>NW_012139250.1:0-1609 GCF_000956105.1 Propithecus coquereli | reverse complement strand
ATATATATATGAACTCCCCTTAAATATCTGGCTAACCCATTAAAAGGACATGCATGGAGAAGACTCCAAGGAACCCAGCAGAAAAAAGTAGCTGGGAGGCTAAAAGACTAGCAGAGATTTTAGCTGCTGCGCACTGCAAGGGAGACATTTTAGAGTGTGAGTTCCACCAAGTCAGAGAGGATGAGTAAACACTTTGGGGATATACTCTAACAAAGTACAAAACCAAGTCTCCACAATTTCAGGATGATCAGCCAATATTTTAATTGCCTAGTATAAGAAAAAGCAATGCTCTTCAGATGAAGATAAGTGAATCCGGAATCTTATAGTACATTATTCACGATGTCTAATGTATAATTTAAAAATCACCGGACATGCCAAGCAGGATCCATTTTTCAGGAGGAAAAAGAACGATCACTACAAAAAGACCCCAAAATTACACAGATATTGAAATTAGGAGATAAGGACTTTAAAGCAGCCATTATAATCACATTCAAGGAGTTACAGGAAAACATGGTCAAAATAATTTAAAGAATGGAGAATCTCAGTAGAAAAAGAGAAATATTTTTAAAAGAAAGAAATGTAAATTCTAGAACTAAAAATTATAATATTTGAATTTAAAAATTAAATGGGCTTAATAGCAGCTTAGAGGCAGTAGAAAAAAAGGACACTAAACTTAAAGATCAAAAGAAGTTATCCAACCTAGAGAATAGAAATTTAAAAAAAAAAAGATTGAGAGGAAAGAATGAACAGACCCTCTGTGGCCTGAGGAACAATAGTAAGTGGCCTAATATATGTGTAACTGGAGTCTCAGAAAAAGAAGAGACAGAAAAAAATATTTGAATAAATAATGGCTGAAAATCTCTCAAATATGGTGAAAAATATTACTGCCAAATCCAAGCAGTTTACGCCAAAGAGGCTAAATACAAAGAAAACATCATAAACTGCAGAAAACCAGAAATAAAGAGAAACTCTTGATGCAGCCTTATGGGGGAAAAAAATCAACACATTAAATTCAGGGGAAGAACGAGATGAATGATGTCTGACTTCTCACCAGAAACAATGAAGGCCAGAAGACAGCAGAATGACAATTTAAAAAATGCTTTAAGGTTGGGCAAGCTGGCTCACACCTGTAATCCCAGCACTTTGGGAGGCTGAGGGGAGAGGATCACTTGAGGTCAGGAGTTTGAGAACAGCCTGAGCAACACAGCGAGACTTCTGTTTCTACCAAAAAAGAAAAAAAATTTAGCCAGGCATGGTGGCATGCAACTGTAGTCCTAGCTACTCGGAAGACTGAGGCAGGAGGATTGCTTGGCCCAGGAGTTGAGGTCACAGTGAGCTATGATCATGGCACTGTTCTTTATCCTGAACCACAGAGCAAGACCTTGTCTCAAAAAACAAAACAAAATAAAACAAACCAAAAAAACTCCCAAATTCTACAGCCAGCAAAAATATTCTTCAAAGGCTGGGCACGGTGGCTCACGCCTGTAATCCTAGCACTCTGGGAGGCCGAGGTGAGCGGATTGTTTGAGCTCAGGAGTTCGAAACCAGCCTGAGCAAGAGCGAGACCCCGTCTCCACCAAAAATAGAAAGGAATTAATTGGACAGCTAA
>NW_012139249.1:11001-11357 GCF_000956105.1 Propithecus coquereli | reverse complement strand
ATCCCGTAAGACAAATATGGCTTACTCACATAGAGAGGGCGGGAGGCAGCAATCCAGCTCAAGAGACTATGGCCAAAAACATAAAACACCAAATATCATGATGCATTCCAGGAATTACACTTAGCATGGCATAGCTATAGTGAAGAGTGTATTGTAGGGACACTGAAGCATGATATTGGAAAGGAAACTCTTTTGGATCCTGATAAATACAATGGTGAACACACAAAAAATGTACTATCATTCATGAAAAGTATCATCTGTTCTACAAAGACTGGCTGAAAGTGTCATTGACAGGGTCAGATGTTCATTAGAAACCAACCTGATTAAATATGACTCTTGTTTTTATTATTACTATA
>NW_012139249.1:0-651 GCF_000956105.1 Propithecus coquereli | reverse complement strand
AAATTCTGTAAAGATAGAGAAACAAACAAACAAATAAAGCCTAAGCATTCAGGTCATGCAGAAAAAATAGGCTTATTTATGAGTTATTCACTATATGATACTAGGAAAAATACCGAAGTGTCTTGCACTTGGAAGAGATTTCAGTCAACCTTAATGTACATAATCAACCTGATAGTGGCACATACTTTATTTTTCATTTATCTAGAAAATTGTATGACAAGATATTAATCAGAAATGTTTAGTTGTATTATACTAATATGGCCAAGAAACAAACAAACAAATAAAGCCTAAGCATTCAGGTCATGCAGAAAAAATAGGCTTATTGATGAGTTATTCACTATATGATACTAGGAAAAATACCGAAGTGTCTTGCACTTGGAAGAGATTTCAGTCAACCTTAATGTGCATAATCAACCTGATAGTGGCACATACTTTATTTTTCATTTATTTTACATTTTCCTAGAAAATTGTATGATAAGATATTAATCAGAAATGTTTAGTTGTATTATACTAATATGGCCAAAAATCATATTGAGTCAAATTCAGTCATATTACTTAACAAGTAAATGCAAATCAAGACTAAAAGTAGAAATTATTTTATGTAAATTCAATGGACAAATTTAACATCTTACCACAATGACTTTTGTAAAG
>NW_012139248.1:611-1245 GCF_000956105.1 Propithecus coquereli | reverse complement strand
TTGTTTAAAAAAAGAAAAACTAGAGGAAAGATTGAACACGTTAAGTGGAGTAATTGTCAAAGAAATAAATAACTGACATTTTTCGAGTTTAATCCAATAATCTCACTGAACTCCAAACACAGAAACATGAAGAAAATGACACCAAGTTACAACATAATCAAATTGCTCAAAACCAATGATAGACAGAAAATCGTAAAAACAGCCAGAAAAAAAAGACATACTGTGCAAAGGAACAAAGATAAAAAGTGACAGCAGATTTCTCATTGGAAACAGTGCAAGTGGGACAGTAGAAAACATCTATAAAGTAGTGGGGAAACAAAACTGTTGACCTGGAATTCTATACCCAGAAAAAATATCTTTGATTCTTTTCAACATAGTACTGGCAGTCCTAGCCAGAATCATCAGGAAAGAGAAAGAAATAAAGAGCATCCAAATTAGAAAAGTGGAGGCTAAACTATCCCTGTTTCCCGAAGATATGATCTTATATCTAGAAAACTCTAACGACTCCTCCAAAAGACTCCTAGAATTGATAAATGAACTCAGTAAAGTCTCAGGTTACAAAATTAATGTACCCCAATCAGTAGCATTTCTATATGCTAATAAAATCCAAGCTGAGAGTCAAATCAAGAATTCA
>NW_012139248.1:0-561 GCF_000956105.1 Propithecus coquereli | reverse complement strand
ATAAATGGAGTCTCCAAAGGAGAGAAGAGAAAGGGGGCGAAGAAAACAAAAAAGTTAGAAAGAAAAATTGTCAAAGAAATAAATAACTGACATTTTTCAAGTTTAATCCAATAATCTCACTGAACTCCAAACACGGAAACATGAAGAAAATGACACCAAGTTACAACATAATCAAATTGCTCAAAACCAATGATAGATAGAAAATCGTAAAACAGCCAGAAAAAAAGACATACTGTGCAAAGGAACAAAGATAAAAAATGACAGCAGATTTCTCATTGGAAACAGTGCAAGTGGGACAGTAGAAAACATCTATAAAGTAGTGGGGAAACAAAACTGTTGACCTGGAATTCTATACCCAGAAAAAATATCTTTGATTCTTTTCAACATAGTACTGGCAGTCCTATCCAGAATCATCAGGAAAGAGAAAGAAATAAAGAGCATCCAAATTAGAAAAGTGGAGGCTAAACTGTCCCTGTTTCCCGAAGATATGATCTTATATCTAGAAAACTCTAACGACTCCTCCAAAAGACTCCTAGAATTGATAAATGAACTCAGTAAAGT
>NW_012139247.1:18243-18582 GCF_000956105.1 Propithecus coquereli | reverse complement strand
TCTAAGGGAGCTTCAAATCCACATTTTGATTTCTGCTTTCACTATAAAAGAGATGGAGTGATAGATTCTACCAAACTAAAAAAAATTGAGTTTCTTAGCTAATTAATAAGATTTGGGCCAATGCCAGCTGAACACATGGCACAATTCCAGATAGCATTTTTAAGCAAATTTGATCAGAACATAAAACACTTATGTAAAGTCCCTAAGCCCTTTATCAATTTATCATTGTCCATGGAAAAGTCTGCCCTCTAGCTTGGCATTCAAATTGCTCTCCCATTCATCACTGCCTCTGTCAATGTATTTCCCATTATTTCTCTATACAAATCACTCCAGCAGTCG
>NW_012139247.1:17844-18193 GCF_000956105.1 Propithecus coquereli | reverse complement strand
ATAATATTTTCTAAGGGAGCTTCAAATCCAGATTTTGATTTCTGCTTTCACTGTAAAAGAGATGGAGTGATGGGTTCTACCAAACTAAAAAAAAATTGAGTTTCTTAGCTAATTAATAAGATTTGGGCCAATGCCAGCTGAAAACATGGCACAATTCCAGATAGCATTTTTAAGCAAATTTGATCAGAACATAAAATACTTATGTAAAGTCCCTAAGCCCTTTATCAATTTATCATTGTCCATGGAAAAGTCTACCCTCTAGCTTGGCATTCAAATTGCTCTCCCATTCATCACTGCCTCTGTCAATGTATTTCCCATTATTTCTCTATACAAATCACTCCAGCAGTCG
>NW_012139247.1:13835-15764 GCF_000956105.1 Propithecus coquereli | reverse complement strand
GAGCCCAGAAGTTTGAGGTTGCTGAGAGCTAAACTGATGCCATGGCACCCTAGCCCTGGTGACAGAGTGAGACTGTCTCAAATAAAAATAAAATTGATGAAAGTGAAGCCTAGAAAGTTTACCTAATGTAAGTAGGAAAAATCATAAAAAATTTACTTGAAAGATCTAATTGACTTTTATTTGCAATTTCTAGAAGTGGACAGCATTTCATTCTATAAAATAGAATGAGTGCTCTGCTGAGCATGGCAGAACAGCTGTTTTTAGTAAGATGGAACAAGGAAACAGTAGAAAAATTGGATTGGCTAACATCAGGTTACTTTTCTTGTAAAGGTTAGAGCACAGGGGACTTCCCTATTATGCTGACTCGGTTTGACCGGGCCCTTTCTGATTGGTTGCTGTGAATTTCCTGTTTTCTGGTAAAACTGGTTTGAGGATTTAGCTGCTTCCTAAAATTTAAGTTAGCTTACGTGGCATTTAGCATGAGTGACCCTATTTGGTTGGTCTGGTCTGTTGGGGTCTAGAGCAGGAGATCAGCCCAAAACAATGGCCTCCCATAAAACTGGTTTGACACTAAGGATAGCAGCTGGTGAATAAAGGGTCCAGGATTTCCCTGATTGAGAAAAAGCTCTGGTTTTAGCCAGAGAGAAGTATAAACTTGTCCAGAAAGACTGTTGGATATATAAGTACCTAGCCTTTTACCTGCAGGCAAAATATTTCAGGGTTATTTGGGGGCTAACAGAAGGTAAGCCTTTATTACTACAATAAGACTCAGGTGGCTAAGCTCAAAGATAACTTTAACACTAACAGAAGGAACTGTTAAAGGACTTCTTACTTGCTCTACTAATAGCACAGCTGAAAGCCCTGCTGCCCTCCCTTAACACTGGTAGACTAGGTACTTGTGGTTAAATTAGCTCTCAAGGTTCCCCAAATGAGTAAGGACATGGCCTTATAGAGCAGGTCTGGCAGTCAGCTAGACATATGTACAGGAGAATTTGTCTTCAACACAACTGGGCATTTGACGTTGAAGCTCATTTCCGATTAACCATTCAAAATTAAGGCAGACTGTATAAAGGAAGAACAAGGAGATATTTCAAGCACTTTTGCTTTTTAATAGGTTCGACCTTTTTAAGGTTGAATTTTGTGACAGGCTATGCCACAAGAAAATCTGGAAGAAATAAAACTGGAGATTCTAAAAATATGAAGCATAAACACTGTTAGTTTAAAAAAGCTTAAGCCTCAATTCAGCTCAGCTGTCCTCAATACAAATGTCTCTTAATTACCAGCTCATGCTCTGTAAGTTATGCAAATAGGTAGTTTTTACCTGATGCTTCTTCCTTTCCTCACCAATTCCACTCCTCAAGAAAAGCACTATCAGGCCTGTTTTGTCATAAGATTATAGCAAGTATTAAGTTGAGAGTCAATGATTACCTTTCTCCAATGCAAAGCCAACACTGTCTTCTAAGTGCTTATTTAGAAGGTAGATGATATCTCATTTGCTTGAAAGGCCAATGGTCAGCCAGTGTGTTAAGAGGTCAGCCAAGAACTAGGAAGACCTGCTCTAAACCCCAGCTCTGCCAGCAACCAGTTGCATAATCTCACCTAAATCACAACCATTCTAGATCTCAGTTTTCTATTTTGTGAAAGAAATCTTATTCTATTATAGACTACAGCCAAGCTTTAGGCCCTTTAATTTCATGCATGTAAATCTACCTATTATGCATAGCTTCCATAATAGTCATCTCTTTCTTATCTTCTTTCTAGCATTACTTTATTTTTCATTATTGGCCGTTAGCTTCCATCATCCTCAGGTGATTTTCAAGCCTTCTCTCTATTCTTTCACTACTTTCATGCCTATTCATTTTCCTTCTACATTTACTTGCCATGGGATTTTAACTGTCAATTATTTGTCAAAAAATTGACAAAATTTTC
>NW_012139247.1:10955-11255 GCF_000956105.1 Propithecus coquereli | reverse complement strand
TGCTTTTTATTTATTTATTTTTATTTTAATGCAGTCTCTAAAATACAATCAGAGACTTTGGATAGAGAAGACAGAAGAAAATCCCGAGAGGTGGGATTTGCTTACTCTAAAAAAATTTTTGTTGTTATTTTATTTTATACATTATAGAAAATGTTCATTCACTTCATAACATTTATCAACATTGGTTTGTTCATTCACTTATTTCTTCAAAGACTATTGCAACATTGCTAGATATGGAGGACAAAATGGTGGGCAAAAAACAAACATGTTTCTTAACCTCATGAAACTGCCTGTCTAGTG
>NW_012139247.1:10155-10573 GCF_000956105.1 Propithecus coquereli | reverse complement strand
TCTGCTGAGAGGTAAAATAGCACTGAAAACAAGTTAGATAATGATATCTTCAAGAAGTATTTATTATACTATGGAGATAACTAACATAAATATCATCAACTGTATCCATAACGTTAACTCCTGGTTCATTTACTCTCTTCCTCTATGTTCACTACTGGAATAAACCAGCCAGGAGTTAACCTTAGGAATGCCTGCCTTTAACAAGGATTTGTAAAAAGATTAGCATGTCAAGGACGATAAAGAACCAATGAGGAGGACAAAAATAAAAACAAAAAAGAACTAATTACAGACTCAGAATTAGAGCTGTTCACGGAAAAGAAATGGCACATTTAGTGTGAGCCAGGCTCTTTCGAACTGGCAGCCTAATTTGATCCTCAAAGAAGTATCAGCTAACTAGAGAGCTCTACCCTAACACTGG
>NW_012139247.1:9630-10105 GCF_000956105.1 Propithecus coquereli | reverse complement strand
GCACATTTAGTGTGAGCCAGGCTCTTTCGAACTGGCAGCCTAATTTGATCCTCAAAGAAGTATCAGCTAACTAGAGAGCTCTACCCTAACACTGGGAACTTGATGCTCAAAGATCTTAAGTATCTTAAGCATCAAGAATCTTTAGAGGGCAGAGCAAGAATTCAATACCACTTCTGTCTAAGGTATTTAAGCATGGTAACTTGCTGGAATTCAGAGAATGAGAAAAGAAGTTTGAAGCCACAGAGGCCAGAAAGAATGAAAATAGAGAAAGCAATCATATTTAACAAGTAAGAGATCATTTGAAACCTTCAAGATTGCAAGTTCGTAGAATGAATAATACCATTTCAAGGAGTATGTAACCTAGAAACCACCATCAGTGTCTTTTAAAAAATGGACTTTAGAATTCAACATAAGTAGTATATTCTTTATTTTCCAGTCTCCTTATAATTCCTGGCTAGTGGGAAGTAAACAATTC
>NW_012139247.1:5776-7015 GCF_000956105.1 Propithecus coquereli | reverse complement strand
TATAATATTACAAGAACTAAAAAATGGAATGGCCAGTACATTTCATCTGCCAAACTTCATAGTTTGGTGTTATTAATAGCTTCTGGAGCATGATTTAGACGAATTTGAATTTGAGTCAGCGACATGATCAACTGGTAAGGACTGCCTTTTCTGGGATGAAGAGGGTCAGTCAGCAGGTTGTCTGTTTGCCTTCTCTGTTGTGTGGTGTAGAATAAGTGCACATAGAGGAGACAGAATTTTAAAGGATAGTTGACATTTGTGAAGAACCTTGAAAATTAGACCGACATATGGAGAAGGTATTGAGGGTAGTTAACACAGAGGAGAACGTATTAAGAAACGCAAAAGGCATAAAGCAAAACAGCCTTTGTGTCAAGCTCAGCACTCCCTGTAACTACAGAGCTGGCTGGGAGGGAGTGCCAGGCTGCAGAGTTTCCACAAGAGCCAACCTGAGGAGGTGGAACGAATCCCCTAGGTCAGTGTTCTGGAAACCTGTAGCAGAATTATCCTAGGTGCTTGTTAAGGCAACCAAGCCAATTATCTGGATGTGGAGCTGAAAATCTGCATCTTTAACAAGTTCTCCAGGTGATTCTTAAGCATACTAAGCATGGAGAGCCCACAGTAGGAAACTATTATAGCGCGAGGATCAGGCTTTTCAGGAAATTTTCACGTTGAGCAGTTAACTCAGGTTTTTCACAAGTATTCCCCACTCTAGAAGTGGGCCTGGCTGGTTCTCACTATGAGCACCCACGTTCATAGCCTCTCACAATCGCCTTCCCAGGCCAAGCTGCAGCGGCTTTTCCAGCTCATTAATTTTAGTTAGAAAGAACCTTTAATGTAGTGTGCAAATTATAGCACTAAAATTTAATTGTGATTGGAAATATATTTCAGTTTAATGTGAGCATTTTTCAATAAATTGGATCAAAAGGAGATATTTCATCCTAGAGTCAGTAACATCTTTTCAGCTGTGGAGAAAAAAAGCTTCAGTAAGAGAATAACACATTGTCCTTGTCACTCATCATGGACCAGATTACAGCTAGGTTTGCAAGAGTCACCTACTTCCAACTGCAGACTTTTCCTGATTCATTCTAGAAAATAAAGGAAAAAGCTACTACTGCTTAATGGAGCACTCTAGATTATTAAATGAAACTTTCCTAGTAGTTAAATAGTCTACAACTAATTAGGATGAGTTCCCTATTTACATGTAGATATAGTATGCACTCCAGTAGGTGCTTTTTATTT
>NW_012139247.1:3327-3641 GCF_000956105.1 Propithecus coquereli | reverse complement strand
ATATGTATTTTTGTAGTCCTTACTTGATTTGAATCACAGAACCCTCTTGTGGCAATTAAATGAATGTTAAAGGCACTTTCAGAAAAAACCTTTACATTCACAAAGTTTTATATAATATTTCAGTAATTTTGCTGAGCTTAGCTTAAAAATCTCTGCTACAATCAATTTTTAATTTCCCTCATGCTTGGTTAGATGGGTTTTAAAAGTTACATCAAGAAAAATGTTGATATTATTATATGTTCTATTAGAGTAGATGATATAACCAAATAGCAAATTATTGGTTTAAGAGTAATAATGAGTTAGTTAAAAATTAG
>NW_012139247.1:799-1102 GCF_000956105.1 Propithecus coquereli | reverse complement strand
AGACAACTCTATCAGAAATGTAGTTTCTAGAAATAGAAATGAGAAATGGGAAAGGGTTCCAAGACAGTAGAAATTGCAGTTTATGACTAGAGCATGTTCATAAAATAAGATTGCAAATAGCTTTAGGAATAGAATATTTCCCTAGTATTGCTGAAGCACAGAAGAAATCCTTTAGGCCCTTATAAGACCATATGTGCTATGTGCTAGGACAGGTCCGTTTCATAAAAAAATAACAACAGCATCAATCCCCACCAAAAATAGGACTTAAGACTTGCCAACTGCCTTACTGACCCCACACCCCAA
>NW_012139247.1:0-749 GCF_000956105.1 Propithecus coquereli | reverse complement strand
ACTTCTTTAGCACTCCACTTGACAGCTCCCTTTCATTCATTAAGGATCATTATCCTTTAACTTTACCTTTATCCCTTAGCTAGCTTTCAATCCAGAGCTCTATTTCGAAGGAATACTGACAGGGCTTCTGTGAGAGATAATGAGACTGTTTGAGACTGTTTAACATCTTCGTATTTCCTATGCAATACTCTCTTGATGGTGCATCGTACAGATGACATACAGATACAGATACAAATATCACAGCCATGTTGAATATTTTTATGTCGTGTTTTCTTGTTTTTTTTTTTTGAGACAGTGTCTGGCTCTGTCATCTGGGCTACAATGCAGTGGCATCATCATAGCTCACTGCAACCTCAAACTTCTGGGCTCAAGCCATCTGCCTGCCTCAACCTCTCAAGTTGCTGAGACTATAGGCACACAACACCATACCAGACTTATTTTTCTATTTTTTGTAGGGACAGGGTCTGGCTATGTTGCTCAGGCTGGTCTCGAACTCCTGGCCTCAAGTGACCCTCCTGCCTCAGCCTCCCTAAATGCTACGATTACAGGCATGAGTGACTATGCCCAGTCTACATCCTGTTTTTCATTCATACCATAAGCCAGTCACCAGACCCTTATTACAAGCATAGTTATCTACTGACAGGAAAGTCAGAGAATGTAGACTGTGTTCTGAGGAATATAATATAGACAAAACTAGGAAGTGGACATTGCTCTGCTGCTCTGACTTGCTCTGGCACTTGGTGTTGGTG
>NW_012139246.1:2370-2742 GCF_000956105.1 Propithecus coquereli | reverse complement strand
TGTGATGTTTTAATAGCTTTCTTCTTGACTCTTGTATTCGCCTAAAGTAGAATTTCTAGGGGATAAATCCTTCCATTAACTAACGAGGGGTCATGTATTTGCTGCTGAATTTTGAAGCCGTTGGTGGGTATCTTAACAAGATTTCCAGCTAGAGAGTTGGTATAACAAAGGCTTTATTTTCTGAGTTATCAAAGGTTTAGATCATTGGTAAATGCTAATCAAGCATTTTTCTTTTCTCATGTAGCTTTCCATCCTCCATATGCCTAGAAAAACTGGAGCAATTCACTGAGGCTGCTAAAGTTGTTAAAGAAGCTTCTTGTCTAGAAAGTATCATATATTTTTAATTCTGAAAATTTATAAAAGCTATTTCTT
>NW_012139246.1:0-1205 GCF_000956105.1 Propithecus coquereli | reverse complement strand
TCAGACTCCTGCTCTGGGACATAAATTTAAAAGGCTAGTGTCAAGAGAAGCTGTATTTTTAGCATTCATCTGAGCATCAAGATTTTCCCTACAGAGCAGAGAATACTGAGGAATGCCCACATTATGGCTATGTCAAGATAGAAGAACAGCACCCTGATTAGAGGGTTTTTTTTTTTTTTTTTACACTGAGTGAGACTGGCTCTAAGACTTCATGGTGCATTGTGTGAACTACAAGCTAGCTGTATTCACAATATCTAGAGTCTCAAAGAAACTTAATAATGAATGAACTTGTACAGGTCACTCTCAAATACATTCAGCTATTAGCCACCTTTTGCTAAAGTCTTATCAGTTCTTCAAGGCAAAATCTGAAGCCAGCTTTTTCCAGAATCATTCCGTGATACCTTTGGTCAGACATCATCTTTTCCCTCTGTTTTCCCATCACCAGTGTAGCCTCTCTGTTACAGTTCTGATCTCTCCTGCCGCGTGTTCTGGCAGTTTCCTCCCTTTGATAATAAGTGACTTAAGCTGGGTTGTCCCTGAAGCCTTGTTCATAATACTCACTCATTAAATCCTTTTCTGATTGAATGGAATTTATAAAATTTTAAACGTTTGGGATTTTATCAAAACTAGTATATTCGTTTCTTGTGACTGCTGTAATAAATTACCACTTAAAATAACAGAAAGTTATTCCATCACAATTCTGGAAGCCAGAAGTCCAAAATCAGTATCGGTGGATCAAAATCAAACTGGGTTGCATTCTTTCTGGAGGCTCTAGGGGAGAATCCTTTTCTTACCTTTTCCAGCTTCTGGTGGCTGCCAGCATCTCTTGGTTGTGGCTGCATCACTCCAGTTTCTGTCTGCCTCTGTCTCACATTGTCTTCTTTCTGTATATAAAATCCCTATGCTTCTCTCTTCTAAGGACTCACTGCGTTTTAGGTCCCACCTGGATAGTGCAGGCCAAGATCCTTAACTTAATCACAACTTTAAATGGAACCTTTTTTCATTTGCCAGTTCAGGGCACTAGGATGTGATATCTTTAGGAATATTATCTAACCAACTACAGGTAAAATAGCATCTAATCCAAGGAATTGTATATCAGGGAATCTAACGATTTGTTTATGTTGAGTCTGTTTTCCTATTTTAAAGTGAAGTCCAGGGTAAAAGGCAGGCAATCATTTTAAGTGTTTTGATAAGTTTTGATAAAA
>NW_012139245.1:5645-6983 GCF_000956105.1 Propithecus coquereli | reverse complement strand
TTTGGTACTGTTGGGGGTTCCAGTAGCACCAAATCTATTCCCCTGAGTCTTTTCTTAACATTTTTGTGTGTGGGATATAATGTATATACCATAAATTTCACTCTTTTAAAGTGTACAATTCAGTGGTTTTTAATATGTTTGCAAAGTTCTATAACTGTCACTACTAATTCCAGAACATTTTCATCACCCCAAAAAGAAACCCTGTACTGATTGGTGGCAATTCTATTCCCCCCTTTCCCTTGCCCCTGGAAGCCACTGTCTACTTTCGTTTCCATGGATTTGCCTATTCTCTATGTCTCATGTAAATGGTTCATACAATATGTAGCCTTTTGTGTCTGGCTTATTTCACTTAGCACAATGTTTTCAAGATCCACCCATGTTGTAGTGTGACTCAGTACCTCATTCCTTCTTTACGGCTGAGTAACATTCCATTGTGTGGATATACCATATTTTGTTTATCCAGCCATCAGTTGATAGACATTTGGGTTGTTTCCACTTTGGTTATTATCAGTAATGCTACTGTGAACATCTGTGTGCAAGTTTTTGTGTGGGCAGATGTTCTTATTCTCTTGGGTGTATACCTAGGAGTGAAATTGCTGGGTCTTTTGGAAACTCTAGGTTTAATCTTTTGAGAAATTGCCAGAGCGGTTCCCAAAGTGGCTGCACCATTTATTTTACATTCTAGTCAGTGTGAAGTGGTAACCTGCATGGCATTTTGATTGAAACTACATTGGTTTCCAGATTACTTTGGGGAGATTAGCACCTTAATATTGAGTCTTCTCATCCAAGAGCCTGGTATATACATCTCTCCATGTGGTCAGATCTTCTTTTATGCCTTTCCAGTCATCTTGCTGAATTGTTTTATTATTTTGTCTTTAGGTGTATATTAGTCAAGCTTCTCTGGAGAAACAGGATATATGTATATATATAGAGAGATATAGACAGATAGATAGATAGATAGATAGATAGGTAGATAGAAAGAGATTTGTGATTTGTTGTTAGGGATTGACTCACATGATTATGGAGACTGAGAAATCCCATATTCTGCCAATGCAAGCTGGAGGCCCAGGAAAGCTAGTGGCATAGTTTCAGTCCGAGCCTGAAGGCCTAAGAACCAGGAGACCCAATGGTGTAAGTCCCAGTTCAGGTCCAAGGGCACAAGAACCAGGAGCACCAATGTCCAAGAGCAGGAGAAGATGGATGTCCCAGCTCAATCAGAAAACAAATTCACCTGTCCTCCACCCTTTTGTTCTATTTGGGCCAGCAAAGGATTGGATGTTGCCCACCCACAGTGGTGAGGGTGATCTTCCTTATTCAGTCTACTGATTCAAACACTAA
>NW_012139245.1:0-300 GCF_000956105.1 Propithecus coquereli | reverse complement strand
CATCTAGGGGTGGCGTTGCCCTTGGTAAGAACCTCAGGCTTCTGCACCTGCTCATCGAACGGATGGAGAGACTACTGTGCAGAGAGGGGAAGGGGCTTTTCTGTTAAAGGCAGACTGGGAGCTAGCACCTGACAGCCTTTCTGTAGCACTTATTAATCGCCTCCTGGTTGCTTTCCACCTTGCCACGGAGTCAGTGAGAAGACACTGCCCTAGGATAGGAGACTGGGGTGTTGGTGGGTCCTAGCTCTGCCAGACCACTTAACCTCTCTGCACATCAGCTTTATTTCATTTTAAAATAAT
>NW_012139244.1:14033-14888 GCF_000956105.1 Propithecus coquereli | reverse complement strand
GTACCCTGTGTTTGGTGCCAAGTCCTCTCTCCTGCACATCGAGACTCTTTCTACTCCAAGTGTGGTCTAGTGACCAGCGACATCAATGTCACCTGTGAATTTGCTAGAAATTCTCACTATCGGGCACATGTCACACCCCCACCCCCAGCCCTGAGGGATCTGCACTTTCGTAAGATCCCCCGATGGTTCACTCGCCTCCCACGGCTCTGTGATCTCCCTCCACCTGGGCTCACGGCCCTCTTTCTCAGCTTCTCCCTCACTGCCCTGCCGCCACCAGCATGTGTCTGATCGTCGGCCTGGAGTGATCGCCACGGGCTTGGTGAACGAAAAGCCAAGAATCGTCACAGGAGAGAATGGGTCTACTGTTTGATGCTCTGGGGTTGTTTGAGCCTTTCCTTCCTTCCTTCCTTCCTTCTTTGTTCCTTCCTTCCTTCCTTTCTCCCTCCCTCCCTTCCTCCGTTCCTTCTTCCTTCCTTCCTTCCTTCCTTCCTTCCTTCCTTCCTTCCTCCCTCCCTCCCTTCTTCCCTTCCTCCTTCCATCCTTCTTCCTTCCTTCCTCCCTTCCTCCCTTCCTCCCTCCCTCCCTTCATCCCTTCCTCCTCCCATCCTTCTTCCTCCTTCCTTCCTTCTTTCCTCCCTTCCTCCCTCCCTCCCTTCTTCCCTTTCTCCTCCCATCCTTCTTCCTTCCTGCCTCCCTTCCTCCCTTCCTTCTCCCATCCTTCTTCCTCCCTTCCTCCCTCCCTCCCTTCTTCCCTTCCTTATTCCTTCCTTCCTTCTTTCCTTCCTTCCTTCCTTCCTCCCTTCCTCCCTCCCTTCCTCCCTTCCTCCTCCCTTCCTTCTTCCTTCCTTCTTTCCT
>NW_012139244.1:0-438 GCF_000956105.1 Propithecus coquereli | reverse complement strand
TATATAATGAATGCCAGTCTACCCTTTTCTTAATTGTTAACATTTTGCCCATGTCTTCTTTTTCTCTTTTCCATTTGAAAATCAGAGATAACACATTTTATTCCTAAATATGACAGCATATATCTCCTAAGAACAAGGACATTCTCCTATGTAACCAAAATAATGTCATCACATCCAAGAGATTTAACGTGACTAATATCGAATGCGGGATGCACACTCAACGATCCCAACAGTCTACGTAACGTCCTCTGTAGTTGTTCCATCCAAGTTCTTCACTGCATTTGGTTGATACGCTTTTTTACTTTTCTTTAATATACAGCAATTCCTTTGCCTTTTTGGGGGGGTTTATTGTTGTAGTTGCTGTTTTTTCGTTTGTGTGTTTGTTTTGAGGGGGATCAGAACATACCACCCTCAAAACATGCCACTTTGGCATATTGG
>NW_012139243.1:4174-4545 GCF_000956105.1 Propithecus coquereli | reverse complement strand
TTGTCTTCATGTTCAGTGTTAATTCTGTTCAATATTCAGCCTGCCTCTGGCTTCTTTGTGCTCTTCCAGCTCCTCGGCATCTGCTGTTCACAACCCAAAAAGCCAGCTGGTGAGTCCTTTCACTCATGACTTCTTTTCATCTTCCTTTCTTGAGTGTGAGGCTTCTGCACTTTCAGGTTCTAGGAGCTGGATTTTTGGGCCACCCCTCACCCCCTGTTGAAACTCTTTTCTCCTGCCAGCTGTCTGTGAGGCACAAATCTGGTGCAGCTGGAGAAGCAACTTGGAGGCAGAATTTTTCACAAGAGCAACTTGTGGGTTCTCAAGTCGACTTGGCTTCAGACTGAGTCGAGTCCTTTATAGCCTTTGAGGGC
>NW_012139243.1:0-1044 GCF_000956105.1 Propithecus coquereli | reverse complement strand
TCTCATGGCAGAATCTTTGGGGTTTTCTAGATATAAGATAATATCATCAGCAAAGAGTGATAGTTTGACCTCTTCTGACCCCATTTTGATGCCCTTGATTTCCTTCTGTTGTCTGATTGCTCTGGGTAGGACTTCCAGCACTATGTTGAATACAAGCAATGATGGAGGGCGACTTTGTCTGGTTCCAGTTGTAAGTGGGAATGCTTTCAATTTTTCCCCATTCAGTATGATGTTGGCTGTGGGTTTGTCATATGTGGCTTTTATCACTTTTAGATAAGTCCTGTCTATTCCTATTTTCATAAGCATTCTTATCATAAAAGGATGCTGAATTTTATTGAATTCTTTTTCTGCATCTATTGAGAGGGTCATATGGTCTTTGCTTTTGCTTCTATTTATGTGGTGAATTACATTTATAGATTTGTGTATGTCGAACCATCTCTGCAGTTTTGGGATGAAGCCCACTTGGTTGTGATGGATTATTTTTTTGATAAGCACCTGAATTCAGTTTTCTAGGGTTTTGTTGAGAATTTTTGCATCTATATTCATAAGGAATATTGGTCTGTAGTTTTCTTTTTTTGTTATGTCCTTTCTTGGTTTTGGTATCAGGGTGATGTTGGCTTCATAAAACATGTTGGAGAAGATTCCTTCCTTCTTGATGTTGTGGAATAATTTCTGCAGGATAGACACTAGTTCTTTTTTGTAGGTCTAGTAAGATTCAGGTGCAAAAGCATCTGGTCCGGGACTTTTCTTTTTAGGAAGGTTTTTTATTGCTGCTTCAATTTCCTTCCTTGATATTGGTCTGTTCAGGAATTCTATTTCTTCCTTAGTGAGCATAGGGAGGCTGTGTGTTTCTAAGAATTTGCCCATTTCCTCCACATTTTCCAGTTTATGTGCAGAGAGGTTTTTATAGTATCCATAGGTGGTATTTTATATTTCTGTGGTATCAGTTGTAACTTTTCCTTTTTCAATCTTGATTGAACTTATTAGAGTCCTTTCTTTTCAGCTTCTCATTAATCCAGCAAGAGGCATGTCAATTTTGTTTAT
>NW_012139242.1:2791-6523 GCF_000956105.1 Propithecus coquereli | reverse complement strand
CCCGGCCTCTTTTGGTTCTTGTTAGTCCATTCTGTCTTGCTAGACTTCAAGCTCCATCAGGCAAAAATGAGGAGGGAGGGAGGTTCTGTGGTCGCTGCTGCACCCGTCCCCACATCTGCCACGTAACTTGGGCTCAGTAATACTGGACTGATTGTTGAAGGACCTCCTCTGGCTAGTGATGTCAGGAGTCTGCTGTCAACAATGGTTGGAACAGTTTTACCCTGAAACAACAGCATTTGAGGTTGGCCTGCCTTGAAGGATGAGTGAGGTAGGAAGTGGAGCGTGCCCAGTGCAGGAAGGAATGTATTGGGAGGGGACAGAGTTCTAGCTAAAGGGACAACAGCAAAAACACAGCACAGAGAGGGGGGACACCCAGGGAGGCCCCCTAATGAGGTGGGGTCTTGCTGGGACAGAGAATTCGAGAGAGGAGGAGCCACGACTCAGGAGGCTGGGGTAGGGGAGGTGGTGTAGAGCACTCAGAGCCTTCGCTGCCAGCCCACGGAATTACGAATCTTTCCAGCCCCATCTGGCAGAAGTTCAAGAGTTATGAGGTATTTGACCTTTATCTTATGCCATTTAAAAATGCTTTTAAACAGTCAGGTCAGCATCTAGCACTTGAGCCAGAATGATGAACCTTTTTTTTATTTGAAACTAGCCAGCTAGGATATCGCTTCTAACCTTAAGTACAAGGATGACATTTCTTGCTAAACAAACTCCAAGTCCAACTCTAATTATCCCAAGGCTGCCCTTTCCATCATTCATGCTCACTGGGACAGCATACACCTAAAGAGTCCCACTTCTAGGTTTTTGAAAACCTCTCGTCCTCCGATTCCTACAGTCCCTAAGCATGTTTTGTTATAATTGGAGCTGTGATATAAGGATACAGTGGCTGGGCTACTTGGCAGAATAGAATTCATCTGTGATGGTAAAACTTCTTCCAAGTCCCCCAGTTAAGAATGCTGGTGTGGGTTGAATGGCATCCCCCCAGAAAGGTGTGTTCAGGTCCTCAATCCCAGAACGTGTGACTGTGATCTGATGTGAAGTACAGTCTTTGTGGATGTCATTAATTTAACACAAAGTCCTACTGGATTAGGGTAGACCCGAATTCAGTGACTGGTGTCATTATAAGAAGAGGGAAGTCTGGACACAGAGATCCAGACACAGGCGAGAAGCCCAGGTGGAAATGGAGGCAGGGATTGGAGAGATGGGTCTACAAGGCAAGGAGCGCCAAGGATGGGCAGCGACCACCCACAGCTGGGAGAGAGGCGTGGAACAGATTCTCCCCCCCAGCCTCCGAAGCAGCCAATCCTGCTGACACCTGGGTCTTGGACTTCCAGCCTCCAGAACTGTGAGAGTTGAAATTTCTGCTGTTTCAAGCCACCTCGTTTTTGGTAATTTGTTACGGCGGCCCTAGGAAACTGATACAGATGGGGACACTCTGGTGGGTGCGGGGGGCTTGCCGAATGTCCTGGAGCTGGTGTTTCACAAAGCCAGTCATAGGCCCCCACACTGATGTCTTGGCCGCACACCCAGCTCAAACGTAAGCACAGGTTCACCCGCCATGCTGCATTTCACCACGTTTTGTACAAAGGGGAGGAGCAGGAGAGAGTGTCAGCCCTGCTCCTCCAGAGCAGGACAACTTTCTTCTCTCTCAAATCACCGTCCTCTGCTTTGTTGCCTAATGAATTTCTGTCACATACTAAGAATACTCTCAAACTATAAACTTGACCGTGTCTCATGAGCCCAGGGACAAGTGGGTGCATTCCATTTGCCGTTCCTCCAATGCGCAGTTCCATTTAGCTGGAGCTGCTAAAAGAATGGTAATGAGAAAATCAACGTGCATTTTAGTTCCGTTTTTAAAAAATGAATTAATAAGAGAAAATCCTGTCATACACACAACTCCTTATAAGATCCATTTTCTGACTCTTTATTCATAATTCAGAATCTTTTCTAGTGAGCAAATTTTTTTTTCAACTAGAGGATTCTATTTCACATTTCAAGGACTTCTCTGCATAGTAATGTTTAGGATAAGCTCCCTGGATCAAATTCCCCTGGGCTTTTTCAGAAGACTCCAAATACCTAATCTAGAATTAGACCCAAACTTTGCTTCTGGAATTCTCAAGCCCAGGAATTGCAAACCACGAGCCTGGGTCCCTGTATCATCTGTAATCCTGGAATTTCACCGTGGCTGATGGGCGCGGTGGGAGGCAGGGGCAGAGCCCTGGGGCGCAAGGAGCCGACTTCCAGAGTCAGGTATCTGCATCCTTGAATCCCGGCTCTGCTCTTTCTGCCATGTGTGACCTGGTGACTGAATTAATGCCTCTGAGCCTCATTTTTTGCCCTCTGCATCTTTCAAAGTGACTGGTGGTTGGAAGCATTCAACAAAACAATGCACACATTTTGGTGGTGGTGGTAGGAAGCAGGAAGGAAACCTGGTGCACTGGAGGAAAGAAATGCAGTAGGTTCAGTTGGAAGTCAATGAAATGTATTTAGTTGAAAGGTTGTGAAATTATGGGGTGTTCATATCTGGAAGCATTCTGTGTGTTATGGCAGGAGGAAGAGAAAGTAATAAATTGGGGATTGGGTGCTATGATGGTTAGCAAGATATAAGAAAGCACAGGCAAGACGAGGAAGAGGAGGAGGCTGCAGAGTTCTTGCATTCTTGTGACCTCATGAGTGACGTGAGCCAGGACTTTAAGTGGATGTGGGTCAAAGATGCAGTGAGGTGTTAATGTTAAGACCAAGGTGTGCAGGCATCCAGTCTGGTTGCCCCGCATAGGGGTCCCTTCCCATGCAAATGAAGTAAATAGTGACCGGGACAGAGAAGGAGCTCATCCTTGGAGAAAGGCTTGGACTGGAGTTTGGGCAGCATTTGATAGAAGATGGAAAGGGGAATTGTATGGAGAAGGGATTTCACATTAGGAAGGGTTTGGGTATGTCATGAAGTGAGAGAGAGAGAGAGAGAGAGTTGGCTGCATGCCTGAGAGCATCACGGGAATGCTTGTTGATTCGCCCATGGATAGTTGTGAACTGGAAAAAAAGCTCCAGGCTCCTAGGCCTGCATTACCCCCCACCCGCTACACACACACCCTGCTTGCTGTGTCACCACAGTGGGGCCTGGCCCAGCAGAGGCAGGGTTCATGGTCTTGGTGGCCCATGGTCTTGTGTGGCTGCTGTGGTTTTGAGTAAGTTTGCTGCTTCAATTACTTTCCTACCCCTTTTTGCAACCAAGAAAGGTTGAGCCAGCCCAGAGGAGGCAGAAGGGGAAAAGGTAGTCAATATATATAAAGTATCTTGCTTATAATAGCACTCAATAGACGTCAACTTTATCCACTCTGCAGCTGTGTCAGAAAAGGATATTGCTCGTCATGGATATTTACAGAAACTTCGGACTCTGTGCTCCATGTACGTAGAAATCAGAGCTGCAGGTTTTTTAAACACTTGTTAAGATGATCCATTGATATACTGCTCTGGTGGTGGTTACCAGAGGCTGGGGGCAGGGGGCGACGGGGCAGAGGGAGATATTAACCATAGGGTCTAAAGTTTCAGTTAGGTGGGAGGAATACATTTTTGAGATGTCAGGCACACCAGCATGGTGACTATAGTTAATAATAACATATTGTATATTTCAAATTTGCTAAGAAAGTAAAATCCAAATGTTCTCACTGCAAAAAACGATAAGTGAGGTGATGTACATGTTAATTAGCTTGACTTAATTATTCCCTAATGTGT
>NW_012139242.1:0-1616 GCF_000956105.1 Propithecus coquereli | reverse complement strand
GTGAGCCACCGCGCCCGGCCCACAACAGGATTTCTTAAAAAAAAAAAATGGCCCTAAAAATATTATCTGACCTACCTTGTTTGACTATAGATCATAAGACCCCCATTCCAGAAAGGGTCCTGCCCCACACTCAGAAGGAAGAAACGCATGGTCAGAGAGGCCAGGAAGACTCTAGACAGGCCTTGCTGGGTTTCCCCACTCAGCCTGTTAGCAAGAGATCATACCCTTTTGTTCCACACAGCTGTCTCGACTTTGTTGAAAGTAACCATAAAAATGGACAATTTTTCCCATATCTTTGGGTCTTCATTCTGAGGTGTCTAATGTATACACATTAAATAAATTCGTAGGCCTTTTCTCCAATTAATCTACCTTTCACGAGTTGATTTTTCAGCAAAACTTCAAAGGGCCAACCTTGGCCCCTACATCTTATACCAAAATAAATTCCAGATGGAAAAAGAGAGAAATGCATGAAACAGAATCACAAAATTGCTACAATGATAGTATTAATAACAAGAAAATACTACCTAATCCCTGTATTGGGCACAGAGACTGGCACATTTAAGGTGCTCAATAAATATTTATAAAATCGATTTATGCAGTGCTTATTATGTGCCAGGTTCTCCATAAAGTGCTTTGCATGTTTTATCTCATTTATTTAATCCCCTAACAGGGCTCTGACATGGGAAATAATAGTTCCGATATTTTGCGATGAGAAACAGAGACACAAAGAGGTTAGATCAGGGCCATCCAGCCGGTAAGTGTGGGGCTGACATTCAAACCCGACATTCAGACTGCAGAGCCCTCTCTCTCTCTCTCGTTTTCTTTTCCTGTGTGTACATACGTGTGCATATGTGTGTGCGTGTGGATGTGTGTTTCTGGTAGGGTAGAGTTTTTAACTTTTTATTATGGAAAACCTCAAATAGCTACAAAGGTAGAGAGAATAGTACCATGATCCTCCGTGGACGTAACCCCGATTAAACCAGCCACCGTGGCCAATCCTGCTTCCTCTGCACCCCACGCCGCGCCCCACCGCTGGTCACTTTGAAAAGATCCCAGACTTCGTGACCTCCTGTGGAAATACCTCTGTGTGTGGCTCTAAAAGACAAAGACGTCTTTCTTTAAACTTAAGCTTCATTGCATCATCACTCTAACAAAATAAGTATTTCTTAATAGCAAATATTCAGTCAGTTTTCAAACTTCCCTGCTGGTCTCACCTTTTTGGAGGAAGGGATCCACTTACAGAGGTTGCTTGGCATGGCTGTCTTTCAGCCCACAAGCCCTGTCTTCAACTCTCTTCCCTCTGTCGTCGTGATTTACCTGCTGAAGAAGCCGGGTCACTGGTCCTGCAGTTGCCGCAGTCTGGGTTCTGCTGAATGTGTCCCGGGTGTCACTGGACGTGTGCCTCTGTCCCTGCATTTCCTATGCACATTGGCCATCCAGTTCTGTTCAGTCTGTATGATTTAGTCCACACTTTTGAGTGAATAGTTTTTAAATTGTGGGGAGAAAAAGTCTTCCTGGAGAAGAAGAAGAAGGAGAAGGAGAAGGAGAAGAAAGAAGAAGAAGAAGAAGAAGAAGAAGAAGAAGAAGAAGAGGAGGAGGAGGAGGAGGAGGAGGAG
>NW_012139241.1:6034-7200 GCF_000956105.1 Propithecus coquereli | reverse complement strand
GGACCCGGAACTCCAGGTTCTACTTACCTTCCCCCACAGTCTGCCACCATAATATGTTTTACAGACAGAACATGCATAAGAAATTGATTTTTGTTTGGGTCGTGGTGCTTCTGGGAAAATGCATGACTTGAAGTAGGTCATCTTCGAACAAATGTTATTAGTATTTAAAATTGAGCAGAAAGGAAAAGATGAGTTTTCATTTCACATGAATCTGCATTTTAAACTAGAAGTGGTTTCGGTGTCTCTGGTCACACCAAGGAGTAATGAAGGGCTGAGAACTTTGCTATAGACTCATAATATATATCGGTGAATTTTTTTTCATAGTTCTGAGATATTAAAGAGAATATAATCATTTTAGCTACCTATTGTGTAATAAATCATCCCAAAATTTAGTGTTAAGATGACGATGATTTATTTGCTCTCATTTGCAATTTTCTCTCAGGGGATGGCTCATATAGCTCCGTATAGTGATCAGCTGGGTCACTCGTGGGGTGTGTTCAGCTGGTGCTGGGCTGGCCAGGAATGGCAAGGTGTTTTCACACACCTGTGGGATTGGAACTGGCTCTCAGCTAAGGCCTGCTTTCTGCTGTATGTGGCCTGCTCTCTCCACGTGGTACCTCTTGCAGTACAGCTGGACCTGTTTACTTGAGGGATCAGGGTTCCAAAAGAGTGGAAGCCACCAGGCCTCTTTAGAGTTAGGCCCAGAATTGGCACAGTGTCACTTCTGCCACATTCTGTTGGTCAAAGCAGGTCTGGCCGGGTCAGATTCAATGGGAGGGGAAATATTGTCCCCTTCTTGAGGGAGGAGTGGCAGGTAAGTACAGGGAGGGGAAACGTTGTCAGCAACTGCCTTTGTAGACCACCTATATCAACATTCTAAGCAAATTGCTTAGGAATAATGTCAAATAGAGTAATTACTTCTCAGGAGAAGAAGAACATGGACTTTGGGATGTAACGTGGACAGTTAAGAAGACCAATACCTGGCTGTGACCCTGCTGTGTTCCCGCCCATGCCACTAGGCACTAGTGGACAAGACAGAGCGTTTAAGGCCTGGAGTTAAGGGGCAGAGCAGGGGGAGTTGCTTCATTGCAGCCATACTCCATCCCTGAAAATTCTTCCAGACCTTCAATGAGCCACATGCTTACCCTTTTGCAGTTCTGCTTTTT
>NW_012139241.1:0-244 GCF_000956105.1 Propithecus coquereli | reverse complement strand
AACACTGTAAATTTTACCTTGTTGGATGCTGTATATATTTCTTTACTCTTATAAATATTCTTGAGATTTATTCCAGGATGCAGTTGTTATTCGGGAAACGTTTGATCCTTTAGAATTTTGATTTTATTATTTATTGGGTAGATCCAGAGCAGTTTAGGGCTAATTACTCCCCATTATTGAGGCAAGATTTTCCTGAGCATTCTATCCAATGTCCAGGGAATAATGAGGTTTTTTGTTTTGTTTT
>NW_012139240.1:7034-7725 GCF_000956105.1 Propithecus coquereli | reverse complement strand
AGTCTGGGGGAAGAGCCACTGTAAACGCAGGGCTGGAAGGAGGGTTGTTTTGTACTGAGTTTGAGATAAAGGTTAGAGGATGGGGCGGAGGAGCCTCTCGACGCGGGACGAGAGGCTTGGACATTTAGTGATAAAGCATATCGGGCACTGTTTGCCCAGAGGATTTAGTCGAGGCCATTTTGTACACACACATGGGTGTTGCAGTTGTCTCTTCCTGGTGACATTCCTTGCCAAGTTAGACAAGATGCAAATTTGATAGAGATTCCTCGGGGACACATAATGTTCCTGCAGAGATAAATGCAATACTCAGAAGGATTCTAGTTCATTCTGGCAATTTCTGAACAGGAAAAAAAAAAAAAAAAGGACTTCTCTGGGGTGAGCTCCTCATAGACTGTGCTTCTCCTTTGACTGCCCACCTCAGGATGTCTTTGCTGACATCCACCGCGGAAATGTGGTACCTGACACCGCTGGGGGAGATCTGTTGGCAAAAGAAGTGTGTACTCTGCTTGTTCTCATTTGGCCTTTCTCGTCTTGGCCGAGTGTTTCTTGGCTTACTTCATCACGTCTGAGGTTTCATCTTTTCTGCATTCTTGCCTGAAGCCCTGGCAGTCGACGGCGTCGAGTTGAGAAAGTCCTGTCCAAGTTCAACTTCCATGATGCAAGAGTCTCTTTAACCAGGGTGACTTGAAAC
>NW_012139240.1:0-462 GCF_000956105.1 Propithecus coquereli | reverse complement strand
AATTAAGCAAAAATGTTAGCTTAGAATCCCGTATTGGTTATCTGTTTCTCTACAAAAAATTATCCCAAAATTTAGCTGCTTAAAGCAATAAACATTTGTTATCTCAGTTTCCCTGGGTCAGGAAACTGGGCATTGCTTAGCTGGGGACTTGTGTTTCAGGGTCTCTCACAAGACGGCAATCACAATTTTGGCGGGGGCTGCAGTCTCACATGAAAATTTGACTGTGGAAGGATCTGCTTTCAGGCTCACATGTACGGTGGTTGGAAGAATTCAGTTCCATGTGGGTTGTTGAAGTGAGTGCCTTAGCTCCTGGCTTTCTGTTGCCTGGGGTCTCCCTCATGTTCTTATGACCTAACCTCATGACATTCCATCACGGTTACTGTGTTCTCTTCATTATAAATGAGTCACGAAGTCCAGCCCAGACTCAAAGGAGGGGTTATCCAAGGACATGAATACCAGGAG
>NW_012139239.1:13214-13576 GCF_000956105.1 Propithecus coquereli | reverse complement strand
GAGACAGAGTCTTACTCTGTTGCCCAGGCTAGAGTGTAATAGTATCATCATAGCTCACTGCAACCTTGAACTCCTGGGCTCAAGGGATCCTCCTTCCTGGGTAGCTGGGACTACAGGCACGTGCCACCACACCTGGCTAATTTTTAAATTTTTTCAATGTTACCCAGGCTGGTCTTGAACTCCTAGCCTCAAGTGATCTTTCTGCCTTGACCTCCCAGAGTGCTAGTATCACAGGTGTGAGCCACTGTGCCCAGCCTGCCCTTGTGTTTTTAATGGTTGCATGGTATTCCACTGGTTGGTTGTTCCATACTGGCTGTTTCTCTCTAGATGGACATTTAGGTTGATACTATTTTTTTGCTCTT
>NW_012139239.1:0-1169 GCF_000956105.1 Propithecus coquereli | reverse complement strand
TCAGCCTAGCTCACAGCAACCTCACATTCCTGGGCTCAAGTGATCCTCCTGCCTCAGCCTCCCAGGGAGCTGGGACTACAGGCATGCGCCATCATGCCCGGCTAATTTTTTTCTATTTTTAATTATTTGACTAATTTCTTCCTATTTTTATAGTAGAGACGGGGTCTTGCTCTTGCTCAGGCTGGTCCTGAACTCCTGAGCTCAAGCTATCCTCCCTCCTCGGCCTCCCAGAGTGCTAGGATTATAGGTGTGAGCCACTGCGTCCAGCCCAAATCTCCTTCAAAATGATGAGGTTTTACTATTTTTGTGAATATATAGCAAAATATCTGAGAGACTCTGATAGGAGTGCTAAGAGAATTTTAACCATAGTTACATCATTGGGAAAAGAATATTTAAGTGTTTCTCTCCTTAGACATTTCTAGCTCAAGAGCTTTTAGAGATAGCAGCAAGGTAAGCAATAGGACAAGGCCAGCCAGTCTGCCCACCGTACAGATGGTGTCAGCAATGAGCACTGCATTTTAGTCTTGGCTATTGCATTGCTAGACCATGGCGTATGTACTTTATTGAAGCAATTTTGTGCTACACGTGTTGTGATAAAAGAGCAAAAATGCAAATATTTTTGGATCAAATTTTTAATAATTGGAAAGAGACAAAAAGAATCAGAAGCAATGCCACCAATATCTGGAGTATTTTAGTACTTCATTTTACCCAGGTGTGAATATTTGGCTGCTTGTATCCTCGTGTAATGTCACTTTCAACTGATGAGTAAATGGACTTAATATAGCCTTTGGGAACCCAACCTGTTCTCTTGTAGAGGAACTTGTGCTGCTTTCTCAAGCTGAATATTTATTTATTGAATATGTTTGTAGTCTTTTGTTTATAAATCTGTCTCATTCATACAGATGTTATCTGTGTTAGAAAGAAAGCATTATGGCTGAAGGTAACATAGGTCCAGATCATTCAATTAGGTTTACTGTGAGCTTACTGCTGTCTTGAAGAACCTAGTATACTAGGTACTGGAGGTGGCGGGGGTGGGATGGGGGAAGAAATTGTCAAACATAGATACTGTCCTCAAACAGCTTACAGTTGCATAGGGGAGACTGTTTGTATATGTAAATGACTCTAATATAGGGCAGGGAATAACAAAATGTAGATAATGAAAGAAATGC
>NW_012139238.1:11125-11556 GCF_000956105.1 Propithecus coquereli | reverse complement strand
AGGGAAATTTGTAACTGCAAAAATATACATTATAAAAGAAGAAAGATCTCAAATCAATAAGCTGAATTCATACTTTAAAAAACTAGAAAAAGAACAGACCCAAAATCTGAAGAAGGCAGAAGGAAGGAAATAATAAAATCAGAACAAACATTAATAAAAAAAAGAATAGAAACACAATAGAAAAAAATAGATGAAACTCAAAGCACATTTTTTGAAATAATCAACAAAATTATATAGATGCAGCTAAAGCAGTTCATAGAGGGAGATTTGTAACTGCAAAAACCTACATTATAAAAGAAGAAAGATCTCAAATCAATAAGCTGAATTCATACTTTAAAAAACTAGACAAAGAACAGACCCAAAATCTGAAGAAGGCAGAAGGAAGGAAATAATAAAATCAGAACAAACATTAATAAAATAAAGAATAGAGA
>NW_012139238.1:0-1706 GCF_000956105.1 Propithecus coquereli | reverse complement strand
GGATATGACCTCAGGCCAGTCTTAGTTGTCAATTTATGATTGGGTCGGATGGAAGAGGGAGCAACACAAAAGAACTCTATCCCCTACTAATTACTAAATCAGAACTTCTTTTTGCTGCAGTAATATTGAGGGGAGAGAAAAGGGTAGTGTGTGAACTTTCCGTAGCTATAGGATGCACCAACGGTGGTTTTTGCTGTTTTATTTTTGCTCATCTTTCAATTTGGGCAAGATATGAATAATACTGCTCAGGATTTACCCTTGCCTATTTGAGTAAAGTTGTCCCTTTTTCTAAAATTATGCAACTGGGATATATATCTATGTTTCTCCAGATACTAATGTTTATGGGTACTCCATGAGACCATAAAATGGGCAATAATACTCACCCACAGACAGCCATGTAACCTCAGACAAAATATCTAGAAGATGTAAATAGTGTCTCAAGTGAAGTTGTGCAAATTGAGACTATAAAACGATGGAAAATGCTGAAGTTAGATGTTCTTCTGATTTCTGCATTTAACTCCATTTCTTTTCAAGAGTCACACGATTTTGTTAAAATTGTGTTTGTTTGCTTCGATTTTATTTTTTTGATAAATACAAGTTCTTCAAAAGCCATTCAGAGTAAAGGAGTGCAATCTTGCTGGACAGTAGAAAGCAAAAATTCCGTGGGATGGTCCTGGTTTAAGTAAAAACCACTTTGTGTAAAAAGGCTCCTTTAAGTGGGTCAATCTGTATTAGTTGCACCAATTGAAACACTGAAGATACACTTTAGTGTATCTCGTGTTTGGGGACCTTTGGGGAGCACACTATATTTATACTCTATTAAACTAGGTCAGCTTCTTTGTTGGGACAATCCCAGAGGGAGCTATACATTTCACCTAAAGATAGCAAGAAGAGTGCTGGCATTTTACTGGTTTGTCTATCCCACCCCCTTTTGGTGAAGTCAAATCTAGTAATGTCCTATGTCCCCGTGAATAAACAGTGACTCGTTCATTTAAAAACACTTACTTAGTGTCTAGTGTGAGTTCTGCATTGTTCTAGTTGTTTCGGGAAATAGGAATTCCTGCTGTCAAGGAGACAGCTCTCTAAAAGGGCAGCAAGGCACATGCAAACATAACTGTAGAAAGAGCAGAACGATGAGCTAGGGTGAAAGCTGTCGAGTTTGAGGCACAGGCACATTATCCAAGGGAAAGTGTCCTACAGACAGGTAGGATCTGAGACTTACACTGGAGAGAGCTCAGGGCACTAGATACAGCATTTTTAGTTTTCGGTGGTAGCAGATGAAGCGCCCTTTCTAGAAAAGAGGAGTCCTGATTCATACATAGTTTTTTCTCATTAAAACAAACACATAAACAAGATGTGATTTCTGATAGTTTTCAGCACATATTATCTTGAAAATTTTTTAATATTCATATAACTAAAAATATGTGTTAATTATGAGAACATCAAAACTATAGTGATTGACCAACATTTGCATGTAATAAGTTGCAGATGAGAAAAGTTACAGCCCACTGTTTCATGTGGCATCTATTCTCATACATTTAGGGACTAATATTGAATTCTGGTTTTGTATTCTAATTAGGACACTAACAACCTAGTATCCATTAAAAGAAGACAAAGTGTCTGAAAATCAGGTTATGGAAAGTACAGCTAAACAGGAGGAATAAATTCTAGTGTTCTATAGCACTATAGGGTGACTATAATTAACA
>NW_012139237.1:15971-16422 GCF_000956105.1 Propithecus coquereli | reverse complement strand
AATTACTTACTAATGGGATACATGTAGCTGTTGGACCAAAACAATTTCTCAAACTTTGGAATAAGATTGGACACTTTCACCCTCTCTTTCCCTTCCTCGCTGACCTCTATGTTGTGCTTGCATCACATCACAGCTACCACTGAAAACTAAGCTTTACAAAAATGCCTTGAATTGCCTTGCATACAGTTTGGGAACTGTGACTTTAAACAATTGTCTTTTATCTGAAAAATTCAGATATTTTACTGTTGCCAACAGAGGTTTTTGTGTCCTACTACATGTAAAAAGTTACCGTGGAAAGCTATGACAAATTCTTTCCTCAAGCAAAGGAAAATAATTAGATAAATGTCCTCTTTCTCCCCATAACGCGCAGCACAATAACACGAATTTGGATGCAACACTATAGGTTACTGGCTGGCTGTCCTTCTTGCTGGCTTCATTCTCAAAATGGCTG
>NW_012139237.1:0-1316 GCF_000956105.1 Propithecus coquereli | reverse complement strand
AAGGAGAAAAAAATACATACCATAATTTGCTTCTTTTAAAGCCCTGAGATTTCATAATGTAACATTACAAGATAACACTTATTGGGGTTGCAGCATAAAATACAGGTTTCTAGCATTTGTTGTTTTTATTCCATGTAGTTTATAAAGTTACTTTTAAAGTGATTTTGCAACCAATAGTACAGTTACATAAATGTATTTGCACTTACAGTATCATAAATAACAGATGCTATGCAAGTATGAAATCTAATATATAGCAATTTGAAATTCCTGAGTTTCTTTTTAAAATTTAGAAATCTGTTTAAATTAGCAACTCAGAATGAAGTATCGTGCCTCCATATGATAAATAAAAACATAATTCAAATAGCAGGGCAAAATGCATTATCAAATAAAAACAAATGAACATGCTGAATGCAGTTTAAGAAATACAATTTCGCCTTCAATAATTTTTTTTCCATCTGTCAGGCCAAAATGATAAGAGACAATAATTCACATAGTTGTAAAATATCACAGTGTTTCTGAGGAAACAGTCAAAAATCTAATCTCTCTCCCTTCCAGCTGAGAATGCAGGCAATCAACACATTCATTTCAATTCGATATTTTCAGAGTGCTGGAAACAACTACTTGAGATCCTTGTCCTGACCTCAGTCACAGGAGTTGAAGTACTCAGAAGCACTCCAGACACAATGTAGGACCACTGGCCTCCTTCCAGGGAGGATGGGGCTGGCCCCATGGGTGGGTCCAGGGAAAAGGAACTTTTCCTTTTCCTGTGAGGCTGTGAGCCTGTGAGGCTCCCTAAGTCACCTGGGACAGGCAGAATCCTGGAGATGAACTTGTTTAACTTCTCCCCTCACCTCAAGGCAAAATGGAGAAACTGACCCAGAAAGAGAAAATAATCTTACAGAATGAGTGTAAGATCTGCAAAGGGTAGAAGCTTTGTCTTACTCAGTTCTGGTTACCAGCCCCTAGAAGAGTGCTGGGCAACAAAAATGAATACAAAATGGATTAAAGACTTAAACATAAGACCCCAACCTGTAAAACTACAGGAAGAAGACATAGGAAAAAAGCTTTAGGACATTGATCTATGCAAAGATTTTATGGCTAAGCCTTCACAAGTACAGGCAACCAAAAGAAAAATAGACAAAGGTGACTATATTAAACTAAAAAACTACCATACAGCAAAGAAAGCAATCAACACAGAGAAAGGACAACCTGTAAAATAGGAGAAAATATTTACAAGCTATA
The DNA here is from genome assembly GCF_000956105.1 of Propithecus coquereli. Taxonomy (NCBI): domain Eukaryota; kingdom Metazoa; phylum Chordata; class Mammalia; order Primates; family Indriidae; genus Propithecus; species Propithecus coquereli. The sequence continues at coordinate 74 of NW_012139237.1, read as the reverse complement.
TATCTGACAAGGGACTAACATCCAGAATAAGGCACTCAAATAAATAAACTGCAAAAAAAAAAAAAAAAACAAAA
>NW_012139236.1:25665-26289 GCF_000956105.1 Propithecus coquereli | reverse complement strand
GGGAAATGACTTGCCAAGTTCCTAGACGTATGCCAGAGAAATAGGTGAGTGTTGGAGCTTGTCCTTCTGGAAGTCCAGCTCGGATCTGCCTGCCTGTGTGGGAATCTTTCCTGAGTCCTCCTCCACGTTCTCTGAAGGTGGAGCTATTCCCTCCGGCCTCTGTTTTCTCATGGCACTTTATATATCCCTCAGCACAGCATTTATCTCAGGATAAATGACTGGAGGTTTATTTTTCTTCCCTATTAGATCATGAGACCCTTTATGGCAAACACGGTGACATTGATTCCTGTGTCCCCTGGGCCTAGAGCAGTGCTTGGCATATGGCGGATGCTAGATAAGAATGAGTTTCGTGAATGACTGCAACCATGCCGTGTAGTTGGCGCATTTTCATTCTTGTTTCCTGAGGTCCTGTTTTCTGTGTTGTTTAGTGTGTACTGACAGATAGAGCAGGGTCCTCCTTTTGACTCAGAAAAATATACAAGACAATGTGGATCTTAACTTCGAAAGTTTCATCACAAAGATTCCATTTTTAAGCTAAAACCAGGCCTAATCTGCCCATGTTTTGGAATCTCCTTTACAAAAACTATGAACTGAGTTTAAACATGAAGGCCAAATTTCAAAATA
>NW_012139236.1:23015-23324 GCF_000956105.1 Propithecus coquereli | reverse complement strand
AAATATTTTATGGGCATAATTCAGACATGTTAAAATAACTTTCCTCTTTAAAAAATCCCCACAATTAATTACTCGTTAATTTATGCATGCACTCACTCACTAATCAACCCATACTTGGCGACTGCGTGCTGTGAGGTAAACACTTTGGGAGGCAGCAGTGCCAGGGAGAGCAAACCCAGACTCGCCCTGCCCTCATGAAGCTTCCAGTCCATGAGAGAGAGAGAGAGAGAGACCTCCATCAAATAGTCACACAGCTGGACAAACAGAGACACATACTATGAAGGGAGAGGATGTCATTCTCAGAAAGGA
>NW_012139236.1:19762-22160 GCF_000956105.1 Propithecus coquereli | reverse complement strand
TAAAACTTTGCAGTTCCTATCATCAAGAGGTCAAGTGTATTTCCCCATCCTTTGAATCTGGGCTGGCCTCATGACTTTCTTTAGTTGGCAGAATGCTGTGGAGATGACTCTACTGAATTCTGAGCCTAGACTTCCAACAGCCTTGCGTAGTTCTGCCTTGTCTCTTGGAATCCTGCCACTCCATGAGAGCAAACCGTATGAGAAAGAATCCAGGCTATTCTGATGGAGGGTGAGAGACCATGTGGAACAGAGATAAATCATCGCAGCTGAGATCTCCATGGATCAGCCAGTCCTCTGTGGACCTGCCGGTCGACCGCGTATGCGGTTGCCAGCCGAGACCACTGAGCCGCGTGTGGCATACGTTGTAACCAGCATCATCAGGAGCTAAATAAATGAATCTTTTAAGCCACTAGACTGTGGAGTAAAATTATGCAGAAAAGTATTTCCCAATGATTACCTATTTTTACCTTAACAGTTTATTTTTTAAATTTACAAAGTATTTATTGAGTACCTTCTGTATGTAAACCACTGCTTTAGGCTTTAATGGGATACATGGGTAAGTACATACAGTCCCTGTCTGCAAAGAAATGTGATAAAACTCCTAAGAGGAAGTAAAATGTATATGCAAGGTGATGTGCTAAATTTGGGACAAGGTTCAGTGCAGCTTAAACATGCCGTTACCTAACTGGCCGATGGTAGATTATCCACAGGAGGAAAGAGGGTGGAGCGACCCGAGAGCAGTGGAAGCTGCTTCGAAATCAGTTTCAAGCGGTGTGGTCCCAGGGTCTTCACTGAGAGTGGGAGGCCGTCTTAGCTGCTCAGGGTCCTCTACACTGAAGCTGTAAGCAGGACAGACTACTCGAATGCTGTCTATCATGTTTTGTAATTGGAAACAATTAGCTCACAGTACAAATAAAATCATACTGCCTACTGATTTTTTATACACTGGAGAAATTTTTGTAAAGGTGCCTCCACTATAAATTTTATTTCCTGTTGATTCAAATACAAATTCTAAGACTTTTTGCCTGAGAAAATATTGACTGATATATTAAAAATGATTCTAATTTTGCAACAAATGCCAGATAACTCAGAATTTCCACACACAGTGGTATTCCAAGACTTGTTTTCAGTGAACAATATTTGTTCTCAGAGCAATGTTGAACACGTAGTAGGGACTCCAAAATAATTATTGACTCAAATTAAGTTAAAAACTTGCCCTTTTATCAGAAATGAAAGAGTGAACGTTTGACTGATTTCTTGTTTGTTTTGTGTTTCAGTAATTTTGTTTCCGGATGGCTAAGGAATGGAATATTCTGGCTTAATTAAATAGTCTGACTAATGAAATATTAATATTTATTTTATACATTTTAGTTTACCTAATAAAGATAATGAGAATTCAGCAGAAATGCCAATACTAAAATAATAGTTGGGCTTGACTTTTTGTACTAGCCATAAAATTTCATTGCATAATACTGCAGGCCATATATAGTATTGGGGATTTCTGGATGTTTGAGTTCCATATGAGTTTCCTACAAGAAGCTGTCACCTGTAATATCACACCTATACGACAAGAAATAAAATTATAAACAATCCTGAAATTTTTCCTTTTATTTTATTGTTTTACATAGTAGTATGTGGTGCTTAATTGTCAAAATGGAAAGTTAATATGTAATGTAGAATGTCTCTTCCCGCACTGAAAAGAATTTATTTTCTCCAGATGTGTAACAAACCTTTTATATATTTTTCTATTTTGTCTGTAACCATGCAGTCATACATACCACAAATATCAGGTTTTTTGAAAAGATTCATTTGGAATTAAAATGTTCTAACAGAGAGAGAGAGAGAGTTCAAATGTAACTTAGCAGAAAGTCAGAAAGTCAAGTCAAATTACACACAGCTTAAAATTCAGGCCAAAGTAAAGAGATTTCTACCATTACAGCAAGAGTTTGCAATAAAGAGATGTTAGTGAATTAGAGGAAGGCAGGAAATCAAGAGATACTTATATTGTGCAAAACATTTAAGATAAGAAATATGAGTGCTGTCCTGAAGTTAGTAGATAGAGTAAGGCTTCAGGCACGCCAGGTTAAAAAAATGCACGATGGTCATAATTACCTCTGTGCTCAAGTTAGCGTAAGTCAGAGGCAGCTGGAAACTTCATTCATCCAACCAACTAACCAAGCACCTGCTCAGTGAAGTATATTCCCAAGGTGTTTGACACTCTGCATGTTCCTAGCTTGCTCCCAAACCACGACAGGTTAGAACAAAGCCCAAGGCCTTCGAGTACTCAGTTAATGCATTTGAGTTTAGCTGAATTAAATGGTATCTATTGACCGAGCCACAAGTAGCTGTGTGTCTTTGAGTAATTTCTTTAGCCTCTCTGGGGCTCTAAAATGTGACA
>NW_012139236.1:17373-18392 GCF_000956105.1 Propithecus coquereli | reverse complement strand
TTTATTTTCATAATCTAAATTCAGATTTATACATAAAGGCTTTTCCTTTTTTACTTAACGTTTTATTATGAGTCTTTTCCCATTTTTTTAAGTTTCGTGAAACATAGTTTGTAATGGCCACAAAAGAGTCCATCACGTGGCTATATATACTATCGTATTTAACCGTTCCACATGCTGAATACTTAATTTCATTCAATTTTTTTGGCATTTTAAATATGCTGAAATGTTGATCTTCAGACGTATTCTTGTGCTTGCTTGCCACATAATGTTCTTAGGATAGATTTCTAGAAGTAAGATGACTGCCCCAAAACAGGAAATCCTCATAGTCAAAAATATGAACATTTCATTCACAAAGTTTCTGTGCAAAAGTTGCTGGGTAGTTTCAGGTTCTCTTGCAAAGCCAAGTTTGACATCCTGCTTCCTCCTGCGCAACTTGGAAGTGATAGAATTACAAGTGAAAGTCCCTGCCCAGTGGGATCCGACGGTCTAAACTTATCAAGTCTGATGGTTATTTGTCCAATATTTAACATTGTTAAACCAACATTTGAGTCCATGTCCAATGATAATTGATGTTCAAGAGTAATACTGAGGCATGGCAAATCATAATCAGTCATCAAAAATGAATACATTATGTTCAATAGAATTTTTGTATTATGGGTTTATAATAGTGTATGCTATTTATTTAGAATTGTATTTATAATGTTCTACTTTTTAAAAATAATGGTTCCTTTGTGTCTATATGATGCATTTTGATTATTCATAATAAATAGTCATTTGATCATAAAAGCCCAGGCCCTAAATTGAGGTTTAACAAGAGTTTATTACATAGTGTAATACATTTTATTCCTACTTAATGAAAAAGAAGTATTAGATGAGTCATACCTCCATTCTATGCCATTTTGCTTTTCCCTGAATAAACTTTTCTCAATTTTATTTAAAACATTCTTTATTTATATTGAAGTCTGTCAGAATAGCCGTGGAGGCTGTCAGATGGCCTTAAGGGATCAGCAAATTATAAT
>NW_012139236.1:16341-17323 GCF_000956105.1 Propithecus coquereli | reverse complement strand
AAATTTCATTGCATAATACTGCAGGCCATATATAGTATTGGGGATTTCTGGATGTTTGAGTTCCATATGAGTTTCCTACAAAAAGCTGTCACCTGTAATATCACACCTATACAACAAGAAATAAAATTATAAACAATCCTGAAATTTTTCCTTTTATTTTATTGTTTTACATAGTAGTATGTGGTGCTTAATTGTCAAAATGGGAAGTTAATATGTAATGTAGAATGTCTCTTCCTGCACTGAAAAGAATTTATTTTCTCCAGATGTGTAACAAACCTTTTATATATTTTTCTATTTTGTCTGTAACCATGCAGTCATACATACCACAAATATCAGGTTTTTTGAAAAGATTCATTTGGAATTAAAATGTTCTAACAGAGAGAGAGAGAGAGTTCAAATGTAAGTTAGCAGAAAGTCAGAAAGTCAAGTCAAATTACATACAGCTTAAAATTCAGGCCAACGTAAAGAGATTTCTACCATTACAGCAAGAGTTTGCAATAAAGAGATGTTAGTGAATTAGAGGAAGGCAGGAAATCAAGAGATACTTACATTGTGCAAAACATTTAAGATAAGAAATGTGAGTGCTGTCCTGAAGTTAGTAGATAGAGTAAGGCTTCAGGCACACCAGGTTAAAAAAATGCACGATGGTCATAATTACCTCTGTGCTCAAGTTAGCGTAAGTCAGAGGCAGCTGGAAACTTCATTCGTCCAACCAACTAACTAAGCACCTGCTCAGTGAAGTATATTCCCAAGGTGTTTAACACTCTGCATGTTCCTAGCTTGCTCCCAAGCCACGACAGGTTAGAACAAAGCCCAAGGCCTTCGAGTACTCAGTTAATGCATTTGAGTTTAGCTGAATTAAATGGTATCTATGACCGAGCCACAAGTAGCTGTGTGTCTTTGAGTAATTTCTTTAGCCTCTCTGGGACTCTAAAATGTGACAATATTTTGATTTATAAAATTATAAATCTTTTTGAGTTCT
>NW_012139236.1:13959-14911 GCF_000956105.1 Propithecus coquereli | reverse complement strand
TAGCATTTGTTGTTTTTGTGCCCAAAAACATCTCAAACAGCCTTCTAAAGATAAAAGTTAAAATCAATAATCTACTACCCAATTAAAATGATGGTTAATATTTTGTTATATATCTTTCTAAAATTTTTATGTTTATTTTCATAATCTAAATTCAGATTTATACATAAAGGCTTTTCCTTTTTTACTTAACGTTTTATTATGAGTCTTTTCCCATTTTTTTTAAGTTTCATGAAACATAGTTTGTAATGGCCACAAAAGAGTCCATCACGTGGCTATATATACTATCGTATTTAACCGTTCCACATGTTGAATACTTAATTTCATTCCATTTTTTTGGCATTTTAAATATGCTGAAATGTTGATCTTCACACGTATTCTTATGCTTGCTTGCCACATAATGTTCTTAGGATAGATTTCTAGAAGTAAGATGACTGCCCCAAAACAGGAAATCCTCATAGTCAAAAATATGAACATTTCATTCACAAAGTTTCTGTGCAAAAGTTGCTGGGTAGTTTCAGGTTCTCTTGCAAAGCCAAGTTTGACATCCTGCTTCCTCCTGCGCAACTTGGAAGTGATAGAATTACAAGTGAAAGTCCCTGCCCAGTGGGATCCGACGGTCTAAACTTATCAAGTCTGATGGTTATTTGTCCAGTATTTAACATTGTTAAACCAACATTTGAGTCCATGTCCAATGATAATTGATGTTCAAGAGTAATACTGAGACATGGCAAATCATAATCAGTCATCAAAAATGAGTAAATTATGTTCAATAGAATTTTTGTATTATGTGTTTATTATAGTGTATGCTATTTATTTAGAATTGTATTTATAATTTTCTACTTTTTAAAAATAATGGTTCCTTTGTGCCTATATGATACGTTTTGATTATTCATAATAAATAGTCATTTGATCATAAAAGCCCAGGCCCTAAATTGAGGTTTAACAAGAGTTT
>NW_012139236.1:7925-9047 GCF_000956105.1 Propithecus coquereli | reverse complement strand
AATTGATCAGCTATGTTATTTTAATATTTTCATAGAGGTATAACTTATTAATAATCCATGTTATTTCTCACTTTATGGAAGTTTGTGCTCCATCCTTCATAATTCTAAATTTTTTTTCTTTTATCAAGAGATCTGGAAGAAATAAGAAAACATAACAAAAGCTGATATTAATTTTAGTACTTCTTAAAGACATAAACTATTTTGGGGAAGTCTTGTCTTAGAAAATTTCTCTGCCATATGTTTTCCTCTCCCTTCCTCCCCCCTCTCCTCCTTCCTTCCTTCCCTCCTTCTTTCCTACCTTCCTACCATCTTTCCTTCTTTCTTTTCACATACTTTGTAGTAATTCTTGCTTTTGAAAGCCAAGATTCTGATGGTGTCAGATTCCATGATTAAATCTGATGACGTCAAATTTCATAATTACACACTGCCACACTAGAACAAAAAAATTTTTCCTTGAGGCCATGGTGTTTTATTACAAAAATAGAATTAAAACTTCTAAAACAAAATGATCCTTTCTAATTTAATGAAAAATTTGTTATTTTTTATTTTTTTCTGTATGTGAGTTATATGCAACTTGAAAAATAGTTCACGTGGCTCCCAAGGTGAAGAGACGTGCAAGTTACATATGCTTCACAAGGCCCCGGGCTTAAAACTAGCATGAGTTAAATACAACTCACATGGCAGTTAATGTGTTAAATTTGACCTATCAGATAAATGTCAGGTTTTACAGCATGTAGAGACCCTTAGTGCTTCAAAGGAAAAAGATCTACAGAGAACAGTGTGTGAGAATATGTTATAGAAAGAACATCAACAAAACAACTGCTTTGCCTATACTTTCTTGAATGGCTTTCTGTAATCAAACCCTTACATAGGGAAGGCTTCTAAATAACAGGAAGGAAATCTTGAATTCTGTAGAATAGGGAGAAATATGAAAATAACATTTTAGTATTTTTCTTTCATAGAGCTGTATAATTGTAGAATTTTAATACAAGTCACAAAAACTACTTGAACTGTTATGTTTAAGGATAGTTAGTTATGAGCAGAGGCAGTAGTCCTCATGGATGGCAACTCTACACCTCCCATAGTATCTATTTTTACAATTAATATTTTGAAAGTCAAGAT
>NW_012139236.1:5416-5831 GCF_000956105.1 Propithecus coquereli | reverse complement strand
TTCACTAATTACTACCTCTATTTTATTTACCTTCAGTGCTCAATGATTTTTTTCATCATCACTTTATCTCTTCTCTTTCTTCTCCTCCACTCATATCTATTTCAGAATCTTTTTACAATATAATGGATATCTAGCTTTATTTTTCTTTCTTTTTAGCTGCAATTCATCTTGTTCAATAAAATGTTTTGGGACGTCTTTCAATGAGATACACAAAACCCAGACATAGATGCATAATTTAGAAAGTCAAAGCCATGAAAATATAAAAGAAAAAGGCAAATTCTGGGTAAATTTAGAACAAAAAAATATGTATTATAAAATCTAGTAATACCTTGTTAATACACTGCAGGACACAAAGCAAACCACTACCAGACTGAACTTCACTGCTTCCGTAGGTCTTTTGGGATTTCTCTTTTAA
>NW_012139236.1:0-329 GCF_000956105.1 Propithecus coquereli | reverse complement strand
GAATATACTAAAAATCATTGAATTGTACACTTCAAATGGATGAATTGCATGATATGTGAATTATAAATCAATAAAGCTGTTAAAAAGGAATAAAACTAAAAAAATAAAAGAATGATTCAGATATAAAGTCACGACCACTATCATGCAATTCTCTCTGATGGGATGTCTACGATTTATTTGTTTGGTCTTAAAGATGTACTTAAAAATTTTAAATTGTGTGATTTGTAGCATTGAGCTCTTAGAAACATCTCTGTGCCTCAGAGAAATTATGGTGAAGAAGGTTAATCTTGTTTCACTCTCTAAATTCATCAGTAAGAGGCACATATATA
>NW_012139235.1:1615-1929 GCF_000956105.1 Propithecus coquereli | reverse complement strand
TGTCTCAAAAAAAAAAGAAAGAAAAGAAAATAATTGAGGGGAAAGAAAGCTGTCTGTACAGGTTTTCAATGCAGATGAAAGTGTCTTATTCTGGAAAAAAAAAAATGCCACAAAGGACATTTATCAGTAAGGAAGAGAAGTGAGCACCAGGATTTAAGGCAGGAAGGGATAGGCTAACTATACTGTTTTGTGCAAATGCCGTTGGGTTTATGATGAGAACTGCCCTTATTTATAAAGCTGCTAACCACCAAGTCTTGAAGGGAAAAGATAAACACCAGCTGTCAGTCTTGTGATTATACAAGAGGGCCTGAACA
>NW_012139235.1:0-1020 GCF_000956105.1 Propithecus coquereli | reverse complement strand
AACTCATCTCTGTGCCAATTATTCTTGTCAGGGTGATGAGAAATAGACAATCTGGCTCAACATAAAACATATAACTGATAATGGTGGTTGTATAGTTTCCCAAAGACTATTTACAGTGCTATCTGAATGGGGAAAGAGAAGAATGGATTCTGGATGTCAACCAGAAATATCCACTAGAGTAAACATTCATTTTTCTTCCTTATTTTATTAAGAATGTCATAATGAAAAGTTAGTGGCTGCTACATTATCTTAGCAAACACTATTAATGACACAGAAGTTAATAACAAAAATAATAATCCTCTATTTTCCTTTTCTGTTTTAAAGCTCTTTTCTCATTTGATTCTCATACCATCCCTATGAAATAATTAGGATTTATATTATTGTTCTTATCTTACAGATATGGAAACTGAGGCTCATAGAAATGAAATAACTTCTCCAATGTTCTAAACATTTAGTATGTTTGGTAACTATATCTAGGGCTAGCCAAGGCAGTATACTTTCCAACTACAAATTCAACTATATATCATTTATCTTTTCTACCTATACTCCAACAAGTTTTTCTCATTTTAAAATTGCCATATAATTTTTGGTGCCAATTACCGTATTTTGAATCACCACCAAGGAAACCTATTATTTCCACCATATGCTTACTTTTTCTTAGAGGTAAATTATATACAACTTTAACCTCGTAATTCTGGTTACGCTTATGTGGGTAGATAATATGATGCTCGTTTCAATATCATGTTTGAAAATGCTGTCACAGTGTTTATAATTTTTCTTTTGTGTTATTCTTTATTTTCTAGGTTTAATAGTTTAAAATCTTGTTATCTTATTCACCAATTCATATAGATTCCATTTGGATTAGCTAATAGTGCTTTCTATAATCTCACAATTTGGGAACAATATTGATTGTTTAAAATTATGTCTCTCTACATTTCTGCCTTTGATAGGGGCAAGAATTTTTTGGTTGAAAATTTCAAGATACACATCTGTTTCTTAATACTTTTTTTTTTTTTTTTT
>NW_012139234.1:13590-14661 GCF_000956105.1 Propithecus coquereli | reverse complement strand
ATAATTAAGCTCAAGAAAATTTCAGGATCCTCAAAAGTCAACTAAAACATCAGGTACAAGAAACATGATATGCAAGAAGCATCATATGGTGAGCTTGCCAAGCACCTCCTTTCCTTATCCATTCTGTCTTGCTTTAGGCAACCTTATCTTCTTCCCCACCAATTCATCAGGCTGAAGGTCCTTCAACCAAGATATAAATTCGGAAAGGAAGAATAGCATGGAAGGAAAACTTTGCCTTGGCTCAGGACCCCACGTGTCAATTGTGGCTCAACTTGAACGCACTCTGTGCCTCACTCTCCTTATCTATGAAATGTGAGAATTAGACTAAAAATCTTAAGGTCCCTTCTAGTACTAAGATATCCTATGGCAACTTTGATGATGGTTAAGCACATGTTTTTTCAACCATACTATCTGGAGGAAAACAGTAATCATCTACAAAACTAATCTTGGTTCCAATTCCATCACGGCCCTTTGGATTCTACATAAGCTCAAATGGGTGCTGTCAGAAACCGGGAGGAAGCGGGGAGAGAGAGAGCAGCGCTGAACTGCCAGGTGTCCTGTTCAAGACTATAAGTGAAAGTGAAAGTAGCAGTCAAGACTTTGTTCACATACTTCCACAGTATAAACAAGAAGTTAAACAGGAAAAGGTACACTCCCCCAGTGTTCCATTTTTTCCCTATGGAAGCCACCAAATGTAAACTTCGAATTAGAAAAATTAGAATTTTTCTTAAGAATTTTTGATTGTTGAGAAAAACCCATCTCAATGGGTCTGTGAGCATCACATGTTTGAGCACAGATGCAGGAATGAGGTGGAAAAGGGGTCATCTTCCTACTGCACAGGGTGCCCCAAACAAAAGGCCCTGCTGTTTTATTGACCTGCAGGCCTGCAGGAGGGATGAGGAAAAACAAGGAGTGGGAAAGCTCTGAGTCAGAGTGGAGAAAAGTGTCTTCAAGGACCCCTGACAAGGAGGTCTCAGCAGGGAGGGTCTTGTCAAGGGCTCATCAGTAAGGAGGCCCCCTTAGGGGTTAGGAATCCATATGTACACATGAGAGCATGATTGGAAAAGGTGC
>NW_012139234.1:0-340 GCF_000956105.1 Propithecus coquereli | reverse complement strand
AACCATTTAAGGAAAGTACTAATATTATCCAACTTTTACAGATGGGGAGAAAATAATTCAGAAAATGTAAGTAATAATCCCAAATTTGTCCAGCTAGTAAATGATGGAACTAAGATTTGAATCAAGAGCTCTATTATGCTGAAACTTAAGCTCTTAAAAACTTTAAAAAAAAAACAAAAACTGTTACATTCAATTGCAGCGAGGAGAGATTTTCAAACCAGTTACCCAGGGTTCATGTGGATGGCTGGCAGGTATATTATCATAGCTTTTATATCTTACTTCCCAGAACGCTCCCTAATTGGCAACCCGTTCATGAGTTTTCCTTTATTAATAGGCTCTT
>NW_012139233.1:12955-13403 GCF_000956105.1 Propithecus coquereli | reverse complement strand
ATGTTTTGGTTACATAAATTGCTTTTGTACAGTTTGAGTCAAAGTTATGAGTGCGCCCCTCACCCAGACAGTGTGCACTGTACACGTTAGGTGTGAATTTATTCATCCTCTCCTCCCCCCTCCCACCTGCTTGATTTCCGATGAGTTTTATTTCCATATATGCACATAAGTGTTGCTCAATTAGTTCCAATTTAATGATGAGTACATATGGTGTTTGTTTTTCCATTCTTGTGATACTTCACTTAAAAGAATGGTCTCCAGTTCCACCCAGATTAATGCAAGGGATATTAGTTCACCATTTTTTTATGGCTGAGTATACTCCATGGTATACATATACCACATCTTATTGATCCATTCATGTATTGATGGGCACTTGGGTTATTTCCACATCTTTGCAATTGTGAATTGTGCTGCTATAAACATTCAGATGCAGGTGACTTTTTTATAA
>NW_012139233.1:0-1745 GCF_000956105.1 Propithecus coquereli | reverse complement strand
AATGCAGTAAGAAATCATCAACAACTCTGAATCTTTCTCCTGAAAAAGCATCTCATTGTGTTGGTCATCACCCTCATCTTTATAAATGCAAATGTTCTGGGAAAGATGCAGCAGAGTTTCTACAATATTAGATGTGACGCCATTCTCCTTGGTGCTGGTTTCTAACAACAAATGAAAAAGCAGGTAAGAGAAAAGAAGCATCAATAATGAGGGTAAGAGACACAGGACAGGTATGTTTCACTTGTCAGTAAATGGAAGATCAGGCTTAAGAAGAAGATCCCAGGCGTAGAGGCAAAAAGGACAGACAGCCTTGAGAATAGAAGGTGACATTCATAAAGGAGGAGAAAATGTCTAATCCCAAATCCCCAGTAACCAGGAAAAGATCTCAGCCTCACATGCAGAGTGAGCCTGAGAGGCACAGCTTCACCAAGGTCACATTTCAGGTTGGCAGGATGTTACAGGGAATAGGGTCAGAAGACCTGGGGGCTTGTTATCTTGCATATCAGTATGCAGTGTGTGAACTAAAATAAAATCTTAAGCCCCCAGCAGAATGAACAGACCCCTTCTTGGCCAAGGAGACCCCAGAAAAACCTTGAAGCTGAGCTACTGGCCATGAGGAGAAGCCAGTTCAGACATGTCTTGTCATGCCCTCTCCCTTTTGGAGTCACTCTTTGTAACAAAAAAATCTAAATCATCAACAGGTCTAACACCATAGAAGACAAAGCTTAAACCACACCTGCAGGCCATCAATTTATTTAACAGATCACTTGAATTTTGGTAAGTGTGGCTTGTTTTTGATTAAGAGACATCCTTATCTTAAATTAAAACATTCCAAGCCTTTAGACAAAGATTCATTTCTTTAACCAATTACAAATGAAAGAATCTTTAAAGTCACCTATAACCTATAACTCCCCTCCCCATTTTGAGATATCTCACCTTTTCCGGCCAAACCAATGTACTTCTTCCACATATTGACTTAGGATCTTACATGTAATTCCTGTCTCCATGAATGTATAAACAAAACTATAACCTAGCTACCATGGGCATGTTTTCTTAGGACCTCTTGAAGTCATGTGCTGCAGGCCAGTCACACACATTAGGCTCAGAATAAACCTTTTTCAATTATTTTACAGAGTTTGGGTTTTTTTTTTTTCCATTAAAAAGTTTAACCACCTTTTTTAAAAAAGTACTTCTTTACATTTTCCAGGCTGGCTGGGCCTTCTTGCAGGTATAGGGGCTGAAAGGTGGCCTTATTAATGAACTATCTAACAGAGAAAAAAATAAACTATCTAATAGAAAGAAAGAGGAGTAAACTCACAGCACATAATTGCCCCTTTGAAGAGAAAATTCACAGCACAACTGCCCCTTTGTTTGATCGATCACCTGTGGCTTAAACTATTTTATTTGAGAGCTTGTTTTAATAGCTTTGAAGAGCCCTGAGCAGACAGCCCAAACTCTCTGCTCCAGTTCCTGCCAGACCACATTCCAAGGACTCTGATAAGCCAGCCTCTCAGAGAAGAGGAAAAAAAAGCTGGGTGGGGGAGTGGGGGGGACAGATGTAGCCTTTTCACAGCCATTTTCTTCTGTCACCTGGCAACAATCATTTTTTTCCTTCCTTTTTTCCCCACAAAAGCCCTAAGCCCCTTAGCGTTGGGCCAACACTTCTCCTTTCTTTCTCTCAGGCCATGCCCTTCCCTCCTTTTGGGAAGTAAAACAAACTTTCTTTCTTTAAAACTATTCTAATC
>NW_012139232.1:2424-2896 GCF_000956105.1 Propithecus coquereli | reverse complement strand
GGTAATGTATCAGCTGCTTTAGAGTTTAAAAAATAGAGAAATACTTAATTCATTTTAAGATACATTTATGGGACATATACTATCAGTAATAATGTCATTACTTTCACAATACTTTTACTCCTTTTTAAGTTCTTTTCATGTTCTCTTTTGCATCAGAAATAAGTGTCTACACTTGGCTTACATTTCCAGGATAGGAAACATTCTTCACAGTATCTACTATAATTTCAGTCATTCATTCATTCACTTCACTCTTGGGAACAGAACAGCTGAGGTTATAGCTAGGACGCTGCTTACAGACAGGAATCTTGTAAGCAAGAAAGTAAATCGGAGAAGGACATGATAGTAACAGTACAGTAAATATTTGTTACGTTGAAGTAAATTTAAAATTTTAAATATAGCAAGAAAATTAATGACAGTCTGTAAAAGACAGCTAATGATTATATTTCATCATGAAAATCAAGATTATACTAGT
>NW_012139232.1:0-1041 GCF_000956105.1 Propithecus coquereli | reverse complement strand
ACTCAAAGTTCTTATGAAAATAATAATGGTCTTATTTCTTTAAATGTATTATTCATCTGCTGTTCTTCCCTAAGATTAGGTCTGATTATTACCACCCAAGTTATAACTAAGCTTTGTCTTAGTTGTAACCAGTGATTCTGTAGAACTCTAAGTTGTAATATACATGTCTTGCTATTTCCTACAAAAGTCAGAGAGAATAGTCTCCAACTTTAAAGACATAGCATCTATAGTTTGAAGATTCTCAAGTCATGGTACAATATGAAACTGGTGAGTTACCTATCTAGAGAATCTGTTTTACCTAACAGCCAAAATCTAATCTCCACATGGCACAGTGATGTGCTATTTAAAGGTCTTTTTGAGTAGGAAAAACAGACCTGTAAAAGAAAATGGCTTATATGCATTTGAGTATCCATGAAATATGAAATAAATGCCTTCAGATATATTCTGTCTTAATGCCAAGCAACATGATGGTTTCAATTATTCATGTGCTGCCTTGTTATTACAAACTCAAATATCAGAAGAATATTTACTTGAAGGATGGCCAGATTAATGTTATTAAGAGTTATTTTAGTTATTCAAAAGCCATGAGAAAGGATTACATTTCCAAGTGTGTTTGTACTCTCTTGTTCTGTTGCTACATCCAAATCCCAAGATATCATCTTCCCTGGGGACACCATTGCATTTGGATGGCCCTGCACAAATTTCAAACTTTTCTGGATTTTTTCCATCTCCACTATGATTTCTTGCACTTCTTGGGCAGCTGAAATAAGAGAAAGAATAGGAAAGAACCTTATAAGAAATTGTCATTAAAAATCACTGCAGATATTTTATGAAAGAGAAATTCTAGAGTTTAATGAACAAATAGCATCGATCTAATGTACGTGTTATTTATTTGCTTATTCATTTTTCCACTCATTCATTTAACACTTATTGAATGTTTACTACATGATGAACATTTAAATTAGAGCCAACATGCAATAATGAACAAGACACTCATAGCATGCCTGAAAACGTGTATCTTCTAGTGAAGGAGAAGAGCAG
>NW_012139231.1:11530-15816 GCF_000956105.1 Propithecus coquereli | reverse complement strand
CTTTGAAAACGTTCACACTTGCGACGGGTGAGGATTCCATTTTGTTTCAAAGCCTGGGTCGCACGAGCCCAAGCGCCGTGTCCTGTGAGCTCGCCCGGGCCGGGCACAGCAGAGCTGCGCGCTGGGGCTCAGAGTTTGCTCGTTCGTGGAGGGCGACTAACTCTTGCTCGCCCGGGACTCTCCTGGTTTGGGCACTGAAGTCCCGGGCCAGCTGGGACGGCTGCCAACCCTGGGTGCACATCCGCACAGTGCGATCTAGGGGTCGCCTCATTCATTCATTCATTCATTCAACACACCCTTCTCGGGGCCCACCCTGTGTTGATGGCGCCCTCCGGTATCTCGCGTGTTTGCTTTAACATGCACAGACCCGCACCCTTCCCTGCCCCACTGCCCGAGGAGGGGTGTGAGCCTGACAAACCCTCCCTGCCAGGCGGTTAAGACAGCGGCAGGCCCCTGCCCCGAGTTGCCTTGCAGGGGAGAAGCGAAGCCACGATCTCACGAGCAGGAGAGCTCCCGCGGCCCAGCCTACTCCCGGGTCTTGGTCAGGACTGTTAGATTTTGATCACCTGTCCCTTTGCTGACAGTGTGGGGCAGCTCCCAGGGTGGAAAAGTTCAGCAGCGCTGAGCTGCCAGGGGATATGGAGCGGGAGTAGCGGCAGGACAGGAGGCGTCTCTGCAGAGGCTGGGGCAGGGCAGAGCCGAGGAAGACGCTGTCCTCCCGCCATGCCTCGGGCCCTGCGGGCCGCACCTCTGGGCCTCCCCAGCCTGTGGGGAGGCTCCTTCCTTGTTGAGCTGGGGTGGGGGTGGGTGGCAATCGGGACCTTCCCACAGAAAGCCGTGCAGTGGGGAGTTTTCCTGGTTCGGAGGCACAACTTCATCCGTTCACTTGTCTGTGGCGTGTGAGCGGAGCATCCCCTGCGGGCCGGGAGCCAGGCTGGGGTGGCGCCGCGCAAACGGACGCGAGAGGCTGCCCAGCTGCAGGAGTTTGCGGCCCAGGTGCGGCCACGGGCCAAGCACGTGCAGCGCATTGAGCCACGTCGGAGGAGGCGTCAAGAGGTAGGTGCCAGGTTCAGAGGAGGGCTGGCCGTGCTGCAGGGCCACCAAAGCCCCCTGGGAACTGGGGGAAGCTGATGTCATTCTCTGGATGGCCGCTTAGCGAATGTTCACAGCTGCAGGTGGAGTGTGCGTCCCCTCCCCACGGGCTCTCGGCTCGAGCAGGGGCTGCATTGGCCGGTGGGACCATGATGGACAAGATGCACGTGGAACCCACACGGCTGGGCTTGGCTCCTGAGTTCTGGGGACAGATGTACCTCAAGAAGAGTGGGCCCGGGCAGCTGTGCCCCTTTAGCCTGCGCTTCAGAATAAACACAGGAGGAACAGGCCTGAGCCCACCCCGCAGTCCGGGGTCAAGCCGCCCTGCAGAGCCGCCTTCACCCGGCAGAGGCGGCGCCCACTGCAGACGTGTCCGCGAGGCAGCGAGCACCTCCCTGGGCTGGCGACTCGGGGTGGTCTCTGCGCATCGTTAAATCCGCAGCAGCTGACTGATATGCTGGGCCTGGGGGGTGTTAGGAAGGCGATATGGGGCCGGGGGCCCCTCGGGAGTGGGGCAGGGGGTGTGCGCAGGGGCAGAAGCGAGAGGACGAGAGCCTGACTGTGGGGTGTGGGGGGACAGAGCCGGGAAGGCCCTTCCTAACCAGGCTGTAACAGCCGGCGGTGGTGTCAGGGGAGACGCCCTACCTCGAGAGTAGACCTCTTCCTCCTGCCACCGACTTCTCGCCTGGGCCCCCGCCCCTCCACGGGACCGGGGAAGGCACCTCCCTACCAAGCACCTGGAAGGGTCAGTGCAGCGTCCAGCTCCCTGAGGGACATTCGAGCAGTTCCGGGCTCCGAGTGATCCTGGAGCCAGGGCCAGAGAACCGGCTGGAGGACAGCGGGAAGGACTCAGACCTCTTGGAGCTCGGCCCAGGGAGACCCAGTGGGTAGGAGAGTGACTGGGACACACTTGGATCATGGCTGGGGCAAGTATTCAGGGTCAGCAGCCGGCTGAGGGCGGGAGACTGGAGGGAGGTGGCGCCCCCGCCCCCAGGTGGCATCGAGGCGGGGAGGAGGGGAAGCAGCTTCTGTTCCGACAGGTTTCCCGGGACTCACCATCCAACCCCAGCATCCTTCACCCGGCAAAAGCAACAACCAACACCGCAAAAAGCTTCCAAATATACACAGTGCACGTCCCCATCAACATGCTAATTAGGGCTCGTTAACTGCGAGCAGGCCCTGGGCAGCCGGGAGGACCTCTCCGGAACCTTCTGTCTGCCCCCAGGGCCTGAACAAGCGCCCATCTGCCAGGACTCCCAGGCCGCCCGGCCTTCTGCCGCAGCCTGTGCGGTGTCTGTGGGGACTGCTGGGCCCCTCGTGTCCGGCCTTGGTGGCGGTTCCTGGCGGTGCTGGCTCTGACGTGTGCACGGCTAGTGCGCCGGGAGCGCCCACCACTGCATACAATGCGGGCGAACGTTTGCTACCGTGGCAGGAATGAATCAGGTCGTGGGGAGATGTCACGGCAGCTGTCCCCGGGCCATGGCAGGGCCTGGCCAAGCCTCTCGCCACGCTCCTGTCACCAGGTGAGGGCAAAGCCTACTCCGAGGGAGGCGGGGGGAAGAACGTGATGTCTTCCTGCCCTTTCCGTTTGCACATTAGCTGTGCGATCAGGTGCATTTGTCGTAAAACAAGAAACCGGTGCGGCCTGGACGGCTGCCTTTTAGCTGTCGTTGTTGTTTGCTCTGTGACTCTGTCACAGGTGCACCCCAGGCTTTGGGGTGCTGGCGGTTGCCATCGGCGTGCAGGTCCCACGGAGGGGCTGCCCGGCAGGGCCCAGACAGAGCTGGGCTGGGTGTCGGCTTCCAGGTGACAGAGAGAATTTTGCCAAACTCCCTTGGCCTGTGCTCCGGTTTGCAAGGCCGTTGGGTGAGAGATGGAGGAGGAGGAGGAGGAGGGAGAGAAGGTCAGAGGGCGCTGCAGAGGCAGCTATGGATACCCCTTCCCCCGCTCTGCCCACACCCTGCCATGGGGACCTGCCCACCCGGTGACCAGCGGGTGACCCTGCAAAGGGCTGGCCCCAAGGTGGTAACGTGGTGGGTTCGATTTGTTCTGAGTGTCCCGTGGGACCAGGCGGAGGCCGGGACTTCATTCAGTCTTCCTCACCCCGCACGGTCCCCTCCCTGACGCCTTTTCCCCTGCGAGCCCCGCCCTGGGGACCACATGGAGGGAAAAGCCCCACGCGGGGCTGCGAGGGCGCCCCGCCGCTGAAGATGCCTGCGGGTGCCGTCCCCAGGTGGGTCCTCGCGACCGTGTGCAAGCCGCGGCTCTCAGTGTCCCCCAGGTATAGGACAGACACTTCCTCAGCCCTGTGGGAGCAACGGGGATCACAGGCCGAGAGTCATTCGGGGCTGCTTGGAGGCTGGCCAGGCGCCAAGGGAAGTCACGGTCCCCCCGACACCCTTGGGCGGCCGCCCCCATGGGACCCCCAGGCCACTTTTGCTCGGTCCGTGACCCTCCCCGCCAGGGATCCAGCCTGGCTGAAGTTTGCTTTATTTTTCCACCCGAGCGCAGTTTATTTTCGTAATAATAAAAAGATCGAAGTCAGTATAATTTAATAGGCACTACCAGGGAGACGTATTTAAATTGGAGATACAGATGGACTTTTTTACGAGGTGAGATTCCTATAACATAACATTAACCATGTTAAAGTGAACCACTCAGTGGCTTTCAGTCCATTCACACCTCCGTCTAGTTCCCAGACTTTTCTATCGCCCCAAAATGAGGCCCCGTGCCCAGCAGCCGTCACTTCCCGTCCTCCCGGGCCCGGTCCCGCGGTGTGCGCCTGTCTCTGCGGGGCACCCTGTTTCCCACGCCTCACAGAATAGAATCGCGGTGGGCCTTTCCCGGCTGGTTTCCTCCCGGAGCGCGATGTTTCAAGGTTCATCCCGTTTTGGGGGTTTTCGGTTCCCACTGCCTGGCCAGCGCCGCCCCGCCGTGTGCACGGCCGCGTTGTGTCTGTCCACGTGTCCTTCGGCCGATCGGGCCGTTCCCGCCTCTCGGCCATCGTGACTGCGGCTGCTGCAATACTGTGTGCACGTGTTTGTTTGAAAACCGGTTCTGTTCTCCCAGGCGTCTCTGGGAGCGGAACCGCGGGGTTGGAGGGTGGTCCTGTGTCTCGCTTTCCCGCAGTGGCAGTGCCCTTTCACATGCCACCAGGGGTGCACGGGGCCCGGTTTCGCTCCCCGCTCCCCGCA
>NW_012139231.1:0-3190 GCF_000956105.1 Propithecus coquereli | reverse complement strand
GCTCGGGCTCCGGCCTGTCTCTGACGCGAGTCCAGCGTCCCAGGCCCTGCCTGCCCGTGCTCCTCCGTGACTCAGGCCGCGCCTCCCCCCACAGAGGACGCACACGGCCTGTCAGCATCCTCCGCAATGGCTCTCCAGACACCACCAACAAGGAGCAATTTCCAGGCTCCTGGCGGGGCCGGCGCAGCTGTCTTACCGGGAAACGTGGTCACTCGAGTCTGCTTCCTTCCCAAGGGGCCGCACGTTGGGAGCACGGCTCTGAGGCTGGCTGGGAGAAGGGAGCTAGCTGGGTGTGGGCTGGGCCACAGTCCCCCGCCGTCCCCCGAGAACACCCCACTCCACTCCCTCCTGGTGGAGCAGGCAGTCAGACAAACCCTGCGGGGGCAGCTGGAGCCTGCAGTTGGAGAGTCGGAGAGAGAAATACCTTCCTCCCCCTTCCCTGCCGGGAGGACCTCCTGGAGCAACTGCTCCGACCCTGGAATGAATTAGCATTCCGAGGGCCGGCGCTGGGAGGCCGTTCTTCCGCACGGGGAGGGACACAGAAGCACAGTGGAAGATGACTTTGTAGAAAAGCATGAAAGCTCTGGAAAAGGGCCTTGATGCTCCCGCTGCTAATAAATTTCAGCCGGTGCGGCATGATAATGGTGTGTGTGTGTGCATGTTCCGGGGGCTGAAGTGGTTCCTCCCAGGCTGGGGCGCACGTGGGTCCTTGGCAGGCCGGGTGCTGAGCGGCTGGGGCCGGGCGCATGCCTGGCCGGACAGCCCTGCACGACTCCTCGGTGGCCCTGTCCTCTGGGCTAGAGCTCCGGATTCAAGCCTTGTCACCACTGATTTGGAACTCAGGACCCTCCCCGGGGTTTTCAGTGTGCAGCGACGGCTGGTGGTGGTGGGCACCTACTGCCACCTTCTCCTGGAAGGAGGCTGCTTCCTTGTGAGGCCGTGTCGAACCTCAGACTGCAGCTGAGTGGCCTTTTCCCCCCGACGAAGAGATTGCGATCCCTAAACGCATTCTGGCAAAAGGGACAGCTGCCTCCTAATCCTTAAAATCCAAACCAGCCAGGAGGAGCACACTTCCCTGGGGCCCCTGCGGGGCGGGAGGCCACAGCAAGGGGGGTTTGCACCAGGCCAGTCTCGGGGTTGGAGGACAGCTGCCTCCCCCGGTGAGCTAACCCCATCAGTCTCCCCCAATCTGCACAGCGACCGATACTCCAGCAGTCCCTCGAGTGACCACAGAGAGCCGCAGGTCCCGGCCCCAGCTATGGGCTAGGGAGCCCAGCACGACCCAGCATGTGGGCAGCCCTTCCAGCCAACAGGAAAACCCACCCTCTGGCTAGAGGCAGCGCCCGAAGACAGGACGGTGATGAGCAAGGTTTGGCCCGGCATGGTCACCAGAACCCAGTGGACTTAAGGTGGGCAGGAAAAATCACCTGCGGCCCCCAGAGCTGGGCTCCAGGGCCGCTGGCCACTGTGAGCCATGTTTCTCCTGTTGCTCTGGGCATGCAGGCCTTGGGTGGGGCAGGGCTCAAATTCCCTCCTGGGAATTCCCACCAGATGGGCAAGCAGCTGCCATCGTCTTCCTCCCACGGCTCTGTTCGACTCCAACCTGCCTCTCGTCCAAGTGTCCAGAGGCTGGACCCGGGAGGGCTGTGTACAATCTGGCTTCAGCGTCCCCTGGTGCCCTGGACCCCGCTCACACTGGCCCTGCCACTGCACTGGGTCGGTTCAGTTTGCAGCCTCAGTGCCTTGAACTCTGTCCAGGGCAGCCAATGTATGTTTGTTGAATGACTGAGGGAATTTCCAGCAGAGCCCTGTGTGACCTCCACAGCCCCATTTGTATCTTGTCACCATCTGAATTTCTCTACTCTGAGCTGCCTTGGCCCAGGACCTCTGTGTGGGACACGTGCTTGGGTATTTCCTTTGTTTGAAATCCTATACATCCTTCAGAATCCCATTCAAACGTCACCTCCTCCAGGAAGCCTTCTGTGTGCCTCCAGCAAGGGGTGAGCCTTTGCTCCCAAGCTCCTGGAATTTGCTGCTGTTTTGTACCTTCCTGGTGGTGAGGAGCTCCTCCCTGGAGCCTGGGCCTGTCCACTCACTTGTGCATCTGCAGGTCACAAGCATTCATTGTGACGATGAAAGGAAAGCATAAAGGGGCATCTTGTGCTCTTGCTAAGGAGGGCCCTGCCCCACCTCAGCCTCCCAGGGACCTCCGAGGAAAACATCCATTTGACCAGGCAAGGTGTCCTCCCAGACTTCCCCAGGCCCTCCTTGGGCCCATCTGAACCCGGATTCGGAGACCTGATCCTGCCCTCGCCCCTGAGAGGTCGTGTCAAGAATGATGGCTGGCCCTCCTGGCGTCCCCTCTGCTGGGAAGAAGCTGTCCCCCTGCAAAGCTGCCCCCAGGTAGGCCGGGGTGCCATCGTCTTGCACGTCTGGAGAGGAGCTTCCCGAGGCTCGGGGTCCTGGGCAGACTGAGGACCAGGGGCCTGGGGCTGGCGGGATGATGGAACGCCCTCAAAATGGCAGCAGCTGGCTCAGCGACAGAGCAGGAGAAAAGCAGCTCGGGGGAGGGAGAATCTGTCTCGAGGCGTTTGCCAAGTCAGCAGAAGAGCGGGTCTGGGCTGGGGGAGGAGGCGGAGGGAGTGAGTCCTGAGGCTGCGCTGCATGCGTGCGCGTGCTGGACAGCACAGCTGCGGGGCTGCCGGAGCCACTGCTGCTCCTCCCCACTCAGGTGCTCCCCCCACTCAGGTGCTCCTCTCTGCTTAGGCCCATCCTCCTGCTTAGGTGCTCTTTCCTGCTTAGAGGGTTTCTCCCTGCTCAGCTGCTCCTCCCTACTCAGATGCTCCTCCTTGCTCAGTTGCTCCTGCCAGATGCTCTCCCTTGCCCAGGTGCTCCTTTTTGGTCAGTTGCTCCTCTCTGTTCAGGTACTCCGTCCACACAGGTGCTCCTTCCTGCTCAGGCTGCCGGGAGGGGGGATTTTAGTGATTTCATAGCTGTCCCCTCCAACAGGGATGGCCGCTGCTGTTCTCTGGCTAAATAGGAGTAATTGGCAATTGCATCCTGCGGCAGCTGCCCTTGGCCTTGTCTGGGGTTTCGTTCTGCGAGGAAGATGGCTTTTGAAATCCCTCAATTTCGGTGTCTCAGGTGACAGGTGATGATTTACAGTGATGCTGCCATGTTGATGTTTTGA
>NW_012139230.1:2382-4283 GCF_000956105.1 Propithecus coquereli | reverse complement strand
TTATTGTAAATATTTATATTTCTTCAATCCAGATTGTCCAGGCAAAAAACTGAAATTAAGGAGTTTGCCTTAAACGCAGACTTGCCTGCTTTGCAAGGAAACTTCGTCCTTTCTGTGACCACAGCATGAATGGTCGGCAGCAGTGGATAGGGAAGTTGTCTACATCTCATAAACCACCGAGGGCCACCACAATGTAACAACAGGACAAAGGGATGCTAACTGTCCAGGAGCTAGAGGAAATCTCCCATTCAGGGTGAGACACTTTGGGGAAGAAAGGGGGAGTCATCTTGACAAATAATGAACATCCCTAACTCCCAGCCTCTCCTCTGCAAACCTGTGCCATCTTCTGGCCAATCGAGAGGCATGATACCCTACACTCTATACTCCCTTTTCCCCTCATTATTTCTGCTCTCTCTCTCTCCCACTCCTGTTGATGGCATGATATATGTACGACTTTATCTGCAACCGTGAATCTCTAGGCAAAGAAGCAAACATAGCTATTTCTTAAGTTGTTTCTTGGGGTGTATAGAAACTTGGAGTCAGGAGCAGCTCCACGTGCTCTCCACACCTTAGGTCAGACCATGACCCCTAGAGCAGACCAATTGGCCCAGCGTGTCCAGATGTCAGAAGAAAGCCTTATCGCCCTCCCAGCAAGGATGCTTTAGGAACCCAGCCAGGACAGTAACTACCACCAGGACAGAGAAACTGTTCGGCCTCCAGAGAGTTAGTGCTTTTTTTCTAATTGTATAACATTGTGTACTTGTTGATCATTGTTATTTTCTGGAATAAATGAAATAGAGCTTAAAATGGAAATTTCCCAAAGTTGTATGGTGTGCTGTGAAGACTGGACTGGAATCAGAAGACCTGGGCTCTAACACTGTGTATACTACCATGTCCTCAGCTTGCTTCCCCTGCCTCTCAGTGTCCTCACCTGTAAACCAAGGAGACTGGAAGGGTGGCAAATTGGCAGCCTCTGGGCTGAATGTTTGGAGTTTCTCAAAAAGTTGAGATTCAATTTTTTGTCTCATACCTGATACTGCTTCCTACATTTATGATATGAACCTGGCCCCAAAAGCATTTGAGCTTGAGTTTAAAAATCAAGGCTCTTTCCCTGTCTTTAAAAAAAATTTTTTTAAGAGACAGGGTCTCACTCTGTTGCCCAGGGTGCAGTGGTTCACGCCTGGAATCCCAGCACTCTGGGAGGGTGAAGCAGGAGGACTGCTTGAGGCCAGGAGTTTGAGACCAGCCTGGGCAACAAATCAAGACCCTGTCTCTCTCAAAAAGAAGGAAAAAACAATAGAAACTTGGAGTCAGGAGCAGCTCCCTTCAGAAAAGCCAAAAGCAGCTCCATGTGCTCTCCACACCTTAGGTCAGACCATGATCCCCGGAGCAGGCCAATGGGCCCAGCGTGTCCAGATGTCAGAAAAAAGCCTTATCTCCTTTAGGAACCCAGCCAGGACAGTAACTACCACCAGGACAGAGAAACTGTTCAGCCTCCAGAGAGTTAGTGCTTTTTTTCTAATTGCATAACATTGTGTACTTGTTGATCATTATTATTTTCTGGAATAAATGAAATAGAGCTTAAAATGGAAATTTCCCAAAGTTGTATGGTGTGCTGTGAAGACTGGACTGGATTCAGAAGACCTGGGCTCTAACACTGTGTATGCTACCATGTCCTCAGCTTGCTTCCCCTGCCTCTCAGTGTCCTCACCTGTAAACCAAGGTGACTGGAAGGGTGGAAAATTGGCAGCCTCTGGGCTGAATGTTTGGTGTTTCTCAAAAAGTTGAGATTCAATTTTTTGTCTCATACCTGGTACTGCTTCCTACATTTATGATATGAACCTGGCCCCAAAAGCATTTGAGCTTGAGTTTAAAAATCGAGGCTCTTTCCCTGTCTTTAA
>NW_012139230.1:0-2332 GCF_000956105.1 Propithecus coquereli | reverse complement strand
GTAAATATTTATATTTCTTCAATCCAGACTGTCCAGGCAAAAAACTGAAATTAAAGAGTTTGCCTTAAACGCAGACTTGCCTGCTTTGCAAGGAAACTTCGTCCTTTCTGTGACCACAGCATGAATGGTTGGCAGCAGTCGGCAGGGAACTTGTCTACATCTCATAAACCATCTCGGGCCACCACAATATAACAACAGGACAAAGGGATGCTAAATGTCCAGGAGCTAGAGGAAATCTCCCATTCAGGGTGAGACACTTTGATTGGGGAAGAAATGGGGAGTCGTCTTGACAAATAATGAACATCCCTAACTCCCAGCCTCTCCTCTGCAAACCTGTGTCGTCTTCTGACCAGTCGAGAGGCATGATACCCTACACTCTATACTCCCTTTCCCCTCGTTATTTCTGCTCTCTCTCTCCCACTCCTGTTGATGGCATGGTATATGTACGACTTTATCTGCAACCGTGAATCTCTAGGCAAAGAAGCAAACGTAGCTATTTCTTAAATTGTTTCTTAAATTGTTATATTAAATAACCAGCTGGGTGCAGTGGTTCACGCCTGGAATCCCAGCACTCTGGGAGGGTGAAGCAGGAGGACTGCTTGAGGCCAGGAGTTTGAGACCAGCCTGGGCAACAAATCAAGACCCTGTCTCTCTCAAAAAGAAGGAAAAAACAATAGAAACTTGGAGTCAGGAGCAGCTCCCTTCAGAAAAGCCAAAAGCAGCTCCATGTGCTCTCCACACCTTAGGTCAGACCATGATCCCCGGAGCAGGCCAATGGGCCCAGCGTGTCCAGATGTCAGAAAAAAGCCTTATCTCCTTTAGGAACCCAGCCAGGACAGTAACTACCACCAGGACAGAGAAACTGTTCAGCCTCCAGAGAGTTAGTGCTTTTTTTCTAATTGCATAACATTGTGTACTTGTTGATCATTATTATTTTCTGGAATAAATGAAATAGAGCTTAAAATGGAAATTTCCCAAAGTTGTATGGTGTGCTGTGAAGACTGGACTGGATTCAGAAGACCTGGGCTCTAACACTGTGTATGCTACCATGTCCTCAGCTTGCTTCCCCTGCCTCTCAGTGTCCTCACCTGTAAACCAAGGTGACTGGAAGGGTGGAAAATTGGCAGCCTCTGGGCTGAATGTTTGGTGTTTCTCAAAAAGTTGAGATTCAATTTTTTGTCTCATACCTGGTACTGCTTCCTACATTTATGATATGAACCTGGCCCCAAAAGCATTTGAGCTTGAGTTTAAAAATCGAGGCTCTTTCCCTGTCTTTAAAAAAAAAAAAACAAAAAAACTATAATGTTTTGACACTGAGTAGCTCCCCCTTTCTCTATTTGGATGTCTCCTCTTGAGCTGCATTTTGAAAATGAAGAAAGAGATAAAGGAAGCCCAGAAGGAAAGAAAAGTGCATGTTAAAGCGTGGCACTGTGCAGCATCACGCCACGTTCTAGAACTGCAGGCAACTGAGTGTGACTACAGAGAAGGGAATAGGAAGTAAGTGAAGGAGAATAGAAAAACTGAGGCAAATATTGAAAGGACTTGTGATTTAACTGAAGATTCTGAACCTTGTCCTGAAAGTTTGAGGGAGATGGGAGAAGGGGGTAAGGGCTGAAGTTTTTAACCTGTTGGATTTCTGTTGTAAGGATATCATTCTGGAGGCTACATCAGGATGGACAAGTACTTTCCCCATCAGTAAAATGATAGGTGTTGATCAAGCGTTCACAATGCTGGTTGCATATACAAATCACCTGAGAAACTTGTAAAAGCACTAATAACCTAGCCTCACACCAAGAGATTTTTATTTAATTGGGTTGGGGTAGGGAAGAAAGAGTCAGGTGGGAGTATTTATTGCAGCGTGAGAGCCTTAAGGACTCTTCTCACCCTGAAATTCTAACTGTGTCAAGGGAGGCTCCCACCATTCAAAGTGAAGAGTGGTGAGAGACAATTTCCTTTATTACTTCAAACCCCAAAATCTGGAGCAAGGTTCGAAAGAACCTCTAAACAGTTTATATCACTTCTCTTCTTTAAATCACTTTTATTCTTGGGCATATCTAGTTTCTTTCTGTAAAAACAGAGGACTACTTCATAGAATGATTTCAAACTTCTATTTTAGAATTTTACGCTGTCAAATCATTTAGATGTGAAAAAATGCCAGCACCTCCAAGATAAAATGGAAAAGTCAATATATTAATAAAATGATAAGCAAAGCCTATTTGTACCTATAAATAACTGGTTTTAATCAGTCAGTTAATGAGTGTGTGTGTACATATTTGTATGAGCCAGGAGCCTGCTCACCCACAATACTAGAATGACTCGTTCTGGAAAATGT
>NW_012139229.1:1052-1524 GCF_000956105.1 Propithecus coquereli | reverse complement strand
TTCAGGAAAGACAAATGGCATTAAAATTAGGACTGGATGAAATACTTGGTCTTTTGTTCTTTGGAATTTTTTGCTTGTTTCACTCCTGCATAACAAAGACTTAGATCATATAATCTGGTTGGTAGAGAAACAAGTAAAATTCTATTTACCAAAATCACACAGAAAAGAAATGAAACACTATATTGGGATAATAATGTGTACTTCTGTTACGGCAAGTGTTACAGTGACTGGTCCCAGGGGAATAACCGAGCGGCATGCAGAAGGTTGGAGAGTCGTCAAGTTTTATTGCCGGCGGCCCAGATGGGGTCAAGCCTCCAAAATCTGAGCACCTCTTCCAGGTTTTTGTCAGGTTTTATACTTTTTTGGGGGGGTTATTCTTAACAAATCATACACAAGTATAAATGGTTAACCAATTAGCAAAAAGATTTAAAAGTTATCCAATAAACAGTAATTTTTACAAGCAGTATAATTA
>NW_012139229.1:0-1002 GCF_000956105.1 Propithecus coquereli | reverse complement strand
TTCTAGAAAATTGGTTACTGAAATGTCAGCAATTCTAATAACAATCTAAACCACTCTTATCTACAGAGTGAACACAAAGGGAAATATAAAACTCCACCAAATCCTAGATTCTCTACATGTAAGTTTTTTGAGGCTTGGCTTGCTCCTTAACACTCTTTGCTACAAATCTTCTATGTTTTTGTTCATTTCCTGGAGCCCGCACTGAGTGGATCGGGGGACGAGGAACACATTCTCTCTGTAGTTTCTGCCCTGGGTCTCAAACTCTGAGAGGAGAAGAAGATTTTTCATCACCCTCTCTTTAGAAGGACAACGAGCTCTGGTCAAAGCATTAACTTCCATGACCATCTTATTATGACACCCTGTTTGGACCAGAGATAATCATCAAAACTGATTAAAATACAACAATTAATGTGTGTTCTCTTGGGTTTCACCGCAACATATAATTTCATGCATTTCAAATTTAGTTAGTTAAGTGTTTATCGCTAAATTTTCAGCCTTTCTATGTTAACTTGTGTCTACAGAAAAAAAACAAACTCTGTAAAATAATTTAAAGAGGTTTATTCTGAGCTGAATTTGTGCAATTGTGTCCCAGGGAAGCATGGTCTCAAGAGGTCTTAAGAAAATGTGCCCAAGGTGGCTGGGTCACAGTTTGGTTTGATACATTCATGGAGACGCGAACTACGGGCAAAACCATAAGTCAATACGAGGAAGGTATGCATTGGTTCTGCCCCCAAAGACAGGACATCTCGAAGCAAGGGTTTACAAGTCCTGGGTGGATTTTCTGGATTCTTTAGTTGGCAATTGGTTGACAAAGTTAATATTCGTCTAAAGACCTAGAGTCAGTAGAAGGGAAAGCCCAAGTTAAGATAAGGGGGTCTTCTGTCATGTGACGCTTATACCAGAATCAGGTCGAAAGTAAGCCACATTCTACAGGACTAATAAAAACCTGTTTAACCATTTTTACCATTTAACCTGATTTTACCATTTGTAGGTGTGACTCAC
>NW_012139228.1:11159-12047 GCF_000956105.1 Propithecus coquereli | reverse complement strand
GGGGGGGTGAGGATGTACACAAACTGGTAGCCAGAGTGATGCATCTACTAAGTGGTGGAGTTATACCACAATGTATGGTCTTTGATTCAAATTTCAGAGAATCTATAAAGAAAGAAAATATAGATGTAGGATTCCAGAAGGCACGAACAATCTTGAACTGTTAAGTTCCTTTGAAAAATGAGCTCAGTACAGCCGAGCTGTAGAGTAAAAGCAAGTTGATTTATGTTGAAATAAATTACTGAGTGCCGTTTGTGAAGTCCCAGAGGAATCCAGTGGTTGAATATTAGTGGGCTTACATCTAATTTTAGGGATCAGGACATTTCTGTTCTCTTCACCATTTTTCTTGCCATACAAAAGGAAATCAAAATAAGTGCCATTTACTGAGAACTAGCTGATGGCTTCCTGAGGCTGCAATGTTTTAATTTGAGAGACAATACGAAAAGGCCAGATTCTGCTGTTCAATGAAGGGAGTCTTTTATGAAAGGCTCATAAAAGCATGAGACAGATTTTTTATTTGATAATGAGAAACAAAATGTGTAAAAATCAAATTGGAAAAAAGACTAAGCAATGGAGGGGTACTAGATGAAGTTTCTTTTTTCTAAATAACTCTAGAGAAAATTGGCACATTTTGAAACAAGATCTACTTTTTCTATATGGAAAAGCATCAAAACCTTTTGGAAATGACTAGAGTGAGAAACAGAGTACAAAAACTGGCCCCTCTATAGTTTGTAACATTTGCTTCAATTGCTTTTCTTTTCCAGTTTTCTCCTGTCTTTCTACGAGAAAGAATTCTGAGTAAAAAAGTTTCAAGCTATGTAGTTCATAATGAGGAACACATTGCTTTGAAATCTGGATTGTTGGTAGACACTAACTTTATACGTCTTTGTC
>NW_012139228.1:0-354 GCF_000956105.1 Propithecus coquereli | reverse complement strand
AAATAATTTATGTAAGATTTTATTAAGTAAAATACTCATGTTGTAAACTATCTTCATAATTTTTATATACCATTTTAACACATACTAAAAGAATATAGGACTCACTAGTTAATAGTGGGGAAAAGTGAATAATAAAGACATTTATTAGTCAATAAGACACAAGAGAGTAAAGAAAGAAGCATATAAAATGGGAAGGGATGAAAATAGAAAACAAATTTTAGATTGTAGTTTTAAAAAGAAATAGAGTTGTAATCACGTTAAGTGTGCATAGACTATGTCATCCAAGTTGAAGACTAAGATTGACACTCTCGTTACAAAAACCAAAGTCAATGATAAACTACTCATAAGAAACAT
>NW_012139227.1:1461-2852 GCF_000956105.1 Propithecus coquereli | reverse complement strand
GGGAAAATGTTGAACTTAACACTCTTTGGGCATTTCTTCTTATCATCCTGCATATCTTTTGTTGACAGCCAGTCTTCACCCTAGAAGAATCTAAAGAAAGCAGGTACAGGCTTCCAGGGTTTTTTGGGCTTTCCTAATTGGTATCATTTTTTCTCTAAAGGAGATGCATTTCCACAGTGAGTTCCCTAATTGAGCTCTTTGCCTCAAGTCTTAAGTCTTTCACTTCAGGTGCGATCCTCACAGGATATAAATTTGTTAGAGTCCACCTGTGGACATCATTATGTAAAATAGCTTGATGCTAAAATACCTATATGGCCACAAATCAAGGTAATACACCTGTATTGCTGTGAACACTCAGATGGTTCTGCTTAACCTCTGATTGTGTAAAGTCCTGGACAAACAAGGATGCCTCATCTGGCATTTTGATCAAATTCACCACCCTTGCCTATTAACTTCATCACCCTCACCTATAAACTATCAAGCAGGACTATCCGCCTTGGGCAACGGAACGATGTTTGCTTCAACATACCACTCTCGGGATGAAGTTGCACGGGGAATAAAGAGGTCTTTATCCTTATTTCATAGATTAGAAAACTGAAGCCCAGGCAGATTAAGTGACTTGCCCAGGGTAACATAGTGAGTTTAGGGTAAAGGCAGATTTTAAATCTTAATCTTCTACTGTTTTGTCATTTGAGAAAGTGTAACATACTTGAGAACGGAGCAAAAACCACAACTCTAGCCCTGTCACAGAGCCTCTTTTCAAACAAAGCTGTTAGGTAGGTGGTTGGAAAAGGGATAATTGCACAAATTCTAGGAAATGCTTCTGCACCAGGACATCTCCGTCTTTCATGAATGACTGTAAAACACCTTATGGAGACTTAAACACCGAGAAGTTGTTCATTTTATACATAACTAAATAAATGGAAATTTATTTCAATCAAGTCACAAATACTTTAAAAGGGAGGTAAACACCATATTTAAAAACACTTAATCTCAAGTTTTTCTCCAGATTCATCTTCCGTTTTATGTGTCCAGTGCTGTATAACACTAATTCATTTTATTCACTGCTGATATAATCCATTTAGACCAAATGTCTTTATGACTGCATGAGTAATTAACCAAATCAACTTCAATATATGAGCCAATTGTTCCAGGGCATAAACTTATCCCTGGAAGGAAATTTGATAATTAGAAGGCTTTGCATCATTTTTTTTTTTTCTATTTTAGGAGTACCAAACTTATTCCCAAATAATACTATTGCAATAAAATAATCTGATTCAATAAAAGGAATAGCCTTCCTAAGCTCTTTCTGATGAAGAAAAGTAATTTCCTGGGATATTTGAAATGTTAGCATTCACACCCAAGATTTCTAGGAAAAAATAAACTGATAA
>NW_012139227.1:0-1411 GCF_000956105.1 Propithecus coquereli | reverse complement strand
TGTTTTAAGACACCTTCCCAGATTTTGTTGACAACATTAATACCATAACAGTCAACTGCAACAGCCATTTTATCTCTCATATGCCACTTTCGCAAAACACATCACTCCCAACAACCACTTGTGATGATTTAAGTAATCGTGATACTCACTGTGTACCACAGATGACCAGTTTTCCTTTTTCCACTACCAAGAAGATCAGGATTGCATTCAAGCTGAAACAAGTCAGCAAACCACTCCCAGAATCTCACCTGCAAAGATTTATTTCTTGAGCCATTTCTAGAACCCACACAGTATTAGTTAGAATCAAATAAAGAAGCAGAAAACATTCTAGGTATCTTAAACAGAAAAAGTTTCATAGATCAGTTACAAAGGTGTTTGGAACAAAAGATGAAAAGGTCAGGTTATTCAGAAATTAGTAACTGCAAGAAACCTGTGCTTCTTTTGTGTTGGAGAAGTGAAAATGTTGCCCAGAGGTCAGTGACACGTGCCCCAAGGCTTCAGCTTCCAAGTTCAGCTTCTTGAGTAGGTGCTAAGGAAGTGGAACTTCAAGGGTCGGGCCATTGGGCCAATACTGCTGTCCTCGAAGTTGCCACCATGAGAACTCTTGCTTCAGCTGCTGCAGATGCAGCTAATATTGTCATTACTTCCAGAATTATTTTTATTGCTGCCATCATCACCTCCATCCTGAGGATCTCCCAACACTGCTATGCAGCAACCAACATTGTTACTACTTCCGGAACTGTTGCCACTGCAGCATTACTGTCACTGCAGCTACCACTGGAGACGCTTCAGGCACTGGAAGCCGGAAGAGTCGCCTCTCCATTCCTGCAGCTGGATGATTTGCAGTCAGTTCCTCTCACAACCAGATGACATAAAAATAAGACATCAATTCCCTAAAGAGTATAGATGCAAAATTCTGCTGAAAAGATAGGAAAAAGAAATGTTATAAAATCAGAAACAAAAAGACATAAATTGCCATTATTTGGAGATTTTAAAATTGCCCATAGAAAATCCAAGAAAATCTACAAATAAAACAATCAAATAAGCAAGGATTTTAGTATTAATATAAAGTCAAACAAAATGATGAAATTCTTATAAAACAGCAGCAACCAGTTGGAAAACATTATTTTATAATATCACATTCACAACAACATAAAACATTAATGTACCTAAGAATTAATCCAGGAAACATGTGCAAGATCTTTCATTTAATTTTACTGAATGACATACAGAACAGCTAAGTAAAACATGAGTATGCCATGTTTATGGATGGAAAGGTTTACGATCATAAAGATGCCAATATATACATTTACAGTTATTCTAATAAATATCCCCCCAGTAGTTTTCTAACTTAATCTGAAAAGTCTTTTAAAATCATACTGTTCAATAAATGTTAGAATAATTGGCTATG
>NW_012139226.1:2364-3508 GCF_000956105.1 Propithecus coquereli | reverse complement strand
TTTCCTTAAGGCTGAGTATCACAAAAATCGATTATATTTTCCTATTTCATATCCAATATTTGACAAACTACTGTCTAACATGTTGTCTTTAAAACTACGCTTATACTTTTTTAGTGGTAATTATCTATAACAAGAAACTAGGTTGTGGAGTCTGACATATTAAGATTCAAATCCTGCCCCCCCTACTTTCTTGCCATCACCTTGGGCAGAAGACTTACATCAATGTCCTTACTTTTAAATTACAGACAATGGTGAAAGTTCATAACAAGCTGTAATGATTAAATGAAGTGGTTCATGTAAAGACTTTTGCATATTACCTGCACACATTGCACATTGAATAAATATTTTTCATTCATTATTATTTGGTTATGCTGTCATTACTTTTGCTTTGGTTCATTTATTTTACTTTTCCAGACTAAGTTCTCCAGATGCTGCATTTTCCTTTTCATGGTTTAATTGTGCTCTTTTTTAAAATCAAAATTTCAATCATCCTGGAAATTTCCCCTTTTCTCAATCTTGCATATAATCAATCACCAACTACTTCCCATGTATATCAGGTAATCCCTTTTCTATCTGTCTTTTCTTTCCAACTCCGTTACCAATGCATTCATTCAACTTGGGTAAACATAATAGTTTTCTTACCAGTTTCCCTAATGTTTGTTTCCTTGTCACTTTCTCCTGACTATTCTTATTCAAAATGTCTTTCATCTTATTACAAACTTATTCCAAAATTTTAATGGTTTCCTATTGTCTTTATATAACAAGACAAAGTTTCTGAAATCTGGTATTTACATACTTCTTCAATATATTATCCTTTATTGCCCTTTGACTTAGAATGATCTCTTCATTGATCATTTTGTACCACACGTTTTTATGTAATAATGTTTACCTTCATAAAAAGACTTTATTCAAATATTTCACACCAGCTACAGAAACTTTACCTATACTGCCACTTTCATTATGAAGGTGTCTCCAAACATATAATCCTCAGTAAATTATTCTCACTTCAAACTCTTATTTTTATAATCCATTTAGCAGTTAATTATATCATATATTGTTTCAATCTGGTCTGTAATGTTTAATTGACATAACCCATATATTTTACTCTATGTTACGATAATCTGCAGCACACTTATGATTTTAT
>NW_012139226.1:0-481 GCF_000956105.1 Propithecus coquereli | reverse complement strand
TGTAAATATGGAAGATATAAAAGACCCAAATAAAATTTCTGGAGATAAAAACTACAATGTCTGATGTAAAAGATACACTGAATTGAATGGTGGCAGATTAAATGTTATAATGGAAAATTTTCATGAGCTTGGTTGCATAGCAATTGAAACTGCCTAAAATGAAGAGCACAGAGAAAAACAACTAAAAAATGTGAAAAACATCTATGAACCCTAGAACTCCTTCAATTTGACTAATACATGTTTAATTATAGTTCCTGACTAGGGGGAAGAAAATATTTGAAGAAATGATTTTCTATAAAAGTGCAAAGTTAATTTAGTGGAGAAAGGACATTCATTTTAACAGATGGTGCTGAAACAATTAGTAGCCATTTGCAAAAGATGAAGTAAGACCTGTAATTTGGGACATATAAAAAATTAATACAAATGAATTATAGACTTAATGCTAAAAACTAAAACTATAAAACTTCTAGAAGAAAACATA
>NW_012139225.1:30576-31145 GCF_000956105.1 Propithecus coquereli | reverse complement strand
TAGCCTGTTGGCTGTTGGCTGCTTAAAATGCTGTGAGTTGAAGATTTTATCGATCCTCCATTCGGAAGTAGAAACAGACATTGGCAAGAAAGAAGCTAAATTTTAAAGAGGTCATGAATATCACAGTCTTTTGGTTTGGCAACAGGGTACTGGGGAGTGAGCAGAGTGCTGGAGTTGGGCTACTGGGGTTCCTGTTCTGTCTGTGTCAAAAGCTGTATGGCCTTTGGGCTTACATCTCCTTTAAAATAAGCCATTTCTAGTAAGGCAACATCTAAGGCCCATACCAGTAATACCTCTCAATGATTTGGGCATTAATCATTTGCCTTTGTTACTTAGACTTGGCTTCCTATATCTGGTTGACCCCAGAATCTCCACAATGTTTTTGCTTAATTATTGGTTTTCAGTACATTGCTAAAAATGAATCTGTGGTAGGGCCCTAGAATCTGTTTATAAAAATTTTTGCAGAAGCCAACATACATACAACAAAACCTCAATGTACTGGGCAGAGAACTGAAACACTTGGCTTATCCAGTGCCTCAGAGACCTTTATTGCTTTTCTTTTTAATTCC
>NW_012139225.1:26728-28060 GCF_000956105.1 Propithecus coquereli | reverse complement strand
TTGCTATGTTCTCTATTGTCAAGCAATAATCATGAAAATTTGAATAATTATGTCCAAATAAGATAAATTAGTATGATCAGTCATAGTGAACTACATTTTAGTCATATTAAAGCCCTTCTAGCTTTCCCAATTTGTCACAGTGTTCCTCCTCTTCAAGCCCTATCAGCTTAAATCTCTCCCACAGATCACCTACCTCACCTTCCTCTTTTGTCCAGCTGGCTCTTTGTACTTTATGCCCAAGCAACAATTTAGCTCTTTTAGGAAGTTATACTAACTCCCTATTAAATGTCTGGAATAATTTTACCAAAAGAGGTGTCAGGCCACTATTATGACACATTATTTAAAATTAGAGAAAACTAAATGGATAGAGGAAAATGCAATGTTTATTCACTGGGAGATTTAGTATTATTGAAAAGATTTGCTTTCCCCAAAATTAATCTGTAAACCAAATGCAATTGCAAGAACAATCCCAGGTTTTTCTATTTCAAAAAAATTGGCTAATTCTTAAATTTATGTAAAAACATAGAAGGAATAATCAAAGTAATTTTGAAGAATAAAAAAAATTTTAGCACTTAAACTACCCAATATAAAGTTTTATTATAAACCTATGTTAATAAAAATGCTATGATAATTGTGCAAGGATAAAAGCATAAGACAACAGAACAGAATACAAAGCCCAGAAACAATATATATGTGGACCCTTAATTTATTGTGATGATGGCCCTGCAGAGCAGTAAGAAAAGGATAGTCAACATGAAAAAAAAAAAAAAATTTAAATCAGCCGCTTTCTCATATCATAAACATAAGTCAATTCAATGTGTTTTGTAGATCTAAAAAATTAACGACAACAACAAAAAAAATACAAAAATTTCACAGCTTTGAAACAGGTAAAGATTTCACAAACAGGATATAAAAGCAATAACCATAAATAAAGTCTTAGTAAAATAAAATACATAAAAATTAGAAAAATTCTGTTAATCAAAGAATACAATTTAGAGAATAAAAAGGCAATCCACAAAGTTAGAAAATATATTCACAATACTGAATATAATTACCAAAAAAAATGATATGATGAATTAAAAATAAAAGACTTTTCTATAAATCAATAAGGAAAAGATAGTGACCCTAATAGACAATGGATAAGAGACATGAATTAGCACTTCACAGAGGAGAATATCCAAATTTTCAGTAAGTGTATGAAAAGGTGCTCAACCTCACTAAAATAAGGGAATCACAAATTAAAGCCACAATGCTATATCTGTATACATCCACTAGGAAGGGTAAAATTAGAAAGACTAACAGCACTAAGTTTTGGCAGGGATGTGTAGCAAG
>NW_012139225.1:24702-25109 GCF_000956105.1 Propithecus coquereli | reverse complement strand
TCAGGAGTCATAGTCTATTACATTGGTTAGCAATTTTGTAGTCATTAGGGCTGTTTACTATTATTCCAGACAACAGTAGTATAGAACTTCTGAGTCCTTTGCAGTTAGGTGTGGATAAGTGCCTCGCTTTCACTAATGAAATGTAAAAGCAAATGTCTTGTGTTAATTGTACGTGATGACTGTTCCTTTATTCAGGTGAAGTTCCAAATATGAGTACTTCATCGGCCTGGATACCTGATTAAGACATCATGCAGAGTGCTCTGCCTCCCAAGATGGCTATAAAGTCTGAGCAAGAACTAAATTAGCATTTGTTGCTTTAAGCATTGAGTTTTATTGTTGCTGTTGTTGTTATAACATAATTGAAAGTACCCTTTTTGCATTTTGAAATTCCAGTTGTTTATAGTTAA
>NW_012139225.1:21082-23107 GCF_000956105.1 Propithecus coquereli | reverse complement strand
GCACATGATTAACAGCTTTGAATATGAATGTTCTCCTATAGCAAGTTAAGCAATTTAAAGCTAGAGTAATTTTGGAGGAAGATCTCAATGGCAAACTTTGGCAATGTCCCAAGGGTGCTTTAAATTACATTGTGTACTAAAAGACTTCAGAGCAAACCTTAATAATCTCAGGGTTGGAATTGAAGAGTTTTAATTTTTTTTTATTTACTAAGCAAAAGGAATATGTAGGTAATAATAGTCTTGGTAAATTAGTTCTTCTAAAACTGTTAATGCTATTAACATTATATATTACATCTGTTAGCATAATAAACTTTTGGATTCATTTTTATGATCCAATATATGAGATAATTTATTTAGTCATTACAAAAGCATTTATTGTATAACTACTATAGGAAAGGTTTTTGTTTGAGGAGGTAAATATAAAGATTCATGAAATACATTTCATGTTCTCAGGAGTCATAATCTATTACATTGGTTAGCAATTTTGTAGTCATTAGGACTGTTTACTATTATTCCAGACAACAGTAGTATAGAACTTCTGAGTCCTTTGCAGTTAGGTGTGGATAAGTGCCTTGCTTTCACTAATGAAATGTAAAAGCAAATGTCTTGTGTTAATTGTACGTGATGACTGTTCCTTTATTCAGGTGAAGTTCCAAATATGAGTACTTCATCGGCCTGGATACCTGATTAAGACATCATGCAGAGTGCTCTGCCTCCCAAGATGGCTATAAAGTCTGAGCAAGAACTAAATTAGCATTTGTTGCTTTAAGCATTGAGTTTTATTGTTGCTGTTGTTGTTATAACATAATTGAAAGTACCCTTTTTGCATTTTGAAATTCCAGTTGTTTATAGTTAAGTATCCTCTTCTGTCCTCTTGGTGGTTCTATCCATGAACTAATCTTTATTCTGGGCTGTCAGATACCAAACAGCACATCTAGAACCATGTCCATACCCACGCAAGGTGGGGAAAAGAAAGGAATAGGCTATTGCCACTGGGGAGGAATTGGGGCTACGTGGGTAGCTGCCCATTTGGGGACAACTACAGGAGAGACTGAATGTGGAACAAAGCACAAAACAAACAGATGTCAACGAAATCCTGAGTTGTCAAAGAAATCCTGAATCTTCAAAGAAAATAGAAGACAGAAGGGAGTGAAAATGTATTGCAATTGTGGGAGAGATCCAGGCCTCCAAGAGCTCAGTGGCTGAGGAGTGAGTCCAGAAGCAATGAGGAGGAAGCTAATGCAAATTTTACACGGTAGTATTATTAATATCCAATATCAGCTAACATTTACTGAGCATTTATCATGTGACAGATATTTTGCTACGCACATGTCATGCTTAAACTCATTTAACTCTTATAACAACCCTATGGGGTAGGGACTATTATTTATGACACTTTCAAAATAAGTGAATTAAAATCAGAAAATTTCAATAATTCACCTAAAATCAGAGAACTTTTAAGAGAAGCTAGGATTCAAGTTCTTTTGGTGTGTTTATAAGTTAGTGCTTATAAACTTCCAGTGTTATGCTTTCTAAATTAAAAAGACAAGGAAGAAACCAATGGATTTTCTTTTACTAGGAATTGTAGAGAGACCGCAATCTTTTTGCATTTGCTCAGATTTGAGATTTCCAGAAGACTCTCGTTCTCATTTCATATCAATTTAGTTCCTACCAGCTACTTATACCAATTCTAACTCTCCTGCTATTTGTGTAAAATAAAGCACTCATGCAAAATTGTTCATGAGTAATTGCTAGCTTGTACTTGCTCAGCCTGAGTCCCAGAATCTTAATTCTAGCAGTCAGGTAGGGGCGTCACATTCCAGCGGCTTTTATAACTCAGAAAGTTATAAAGAAAAGAAAAAAGAATTGCTAAAAAGGTTGCATTTATTCTTGAAAAGAGAAGTATGCATATATTACCTCTTTATTCATAAACAATCATTTTTTAAAAATTTGGCATTTCTGATATTAGTTCCTCATTTTGTTGCCATTAGGCTTGATTTTCCTCAATTAGTCTAGCAGGAGTAA
>NW_012139225.1:18530-18941 GCF_000956105.1 Propithecus coquereli | reverse complement strand
TGACATTTTCATTTCCCAGTCAAGAATGGATATTCCCCATGCACTATATAATAATCTGGAGGGAATTGCTGATGGGAAATGGTAGGAGATTGGGAGAATGCTGCCTTGAGCAGGAATATTGTTTTCACATGTGTTACTCCTATAGTTCAATACCTTTTCCAGACATTTATATTTAGAACCATTGTGTCTAGCAAATATAGCAAAACTAGGGAAGATTTCTTGAAATAAAATACAAGCAACTTGCACCAACTGTCATTTTTTCAATTTCCACAAATTTCCTGAAATACCATTGCAACTCTTATCTGCTGAAAATGACAAATGAAACTTAAAAAGAACAGAAAACAGAGGGACATGAGATTACTCAGGAGGATTTGTTTTGCACAACTCCTTTAGAGAACATCAGGGATGTTC
>NW_012139225.1:15993-16261 GCF_000956105.1 Propithecus coquereli | reverse complement strand
TCAAAAGCAAGCATTTCCCAGAAATCATTCATACATGAAAGTCCAGACAGTGTAGTTTAAAGACACAGTTTGCAAAGATTTGCACTATGAAATCTTTCAATATATCTGTACCAGTGAAGCATGTCAAATCATGCATTTTATGGGAAACTTTTCTTTGATTTCATTTATTGGGAAAGTACAAAAAACGTTCTTAGGACTAATTAAGAATCTTTCCAAGTTTTCTTAAATTCAAAAGCAAGCATTTCCCAGAAATCATTCATACATGAAA
>NW_012139225.1:13762-14707 GCF_000956105.1 Propithecus coquereli | reverse complement strand
AGTGAAGGAAAGCAGCTGTTTCCATAACTATATTTAATTTAAATTGGTTTTAGAACTTTTGTGTTGAAGTTGAATCATTTATTGGAAATTTAAGAAACAAAATGCACATACGTTTAACTACTGGATACCTACACACTTCAGGTGACCACATCAAAAATCTTATTGCATATGAAAATACTGGATACAATAGAATGCAATCAAAATTAATTTTGTCTTCCATCACAACCCTTTAAGCTCCAGTCTGATGGATCCCTTGAAGGAATACCTTACTTCCTAGATTCCATCCCCATATCTGCTCCTGGAAATTCAATTAGTCAAAGTGGATACTGAGCTGAAGATTACAGAATAGATTTGGCTAGCTCTTAGCAAGCCCTTCTCTTTAATTGGTGTGATAAGCAGACGTCTAAAGTCCCCCACTGATCTCCACCTCATGGTATTCACAGCCTTGTGTAACTCCCTGCCCCCTTGAATTTGGGCTGGAATTAATGACTTTTTAAAATCAATACGACATAACAGGAATGATATCACTTCCGTGACTAGGGCACAAAGGAGCGTGACTTCATCTTGCTAGCCAGCTCTTGTCTTCTTGACTTGACACAAGCTGCCATTTGGAGGAACATACATGGAAAGAAACTTTGGGCAGCCTCCAGCCTAGAGCCAGCTAGGAACTGAGGCTCTTAGTCCAACAGCCTGCAAGGAATTAAATCCTGCTAACAACCATTTTAGCTTGGAAGTGAATCCTTTGGGGTTACTACAATGCAGCCATGGCCTTACTGAAGCCTGTGAGAAACCCTAAGTAGGGGTCCCATCCAATACATTTCCAGATTCCTGATTGAAAGAAATTGTGAGATTATGAATGATTTGTTATACAGCTCTAAGTTCTGTAGTAATTTTTTAAAACAGCAATATGTAACTAATAGCGATGGTTATTAGTTATGTGTGTTA
>NW_012139225.1:12437-13226 GCF_000956105.1 Propithecus coquereli | reverse complement strand
AACAATTATTAAATATTTTCTTAGAGATAAAAATTAAGTATATAATGGTAACCATTTTATGAGCTAAAAATTACAGAAAAGTGTTAGAACAGATGCTTGTAATATTTTTGATGATTAGGTACTAGCTCTCTTTTTATGTGATTTTTTTAAAGCTACAACAATACTGATAGAGATCATATATATTTTTAACCATGGTTGATTTGATTTTTTAAAAATGTTTCTTGACCACAGCATGCCAGACAGTAGATACTGAATAGTTACCTGCAGCTATTGCCTTCATAATTTAGCAGTAATTTTTATTTCTACTTGATTAGGATATGGTATGTGATTGTTCAGACAGAAACAGGACATTGTGTATTTAACAAAATGTATTGAGTCTTTGAAGCCATTCACCTGCTGCTTACCTCTCACACTCTGATTGGCTTCTCTTTTTAACACACTGATTCACCTGTTCTTTAAGTTTAGGGAGAGGCCTACATTTGGGTTTGATATTAAAATTAGAAAATAAACTCCTAATAAAGAAACTATGGCAGTAATTGTGTGTGCCTATATCACATTTATAGCCTTAGCTATATAGGTATATTCACTTTTAGTTGTTAGGATGAGGAAAGTACTCTTAGAGAACAACAGCACTGAGCTTACAAGGGCAGGTAGGATTGCACAGCTAAATATGATATGGGCAAAGAGTGCTCTACACAACATGAACAGGATGGGTCGAGGCAAGAAAGCAGGAGAGACAGCTTGTTCTGTGTTCATGTAGAGAACTGCAGGGAAGTAGTTACAGACACA
>NW_012139225.1:0-1687 GCF_000956105.1 Propithecus coquereli | reverse complement strand
ATAAAATGACTTTTTTCCTTTGGGCAAATACCCAATAGCGGGATTGCTGGATCAAATGGTAAGGTCTACTTTTAGATCTTTGAGGAATCTCCATATTATTTTCCATAGAGGTTACATCAGTTTGCAGTCCCATCAACAATGTATAAATGTTCTTTTCTCTCCACATCCATGTCAGCATCTTTTGTTTTGGGGACTTTTTGATAAAAGACATTCTCACTGGGGTTAGGTGATATCTCACTGTGGTTTTGAGTTGCATTTCTCTGATGATTAGTGACATTAAACATTTTTTCATATGTTTATTGGCCATTAGCCTATCTTCTTTTGAAAGGCTTCTGTTCATGTACACTAGGGAAAAGAATTTCTCTTCAATAAATGGTGCTAGGAAAATTGGATAGCCACATGTAGATTTGAAATAGAATCCATCTCTCACCACTAACAAAAACTAATTCAAGATGGATAACAAACAAATCTAAGACATGAAACCTTAAGAATTCTAGAAGAAAATGTTGGAAAAACTCTTCTAGATATAGGCCTAGGCAAAGAATTTATGAAGAAGGCCCCAAGGGCATCACAATAACAACAAAAATAAATAAATGGGACTTGATTAAATTAAAAAGCTTCTGCACAGCCAAAGAAACAATCAACAGAGTAAATAGACAACCTATAGAATAGGAGAAAATATTTGCACGATATACATCCAATAAAGGGCTAATAACCAGAATCTACAAAGAAGTCAAACAGATCAGCAAGAAAAAAAGGACAACCCCATTAAAAAGTGGACAGAAGGCTAACTTTTTATCTATTGATGAATATCTTCTTTTTCTCTATGAGATTTTTTTTTTAGTTTTCTTTGTAAAATAAAACTTTACTCATAAAAAACCCTATGCTTATCAATTGTCATCAAGTGTAAATCCTACAAATATTAATTTGGAAGGGTGTGTGTGATGTGGGATGGAGAATTAAAACATTCAAATTGTTCATAAGGCAATTCTTGATAAAACCATGAGATCTGGAATTATTTTTATCAGCTATATTAAAGACCAAATATATAATTTGTTGAAACCTTTTCTTTATTTTTCTTTTAAGGTTAGTGCATTTTGTGTACTAAGTAACCTTTTAGTGTTAACTTTACAAATGTTTTTTATTTCCCGTTATTGGTTACATCA
Organism: Propithecus coquereli; assembly: GCF_000956105.1. NCBI lineage: Eukaryota > Metazoa > Chordata > Mammalia > Primates > Indriidae > Propithecus > Propithecus coquereli. The sequence goes on along the minus strand of NW_012139225.1, from coordinate 521 downwards.
TTAAGTGATTATAATAACAATTTTCTGCCATTCCTGTGATAAAAGTCCAAATTGCTTGCCATGTATTGAGCAGATTAGTAAGAAGCAGCTGCTCCCTGCTGAAATAAATTGACAGCTTATTCAGCCACGTGTTCTTCAAAAAGTATCAGAGTTATAATGAGGTAGAGTTAACCAAATTTTAATTTGTGAATAGTTCAAAGCATTTGATATGTTGATATGTTGATGTGGAGAGTGAGAATCATTTAAATGGGGTTAGGTAAATCTACCAATTTTTCTTTTTCTTCTCTTTATTTCCTTATTCTCTATCCAAAGGTAAATACCTAAGAGAGGTAAATAAACGTATCTCTGCTTATGCAAACATATAGGGATGCCTATTGCAGCATTAGAAAATCAATGAGTTGAAAATTAACTCTGCTACCTTTATTCATTCAACAACCAAATATTTATTGAGTGCTACCATGATATCACTATGTGTAACTCTATAAACTATTCTGAAAAAAAGACATATAGACACATACCTA
>NW_012139224.1:10839-12351 GCF_000956105.1 Propithecus coquereli | reverse complement strand
CCCTAACCTCAAGTTCCTGCTGTTGCGGGTTTCGTTCTAAATGCTCATTGGCCTCCTCATTTTTGCTAGGATGACAGATAATTATGAGTTACAATAATCAGTCTTAGAAAGGATGATATTTCTAAGTTCTAACATCCCCACATGATACCTGTCAAACAGAAGTCTTACTGCCAGTATCTCAAATATGATACGATGTTTGAGTAACATTGATACAGGTTTATAAAACATTAACTTCTGTAGAAACATATTTAAAGGACCTAGTATTGCAAAGTTTAATAATTGGATTATTATTTAAGTGAATCATTTTTTAAGATGTCAAGACCTATAGGAAGCCAACCATGTGAGCAAAATTTCAGTCTTGTAAAATCATAATTAAATTATATAATACTTGGTTGCTTGCATATGCTATCAGTAATGTTGGTGCTAAGATGATAGAACAAAGCATTATCAGCTGTTAGAGTCGTGGAGAGGAGCTTATTCTTTCAATATATATTCATTGCAATCTTTAAAAACAACAGAAAAAAAGAAGTTCAAAAGTCTGAAAATAGTGTGTTCAACTTTTTTTTATATTAATGAAATGTTGTCCTGACAAGATAATCAAGTGAAATTATAGAATGGGGGCATTCTCAGCAACAGAAATCAGGTGTGGCATTGATAATTAAGCTTCTGTCCTTATGTTATCATGGAAAAGAAAAAGGCAGCTAGCTTTCACTAAGCATATCTCTTTACTGAAAAATCTTCTAGACACTGTATTTGGCCTATCTCATTTAATTATCATTCATTAACTATTATTCCTAACTTTCATATTGTAAAAATATGATACTGAGAAAGGTTGACTTAGTTAAAAAAAAAAATACAGCTGTTAAGTGACAGAGCTGAGGTCTGAATTCTGTTAGATGTCAAAGCCAGCATTCTGTTCCCTGATGTATAAAACCTCAATTCATCCTAGGATTGTCCGGAGAGCCCCGGACCATTAACCTATTCATTGCAAGTTCTTAACTGATTTGTTCTGATGTTGACATCACACAGATAAGGCAGTTAAGAGTTTAAAACCAAATGATTTATGAGGTCTTAGAAAACTCCACAGAACTGCTAAAACAAATTTTGTCATTTTCTTTTGATAATTTTTAGACTGACAAAGCAGGAGGCAGAATTATAAGCTAATGCTTATATGACAAAACTTCTATCGTAATAAACTTGTGAGCAAAGTGAGAAAATGGGAGCTAGTTTATAGTGCAGATGGGTAATACTGGTCCTGAGATTATGTATTAAATAATTGTATTGATGAATGAACGTTATAGAGATGATTATGTAAATTATACGTTTCTTAAAGAAAGGGATTTAAAAATGTATAAAACAGATTGCTCAAAATTTTCTGTTTAAAATACATTATAAAATATTTTGGATGGATACTATATTAGAAATTTTTAAGTTTACAAAATCACAGGACTACATTCTCTGAATTCTTTGAATAAATAAGAAATTTCATTAAGATATATCCATAGGATGGTA
>NW_012139224.1:0-504 GCF_000956105.1 Propithecus coquereli | reverse complement strand
CTGTAGTCCCAGCTACTCGGGAGGCTGAGACGGGAGGATCGCTTGAGCCCAGGAGTTTGAGGTTGCTGTGAGCTAGGCTAACGCCACAGCACTCACTCTAGCCAGGGCAACAGAGCCAGACTCTGTCTCAAAAAAAAAAATTTTATTAGTGCTATTTTTAGGAAAAATAATAGATTATGTTTATCTGAATTTACATATGTTTAGAATTCTGCTCCAATCTATTTTATGCAAAAACTCAGAACTATTACATGTAAAAACTGAGAACTAGGTAATATTTTTACTAGTATAGGTTTATATCACCATCTTATTCAAGGTATTAACTTCTTAGATTACAAGCATAGTTATGATAGATCTAATTATTACATCAATTGTCCCATTTCAATAAAATTTTAGTATGATAAAAAAAATAATTAGGGTTAAAAAATTCCAAGTAGCAAAGTATCTTTCTATAAAAAATGATTAAAGTATGGATCGGTGAGGAATAAGGGAAATGATGGTAAAATG
>NW_012139223.1:4788-5937 GCF_000956105.1 Propithecus coquereli | reverse complement strand
GTAGCAGATACTAACTTGGTTACTACTAGGGCCCTTGGCAAAGATCCCTTGATAATCAAATTAATATTTAGATATTCTAGAATGAGTATACTTTAAGAGCAATTAGCATTTAATGATATTCCACTAAAGCTTTATTTTTCAACTCTTCTTTTTGCTATGCAGGAATACTTCCTTGCAATCATCCCATAAAATAAGCAAGAGCATCTCTCTATTGCTCTTTCTTCACAAATTATATAAGATAATTAAACATAATTGCTTTCTTTTTTCTTAATCTGGAGCAAATAAATGGTTTAAGAATAAACAACAAGGACATAGACTGAGTAATCTTGCAAACACTTTACCTCCTGGAAAGAAAAAGCAATGATCTCCATTAAACTTCAGCAATAATAATTATTGCAGCAATTACAAAGCCATAGGTCTTTCCTATCTTTAATTTAATATTTTTAGACCTTGTTATCCATCCTTTTACCTATATCATATTAGAACTATCTTGGTTCTAATCTTATGATTCTAATAAAAGGGATAAACCAATTCAGTGAGGCTATAGGACAGGAGAACAAGTCTTGACATATATTATTTCTACTATACAATCATATGTGGGGAGTCCTACGGTTGCAAAATCATCATATAAAGTGAAAAAACTTTCTCTTTCTCTTTGTTTCCATCCATCCAGTCAAAATTATCCTGGAAAACTCTCTAAACCCCCTCTAAAGTATACCATAGATAGTTTGGCATATACAGTTTTATAAAATAATTCTAAAAATTAGTATGAAACAGTGATTCTCAATCTAGGGAAATTTTCACATCCTCCCCCCAGACACATGGCAATATCAAAACATTTTTGGTTGTCACAATGTGGGGATAAGAGTGCAGTTTGCTACTGGTATCTGGGGCAGAGAGGCCAGGGATGCTGCTAAAAGTCCTACAATGCACAGGCCAGGCCTTACAAATGTCAACAGTGCCAAAACTCTGGTTTGCAGAAAGAAATTTTTTAAGGCCATATGGAGATATTTGAGCATTTTATTTTGTCTTTCAGGTAAATGTCAATCTCCAGAGGTGAAGGGGGGTGGGGGGTAGGTAGAGAATTCTAAAGTACTCCTGTATGCCTGAAGGGCTACATGCCACTCTTGTTTTATTTTTTTAAAACAA
>NW_012139223.1:0-422 GCF_000956105.1 Propithecus coquereli | reverse complement strand
AAGAAATTTAAGATGAGAATTGTGAGCTCATTCATCAACGTCCCCGAAATACTTAAAATGAAATGTGTTCCACGAACCAGGCGTTAAAAAAGTCACTGCTAAATTTCTAAAATAACTGTTCCGAGGTTCTATTCACGTTTGCCACACTCTCTCAGACGTTTTGTCCTGATTCTCTTTTCTGGAGCTGGAGTGTCAATACTGCCCAGGCTGGATAAAAGGGAAGCGTTTCTATGATGGGGCTGTTCTCCCTGCTTCTTCCCTCTTCTGTTCTCACATCTTTCCTTTCTGTCATCAGTTAGCATCATAGAGTGCACAGCCTCATTTCGGACTCAGTTTTACAAGAGGGAAGACGATCCGGGTTGGCTCATGGAATTGAGCAATTATTTTCCTTGAGGCCGTATTTGGTGTAACATTCATGCCCC
>NW_012139222.1:6194-7178 GCF_000956105.1 Propithecus coquereli | reverse complement strand
TGTGTGAAGCCCAGAACATGTTTTAGAGCAGTGAAACTATTCTGTAAGATACTATAATTTTGGTTACAACACTAAGCATTTGTCAAAATCCATATTACTTTACAGCTCAAATTCACATACACAGTTTTTAAAAATATCATTTAGGAGGTTGAGGGAATCTCAGAATGGAATGTACAGTGTGATAAAACAGTTAAACTGTATTACAAACATATGAAACAATCTACTGAAGTGGATTGGGGAAAAATGTGCTGACCTAAGTAAGTTTCCATGAATGTGGTCTATAAGACAAAAGGCAAAAAACCTGATATCGATCTAGTGGATAAGATTGTTGTCCATGGTGATACAAGTTAACAATTCTGGCATCACTATACAACTGTCCTAGAACTGAACAAGTAATTAAAAGGATGGCAGAGGATGGAAGCTAGAATTTATACTTGCCATATATTACAGACAAGCAAGGGAAGGAGGCTAAAGTGATCCGTGTGCTACTGGACCAGAGTCAGAGTTAGTACGAATGTATGCTTGCCATACTACAGACACAGATGGTTTCCTATAGAAATATTTATGGAGAAATCATGGGTCAGTATACGTACATTTGTTTCCCTGCTCCGTCAACTGAGAGGAGCTAAAAGCAAAGACAATCCAGAAGCAATGAGTACATCAAGTTCACGGATCTTGGTTTCCAGGGCCATTCTCCAGAGAAAAGGAACTAGGTCTCTTTGGGTAAATGTCTGATTCTCAAACTGTGGTAAAAGAAAAGTGAGCCTAGAGAATCTTATGACAGAAAGTAAGGAATTGTGGACACACAAACACACACACACCCCCCACATACACACACACAGAGTTTACATTATTGGAGCATGTTAAAAAGACCTGAGGCAACAGAAAGTGGTTCTAATTGCCAAAGCTGGAATGATTTGAGCAACAAAATAAATACAGTAGCATTGGATAATAACCCACAGTACAAAATAAATATTCATGATT
>NW_012139222.1:0-561 GCF_000956105.1 Propithecus coquereli | reverse complement strand
GATCCTCCTGCCTCAGCCTCCCAGGTAGCTGGGACTACAGGCACACACCACCATGCCCAGCTAATTTTTTTTTTATTTATTTTTAGTTGTTTGGCAAATTTCTTTCTATTTTTAGTAGAGACGGGAGTCTCGCGCTTGCTCAGGCTGGTCTCGAACTCCTGAGCTCAGAAAGATCTACCCACCTTGGCGTCCCAGAGTGCTAGGATTACAGGCGTGAGCCACCATGCCCAGCCTATCACTTGCTTCTTTATCAATTTATTGGGCAGTAGTTTAAAACTCTAATACTAATGAGACAGAACTAAATAAAATATTTTAACTATCAACCCTTCATTTTTTAAAAAAATTATTGAATGTCTGGTATTTCCAGACTTCTTTTTTAAAACCATCTTTTTTCCTCAGATTTTGTTTAGAAGTGAAGCTCTATGAAAGTGAGCCACTCAGTGCCACCAGAGCAGATTGTCATATCACTTCAGAGACTGCTACTTGGGGAAGAAAGCACGAAAACATATCAAAGAACCATTTCCTTGTCAGCCTTCTCTCTTTCCAAAGAAAATAAATCCC
>NW_012139221.1:3222-4256 GCF_000956105.1 Propithecus coquereli | reverse complement strand
CAAATGTTTAGGTTATGTTGCCCTTCCCCCCACCCCAGTCAGAGCTTCAAGCATGTCCATCCCCCAGATGGTGTGCATTGCACTCATTATGTATATATATACCCATCCCCTTCTCCCCCCTCCTATCTGCCCGATGCCTGATAAATGTTATTCCTATATGTGCACTTAGGTGTTGATCAGTGAAACCAGTTTGCTGGTGAGTACATGTGGTGCTTATTTTTCCATTCTTGGGATACTTCACTTAATAGAATGTGTTCCAGCTCTATCCAGGAAAATACAAGAGGTGCTATATCACCATTGTTTCTTATAACTGAATATACTCCATGGTATACATATACCACATTTTATTAATCCACTCACGTATTGATAGGCACTTGGGTTGTTTCCACATCTTTGCAATTGCCTTGTTCCTTTTTTATGCACAGTTAATTGTCAGATCGTTTTTTCACTTCCTGCATCTTTACCAAATCCATGCTCTTCTCTTCATCTCCTTCTTTCTGGCTCTGGCTTGGTTTAGGACTTCATCATCTCTTACCTGAATTATTATTGGAGTCTTCTGACTTATGTCCTAGCTTCAATTTTGGCCTCTGGTCCTTTCTAACACTGCACTGAAGTTATTTTTAAAGCAAAAATTGGGTAATGCTAATTCTCCTATTTAAAAGTTTCTCACAGACAAAATACGGTTTTAGTGAAAAAAATATACTATGTTTAAAATATGATTTATTGATTTAACTACAACCAAAATGATAATTCAAATTTATTGAATGCCATGTAATCTTTGTAACAACTCCAGTACAGTAGATACTAATATTTCTCTAATTTTGACCCATGAAGAAACTGAGGCTTAGAAGTTTAGTTATTGTGAAAGGTAACATAGTTGGTAGGTCATGGCCTTACCCTTAACTATATACATACACCACTCATCTTTTACATATACATTTATTTTTTTTCAGTCACAAGAAATAAAGAAAACACATCAAAATGTAAACTATAGTTATTGCTAAATGATAGAATCTGAGTACATATGATATTTA
>NW_012139221.1:0-311 GCF_000956105.1 Propithecus coquereli | reverse complement strand
GGCTGGTTTCGAACTCCTGAGCTCAAACAATCCGCCCGCCTCGGCCTCCCAGAGAGCTAGGATTACAGGCGTGAGCCACCGTGCCCGGCCAATTAGCTTTTCTTGATGAATATTCGGTTTTGGACTGTGTTTCAGCACTTCATCTTTATCCAACCATTGTGCTGAATGCTTGCAGTTATCAAAAAGAATCCATTTTTCATCACACATAACAATACGGTGTAGAAATGATTCGCCTATATGTAGTGACAACAAAGAAAGGAAGCTTCAAGACGATTTCTCTTCTGGCACTTGTTTAATTTATGTGGTACCCA
>NW_012139220.1:2707-3721 GCF_000956105.1 Propithecus coquereli | reverse complement strand
AATATGATAACAAGGACTGGGTTTGTCTTATGAACATGGTGCCTGACATGTGGCAATAATCCAAAAAATATTTCCTGAATGAAAAAATGAATGAATACAACCAGATAGTCCTTTGAAAGGGAGAGTAAAGTATACAATTTAAGGTTAATAAAATTTTTGAAAATTTATTATAACTGTAAAGTTTTATACAAATTATTATTATGAACCACTCTTTGCAGATATTAGTTTTCATGATACTTCATATATAAATATATATGCAAACTTATGTAAAAAGACTGACATGTTAACATAGAAATCTTTCTGTAAATGTATCTTTAATTATAGTACCAAGAGAAAAAAAAATAGGCCTACTTTTATTTTGTGGAAATTTGGTTTAGTGATTTTTATAGAAGCCCTCATTTCTGAATTAAAATACAAATACAAGTGAAGATTTTAAACCTCTTAATATAAACAATTGGCTTCAAAAAGCTAAATGTATATAAGCTCTGCTATAAACCTGTTCCTTAATTACGTTCCATTTTGTATTTAAAACCATGTGTGTGTCACTTTATTTCACTTTCTTCTACTCTTTCAGAAGTGTTATTGTTTAGTTTATTCTCAGTCTTATTGTGACTGATAGCATTTTTTGATCAATGAAAAGTTTGTTTCCAAAAGTAATGATATGTAATAAAGTTGTTCTACTCCAACAATTAAAAACATTTTATTATGTAATAAAATTGGTTTCTTTTTTCTAGCTCCAGCCACACTACATTAATTCAGACACTAATTTGCACATGATGTATTATTGATAGAACTGCATGAGCATTTATTACTAATATGTATACACACATATTAGATTATATGTTATATTTATATCACATAAATATTGAGTCTCAGCAGGTTTTTATTTTATTTCAATATAATGAGAATGTTTCCTTTTGCGAGAATAAGCCTTGCTTGATGACTTGCGATATAGAAGAAAAAAAAGAAAGAAAGAAAGAAAAGGATAAGCCTACAAAGCTAAGTCCAAAATTT
>NW_012139220.1:0-887 GCF_000956105.1 Propithecus coquereli | reverse complement strand
ATTTTATCATTCTAAGAATACTTAACATGAGATCTACCCTGTTTACACATTTTCAAGCATACAGTACAGTATTTTTGACTATAGGCAAGTTGTTGCACAGCAAATGTCTAGAACTTTTTCATTTTGTTAAGTAAAACTTTATGCCTGTTGATTAGTAGCTCCCAATTTCCCCTTAACACCATTCCCTAGCAACCATCATTCTTCTCTTTGGTTCTATTAATTGGACTATTTCAGATACCTCATATAACGGCTGTCATGTGGTATTTGTTCTTCTATGACTGGCTTATTTCATTTAGCTTAATGTCTTTAAGGTTCATCCATGTTATCTCATTGCAGAATTTTTTGTTTCTAAGGCTGAGTAATATTCCATTATATGTATACACTAAATTTTCTTTATCTGTACATGTTGATGGAAATTTAGGTTGTTTTCATATCATAGCTATTGTTAATAGAGCTGCAAGGAGCATGAGAGTGATAATACATCTTCTAGGTCCTGATGTCAATTATTTTGGATAAATACCCAAAAGTAGGATTGCTGGATCATATAGTAGTTCTATTTCTGATTTTTAGAGGAATCTCCTTACTGTTTTCTATAGTAGCTGCACCATTTTCCATTCCCAGTGCAATGGTTATAATTTCTTCACATCCTCTCCAACACTGGTCTTTTTCTTTTCTTTTTTCTTTTTTTTAATAATAGCAATGCTGATGGGTATGAAGCGATATCTAATTGTGGTTTTGTTATGTGTTTCCTTGATGATTAGTGACATTGAGCATTTTTTTTTATTTCAGCATATTATGGGGGTACAGATGTTTAGGTTACATATGTTGCCCTTACCCCTTCTCCCCCCCAAGTCCGAGTTTCAAATATGTCCATCCTTCGGGTGGTG
>NW_012139219.1:10830-11840 GCF_000956105.1 Propithecus coquereli | reverse complement strand
AAATTTAAGATCATTTTATTCATTTATTTTTGAAAGCCCCATTGATATTTGTATAGGATTTATAGAAAAAGAGCATTTGTTTTTTACATAAATTCTTCAGGAAAGTAATTTTTACCTTAGGTTTAGTTTTCTTTTTCTTATTTTTATGGAAACAGTCATATAAACTGGCCTACAGGGAAATACTTTTATTTGAAGTATGAAATGTAATATAAATCTTTGGAATAATTCTGGCAATGTGGCATTTATTCCTCTGTGTACACATAGAAAACAGAAGGTTAAGTTTCCATAGAAAACAAAAAAGAAAACATTTCATTTTATTACTCCTCTTGTGTCTCAAGGGAATAATTCTTCACAATGTTTTGGGGTCAAGAATGGGGATACAGAGGAAGAAAATGTCATATTTTTCATTATTTTAATAATTGGCATGTATATTATCTAACATCCTTTTTTGCTTGTGGTCTGGCATAGTTTACCGAAAGGCATACTAATACACAATTAGGATATACTTCAGCCTGAGACACTTGGCCAAATATCATATAAGAGATCTCAGAATTCAACACATCTGTTCTGAAAGCAAGAATATCTTCATATCCTAATTTTCATTAGGATTACATATATTTCTTCATTTTGCAAACAGCCTTGACTTTTTGTGATACTTTAGATCTTTAGAAAAACTAAATTTGATTGCAATTAAGAATATCATTTTGTGATTTAATGGAAAGGGCACAGGTTTGGCACTTTACAGACTTGAATTCAAATGCTGATTCTACTGTGTGACATTAGGCAAGTTCTGTAACCATTTGAGCCTGGATTCCTCTAAGTTTATGCAAATTTTAGAAAACTTTCGAGTAATTACAAGAATTTGACGGGACCGAAAGATCTAGTACCATGCCTAGAAACCATGAGATTCTAAATATACTTTTGTTAATAGTAGGAAATAAGCTTTATTTATAACAGTTTCACTATGTGTCTACTTATTTATTATTATTAAAAATAAGGGTTCATCTATA
>NW_012139219.1:0-785 GCF_000956105.1 Propithecus coquereli | reverse complement strand
TGGTTAAAAAAAAGAAAAGAAAAAGAAAAAATATCTAAAAATTCTGGAAAAGGAATCCTTCTTTTAAAGGATCTATATAAGAATAAAGGAAATACGCAGGGGCTGCTATCAAGGAGAAAAGTAAACTCTAGAGTGAGGAAAACAAACTGATTCTGGGAATATCCTGGCAAGAGGGTCTGATCTCCACAATAAAGGCCTTATGGAACGAAGCCTTAATTTCAAGCAATGCAGGCAATGGGAGCAAAACTCCTACAAAATGCTGTGACCCTCCAGGAACTACATCTTCAATGAAAAAAAAAGAACAATGAATGAATGAATGATTAAGAAGTTTATATGTACAGAGAAATGAGAAGAAAACTTGTTTTTCCTCAGCCTAGGCCCGACAGTCTAAGATGGGACTCTCTGAGAGAATGTGTAAGCATAGGCCAGGTTTAGATAAAAAACTGACAAATCTGTAGAGAAAGCAAAATAAGCATTGACTGATAAAACAATAATAATAAGCTTTAATTTGAGAATGAAGAACAATACAGAGGACAGGCGTGGTGGCTCATACCTGTAATCCTAGCATGTAATCCTAGGAGTTCAAGGCAGGAGGATTGCTTGAGGTCAGGAGTTCAAGACCAGCTTGAGCAACAGAGAGATCCCATCTCTACTAAAACTAGAAAAAAATTAATCGGGCATGGTGGCCCATGCCTGTAGTCCCAGCTACTTGGGATATTGAGGCAGGAGAATAGCTTGAGCCCAGGAATTTGAGGTTGCTGTGAGCTAGGCTGAGGCCCTGGCAC
>NW_012139218.1:11399-12126 GCF_000956105.1 Propithecus coquereli | reverse complement strand
CTACAGTAAGAAAACTTATTTGGGTGAGGTCGTATATTCTCCAAAGAGACTCTACTTAAGCACATGCAGGGTTCACTGTAGGCCATACTCCTTAGGAACTTATCTTTAGTAAGTCACAGTTTGAGTGACTATTGTTACTGTCTATAACAATATTCCAAAATAGACTACTCATATGGAGGCCATACAATGCTCTCAAAACTAGGAGCCCCTGGTATCCTTTAGGGAATTATAGCTCTGGTAATGGACTAGCACCTGGTATTCAAAACAACCTAAGGACAACACAAAGAATGTGGAGATATTCACACATTATTGTCCCTTGCCAGCCAGAATCACAACATTTTTATCATAGTGTCATATAGTTAGGTAGAGAAAACCATGGCTTTGTGGTATTTTGATATTACCAAGTTTCTTCCTTGGATTATAAATTTATAATTTTACATAAAATACCAGGCCAGAAAAATGTGGACATATTGATAGATCACACACACAAACACACACAGAGAACTTTACCTCCTAATTCTTGGCACATTCCCATTTATAGCTACAAGTATAAATTAGTTTGTTTTTGCATGACTTTGAATGGGAAGACCTGTATATTACCTGGCAATAAGGCCTATGAAACTATAAAACTTTGTTTTAATTTATAAATATAGTAATCACTGATGCTTTATCAGTAGATATACCTGCCATTTTGTTATGTTATTCTCCAAGCTTTCTGCCACCTGCT
>NW_012139218.1:0-714 GCF_000956105.1 Propithecus coquereli | reverse complement strand
TACTTGTTATCAAGAAATAGTTTATTCATCAAAAAATTGTTACTACTGGGGCTAGGTGATGGTTTAATATTACTGTTGCTGTTTTTTTAAATGGACCAAAATTGACATTCCATTCTATTATCTGGGGAAAAATATTAAACTAGATCTTTCCCATGTATAAATAGTAAGTAGAAGAGGGATAAATTTATAGACACTTTCTTAATGCTTTTTAGACCACTAGTTTATCATCTAGGAAATTCTTGCTTTTATGCTTAACAACATTGTTTTTGCTTGAAAGAGTTACAGTTTCTCCAAGGACTGCTGACTGACTTACAGGAAGTAGTTTAACACAGGATAAATCTGGCTTACATTGGAAGTCAACTTCAGTCGGCATCTCTCTTGGTTGTTATAGTCTCTACTGAGATTACCTTCAGGAGTGCCAGCTGTGAAGGTCTCAAAACTCCTGAGCTAGGTTCTGTCTCTAACTCCACTGCAGACTTGTGCCTTTAGCCATAGACATTAGCCTCTTTGAATCCTTCATACCCTTTCCTAAAATAATAGCTTTTAACTTTTTTCTTGCTTTTTAGTACTGTTCTCTTTGTAAAGGTAAAATATGCTCCCTTTATGGAGGTTCACTAACTCCTTTGAATTTGTTTTCCTAATCACAGTTTTAAAATTAAAAACCAAAATGCAATACTCTGTTTTTAAAGAGCTTTTAAATATAAATGGACTTTT
>NW_012139217.1:3004-3532 GCF_000956105.1 Propithecus coquereli | reverse complement strand
AGTAATATGATAAGAACAAAAAAAATATATCCCAGCTTGTATAGTAGAGATCAAAAGGAACCATATATATTAACTACATTCAGTGCAACGATGTTTATAAATGACCCTTCACTGGCAGTTTTCCCCACCTCCTCTATTTAAGAATCCCTCAGATATACAGATAACTGGCCTTATTTTACTGGTCAAGATCTGTTTAGCACAGAATATTTTGCTAACATAATTGGATTGTGTTTTTGAGAAAATAATTACAGGTACCAAATAGCGACAGTGAAGGGTTTGTTTCATTAAGCAGTGGCTATTACAGAGGGTATAAGAGAAGTATTCTTACTAATTTGCACATTTTATTTTTTATGTGAAATGTTGCCATGCCATGAAGCAATGTGTGAAAAATTATGAAAGTGACAATATTTCATTTAAGATAACTTCTGTTTCTGAGATTATTCCTTTAGGAAAAAATAGAGAAAATAATGGAGAGATAGGGAAGATAAAAAAAAAATGAAATTAATGAAGTTTTTCTCCCTTTCCTTG
>NW_012139217.1:0-454 GCF_000956105.1 Propithecus coquereli | reverse complement strand
TCTGCTAATTGGGGATATAAAGAGTGTGGTTGTTTTGGAGATTAGAGGACATGACGTGTGTGAAATGCTTAGTCCAATGCCTTGTACAGGGCAAAAATCACTAAATGGTAGCTATTATTAATCTAATTATTTTTATAGCTAATATTGCATTATTATTATTGAAACACTGATAAAAAGCAACCAAAAGATATGGACTGAACTACATTCTACTAATAACAATAAAAATGCTTGGATCCACTGGTATGTGATATTCCAGAAATGATTGAAAACCTTAATATTTATAGTAGGCAGGATATAAACTGTGATAAGTATCAACATTTAGAGAAAACAGAAACCACAGGAGAGTCCCAGTATTCTTTTGATCCTACTGAGCACTTTAATGAATATATTTAAATACTTGGAATAAATCTCTGTGTTTATTTCAACAAAACCTGATAGCATCAAAATTCCTAAG
>NW_012139216.1:12948-13264 GCF_000956105.1 Propithecus coquereli | reverse complement strand
TGCCTATATCAAAGCTCCTATATTGGCAACTGATATTTTTTTAAACTTTTACAAAGATCTTGTTAAATTAGGTTCTTTTCTGAATCTTTGATAAAATTCAATTAGCTGGATAATTATTGATGTTAGCTTTCTAGGTACATTTAAAAGCCTCTGTGGATTACACTTAAACCTGTTAGTAAATATTTACATGCAAATGGTGAGTAATTTCTCCCTGTCCATGTTTGCATTTTCCTTTTCTTAATGTTGTGTTTTGATGAACAAAATTTATTAACTTTTAAAGAATAGTTAATGCACTTTTCATGTACACCCAATAAAC
>NW_012139216.1:0-1313 GCF_000956105.1 Propithecus coquereli | reverse complement strand
AAATGGATTTCCATCAAGAGTACTGAGAGATGACGCTATCCATTTAAATAGATTTTAATTCATTCTAAATTATAATTGAAATACAAAGCACATGAGATGACCACATTAAAGAGTCATTGTTGAGCAAGATGGAGCTTGATGGCAGTTTTGCTGTCTGCTTGGGAATGCTGAGCAGAAACAATGGTACTTCTGCTAGGAAATCTGGGAGCACACATTTTATGGACATCTCTGAGGAGCAATTAAACTAACTGAATTCAATTAAAAATTGGCTTCAAACCAAGAGGATATGAACTTAGCCAGGAGAATAAAGCCATGTATTAAAAAAAAAAAAATTAGAAACCCTAGACTTGGAGGCAAGATATAAAGGACTGAACTGAATCTTTCAGATGCTATCTAGAATGAAATTGTGTTATTGTTGTAATAGCAAATCATCTTAATAAGCGAGGACCTTTAGGAATTATTTTCAGGTCACTGTTTCAAGAGCTGAACTAAGGAACTGAGCATGAAGCTAGCCAAAGTATTTAGTTTTATAAAATGCTTTTACACTATTTATGCTATTCTCTTTTTCTGATTACAATTTGTTTAAGAGATGCTATATGTGCCTTAATCTTCCTGCATGCTACCTAGAAAACCACCTATACCTTACTAAATTATTTAGATTGAGTTTACTATCATAATTGATATATGTTTTTTCTATCTTATTGTTCCCTTAATTTGCTATGTCAAAATACACATAATATCAATATACAGTTGACCCTTAAAAAAATATGAGCTTGAACTGTACGGATTCACTTATATGTAGATACTTTTCAATAAATATATTGGAAATTTTTTTGGAGATATATTGACAATTTTTTTTGCAGACCTGAGACAATTTGAAAAGACTTGCAGATGAACCACATAGCCTAGAAATATTTTAAAAAAGAAAAAGGTATGTTATAAGTGCATGAAACATATGTAGATACTGGTCTATTTACACATTAATTGACTGTTCATATCATCTATATGGCTTCTGGTTAACAGCAGGATATTAGTAGTTAAGTTTTGGGAAGCCAAAAATTATACATGAATTTTTAACTGGTGGGGGTCAGTTCTGCTAACCCTCACATTATTCAAGGGTCAATTGTATAAGAAAAGTAATCTATGAAGACTACTCCCAAGAAGGCTATTGTAAGCATTTATATTAGTGGATAACAAGGATCACAGATTATCTTCTTTTCTTCATGCGGAAATTTACTACTAACTAATGGTTTGGACAGCCAAGACCATGAAATGGAGAATGTGCATTTCTTTCTAGATATTTTTATATTTAC
>NW_012139215.1:3559-4039 GCF_000956105.1 Propithecus coquereli | reverse complement strand
TGAGAGTTTTTATCATAAAGGTGTGTTGGACTTTGTCAAATGCTTTTTCTGCATCTATCGAAAGAATCATATGGTCTTTGTTCTTGCTTTTGTTTGTTCTTGATTTTCTTGAATTAATAATTCATATCTTCAGAGAAGAATAAGATGTTATGAAAACCACAAAATGAATATCATTAACTTTATAAAGGAAGTGACAGGTAACAACAAAGGACTCTTGGAGATTAAAAATATAATAATTGATAAAATATTAAAGGAAAGTTTCAAAAGACAAAGGGGAAAATCCCTCAGAAGGAAAATAAAACAGACACAACACCATGAAAATTTCGACATTTGGAAACGATAGGAAAATTAGAGAATTAATATAGAAGGACCGGTATATGTTTATGGGCATTCCTAGAAATGTATATAGCAAAATGATAGTAAAGTATATATTTTAAAAAATAATTTCCTCAGAACTGAAATATATGAGCTACCATATTC
>NW_012139215.1:0-659 GCF_000956105.1 Propithecus coquereli | reverse complement strand
TTACTTTAATCTTTAAAATTTACTTTTTCCTATGCTTCTATTTAAAGTTAAAAATGAAATACTGAAAAATGTCACATTTTATTGATTCATGTATTTATAGAATGTGTAGATTATTTTCAAACATAGTTTTATTACCACAAGGATGAATAACTGACTTGCAGAGATTTGAGGACCAACAGTGACCCAGTGATAGAGTTGGGAATGAAGGAGGATGTCCTCTTAAGTCTAGATAATGCAATTTTCCAGTGAGGCACAGATTTTTACCCCTATATTCTCCTCAGCTCCTTAGAAAAGCTCAGCCTCAGCTCCTTAAAAGAAGCTGATCATATGTGAATCTGCATGTCTATAATAAGAATTATCTAACATGGCCATCAGTTATCTAGAATCTCAGTCAATGACACAGAGGAATGTCCTCTGGGTCTACACGGGATAGTTCTCCACAGTGTCCTTGTATGGAGTCCTAGAGAAGATTCCTTCTCCCTCTCCTTCCCACAACAGATTTTACTGAAGGAGAGACACCGAGTACATCATGGTTTCTATTATTTTACTCACTTAGAAGTAACTAATCTGATTTAATATTAAAACAATGTTTATTTTCAATTGTTGAGAAGGGCATAAAGTTGAAGAACCATAATTTTTCCATGGTATAAAGAAGTCTA
>NW_012139214.1:35210-35846 GCF_000956105.1 Propithecus coquereli | reverse complement strand
TTACCTGCCTCCATTGGTTTTATGTGTGCTCACATAACATAGGAACTGCAAATAATGGAAAACCTCTTTATTTCAGAGCTTATTGGTAATTTGTACAGGTCTGGGTTAACTGCAGTTTACCTTTGCAATACTGTGGAAAGTTGTTCTTTTTTATGCAGATGTTTCTTGACTTACGATGGGGCATGTCTTTATTAACCCATTGTAAATTGAAAACATCATAAGTCTAAAATGGGCATTTTGTAGACACGATGGGATGAGAAAACACAAAACAATATCCAAAAAACGCTGATGACACAGTACATTGTAGGGTATCAGTTTTTTACCCTCGTGATCATGTGGCTGACTGGTAGCTGTGACTTGCTGCTCCATCACAAGAATATCATATCACACATTGCTAGCTCAGGAAAAGATCAAAGTTCAAAGTATGATTGTAATGAACGTGTGTTGCTCTCATACCACCTTAAAGCCAAAAAATTATAAGTCAACCCATTGTAAATTGGGGACTATCTATATATAAAGCTATTTTGCTTTTGAAAATTAGCCTATTGCTCCTCTTTTGAAAAACATACATATTCCTAATTTTTACTATGAAATGAAAACTGAGTTTGTAGTAGGAAAGATCTAAATTCAGATTTT
>NW_012139214.1:32199-32796 GCF_000956105.1 Propithecus coquereli | reverse complement strand
TATGGTATGTATTCTAATATTTAAAGTCTTTTTTTTTCTTGTTTTTTATTTCTGTTTATAATGGCTTATTTTGCTGTTTCCTTGTGTTTTTGTGGCTTTTTGTTGGGCCCTTATATTTGTTAGGTTACCCAGGCTGAGGGTGGTTACCTGGTTGGGTGGGTGTGTTGGTGGGAAGTGGTTGATGGTTGAATTTGCTTCTTCCTGCTGCCTGAGAACAGTGTAGACCAGGGCTACTTTAAATTAAAATTCTCACCTTGGTGGTTTTTTGGTTTTTTTTTTTTTGACCATGCAAAAGAGTGTATCTGTGTCCCAAAGCCACATGTAGTGGCTTCAGAGTTTCAGAGTCTCATGCTCGCTTCGACAGCACATATACTAAAATTGGAACGAAACAGAGAAGATTAGCATCTAAAAATTAAAAAAAAAAAAAGAAGAAGAAGAAAAGAGTTTCAGAGTCTCTTTGTGTTTTTGTTTTGTTTAAAACTTTACCCGGAGCTACTTTTCTTTGCTGTTTGCCTCTGTTGTATGAGTGTTCTTCTAATTCATTCTTTTTCTTACGATGGACTTTCCTAAGGTCTCACTTATGCCTAGTGGATTGTT
>NW_012139214.1:30381-31604 GCF_000956105.1 Propithecus coquereli | reverse complement strand
TAGTCTTATACCTGAATCCTGGTACTCATATGTACATTTCTCTAGGTTGTATGAGTTGGTGTGCAATTACTGGTTATAAGATATGCATATATATTAATATATACACACAAGCAAGAAAGAGAGATTGTCCATTTATATATCTTTATCCTCAGTAGCAATGTGTAAGAATTGCTGTTGATCATACTTTTGTCAACACTTGGGATTATAAGATGTTTATTAAAAATATTTCATCATGAGAAATTTCAAACACACATAATTAAACAAAAATGTATAATGAACCCTCATGGATCCCTCACTCTATTTTAGCCATTGTAAACACATGGGGCAGTCTTATTTAATTTGTGTATCCATCCCTGACCCCCATGGATCATTTTGAAGCAAATCCAATGTATATGTTATATCATTTGCAAGTACATCACAGTATGTATCTCTGAGGGATAAGCACTTCTAAAATATGTAACCAAAATGCCAATTAATACAACTAAGTAAATCAACAATAAATTTTTACATCATCTAATACGAAGTCAGTGTTCAAATTTTCTCGATTGTGTTATAGGTATTTTGAGTCATGATTGATACAAGGTCAAAATACTTTTAGATTTTTTAATATGTAAAAAGCAAGCTGTTCATTGAATTGCTTGTCTTTCTGGGTAGTTTGTTTTTTCTGCCTGTATTAGCAATTTCTTTTTTGCTTTAGTCTCAAACATTGTGAATCAAGTGTGTTTAGATGGTTATTTGTTCTGCTTTGGAATTCATTTGGCATCCTAACTCTAAGTATTTCAGGTGTTTAAATAATTCCAGAAAAGTCTCAATCCTTGTCTTTTTGAGTATTGGCATTTCACAATTTTCTTTTGTCATTCCCTTTAGGAACTCTCATTAAATGTATGTTAGACTTTCTCATTATCTTTCTTGCTTGCTTTTTAAACTCTTTCACATGTTTCATCTCCTTTCTTCTTAGGGGCCAAGTTGTGTATAGTATCTTAAGCCAGGTCTTTCAGTTCATTAATTCTTCCTATAGCTGTGTTTATTCTGTATCCCTCCCATTGATTTATTTCAAGAAATTCTACTTCAATCTCTTTAATATATATTTTTTTAATGCTCTCTTGAACATTATCTTTTCAATTCTTTCTTTCCTTCAAACTGGAGGTCTGCAAATTATGACTTGTAAATCTGCTTGCTTCTGCATTTGTAAATAAAGTCTTATTGGGACATGCCTATGCTCA
>NW_012139214.1:29957-30331 GCF_000956105.1 Propithecus coquereli | reverse complement strand
AATATTCCTGGCAGTGCTAGGGTCAACATTAGAGTTGAAACCTGTTTTGCCCTAACAAGTTATAATTGAATAATGTCTGCATTTTGGTTTCTTAATTGAGGGATGTTTTGTACTTTCAGCAAATGGAGAAGGAGGATTTAACTACGTATGTTATTTTTTACTGTTAGCATTTTCCAAAGAAAGTATTATTGGTTAGGTGCATCAGGGACATTGAAATAGCCTAAAATAAATTAAAGAAAGATTATGAAAAATTTTGGTTAGTGATTTGGCTTTTAAAAATTAATAGATGAAAGTGTTTGGGTGTAAGCTAATCAATTGAACACTCTTCCATGTTGTATAAGTTTAATTGCTAGAAGTAGCATGGATGTGGTTCT
>NW_012139214.1:13999-15302 GCF_000956105.1 Propithecus coquereli | reverse complement strand
GAAAAATAACATTAAAATATTATAAATGACAGATTTCTTTGAGTGATAACCATTTCTGTAGCCTGGTGAATGGCCTTTGTGAATTTTTTATATATACTTGTGTATACTTTGTATTAATGTTTGTGTACAAAGTAAAAGTGCTTTGGGAATTTGGTTCAGTTCTTTACCATAATTTATCTTATAACAGGTATTACGACCCCCAGTACTAGATTCTGGCTTTCTTGTGAAGAAGAGAAAGATACGAACTCTAAGAAGAAAGTACTTGATACTTTTTTTACACTGAGCAGTTCTTAACCCATTTTCTACCTTAAACGTCTGTGCTAGAAAATCTTTATAAACTCTCTAATTACTTACCATGTAAAAATAGACAGGGATGAAATGATTAGAGGATTAGGTAAGGTGAATGGTTAGGCTTTAGTTCTTTCTCCAACAGTGCAACTGGGAACACGATTTCTAGCACTGCGTGAATGTAAATACAGTGCTTGAGGGAGTGGGATAGAGAAGGATCAGGAATATGATTTTCTGAAGATAGGTAGCAGGCTTAAATTTCTGTCTACCACTTTCTTTTTGTATTCCTAGGCATTGTCATTTAAAAAATTTCATATTTGACAAATTTGAGTGGGTGAAGACCCATTGTTAATTATATTAAATAGGTTTGTTCTTATCTTAGAAAGTGAGATTCTTTTTCAAAGCAGTAGAAAGATGTTTGGTTAGGTTTTTGGAGAATTGTATTATTTCAAGTCTTCTTGGTTTTCAGAGTTTGGAAAATAGGTAACATTTTGAAGCAGCATCATCTTTTTTATTTGCTCTTTGTGTATGTCCATATTATTAGCTATCATTATTATTATTTCAAAATATTAATTTAAAGGGTACAAGTACTTTTGTAACATGGATATCTTGTATAATGCTTAAGTCAGGGCTGTCGATGTGCCCATCACCAAAATTGTGTTCATTGTACCTGATAGGTCAGCTTTTATACCACAGCACCCTTCCACCTTGTTGGTTTCTCATCTCCTTTATATTGGTTTATGCCTGTGTGTGCCCATCTATTTGCTCCCACTTATTAGTAAGAACGTATGGTGTTTGGTTTTCTATTCTTGGGATACTTCACTTA
This sequence comes from Propithecus coquereli, assembly GCF_000956105.1. Classification (NCBI taxonomy): domain Eukaryota; kingdom Metazoa; phylum Chordata; class Mammalia; order Primates; family Indriidae; genus Propithecus; species Propithecus coquereli. The sequence continues at coordinate 14,188 of NW_012139214.1, read as the reverse complement.
GGATAATGGTCTGCAGTTCCATATAGCTATCATTATTATAATTAATCATGAGACAGTATTTCCATTGTTAATTCTTATGTTTTAATATTCACAGTTTTGACCTGGAGACTTCTTTTTTTAATAAATGCCAGATTGTGAAAAGTCAAGTTAGGGTAACATATTCCTGTTTACTATAAAAAGAGAATATAT
>NW_012139214.1:10829-11214 GCF_000956105.1 Propithecus coquereli | reverse complement strand
CTCATTTCTTAACATGAGGACAATAATAATAGTACCTACCTTATACAGTTGGTGTAGAGATTAAAAAAGACCATTCATACAAAAATTTGAGCACAAAAGAGGCTCTATGTAGAGTACTAGTAAGTACTATTTTTATGTCACTGGTGTGTGTTTTATATTGTAACATATTTGAAGATGATACAAAAGAATATTCCATAGAGTAGGTTCTAATCTCTTTTAGATTTCACATAAAGTAATCCAAAGAGATATCAGAATCTAGCTGTATAACATTCTGGTAGTCTTTACAGTATGTTTCAAGTTATAGTGTGGATAAGGATCACTGGAGTACTTCCTATAAATATAGATTACTGTGAACCGCTTTCTAGCCATACTTGACTCTGGAACT
>NW_012139214.1:6586-7263 GCF_000956105.1 Propithecus coquereli | reverse complement strand
ATAATCATTATTTATAATACAACCTGGATACTTTTGGAAGTGAAAGGTGGTATTAATAATTTCAATGGAACAACAGGTAAAAATTGGAATCCTGGCAAATCAGATATATGTACTATGTCATAAGTACTATATAATAATAGTGTGAAGAACGTGTTATGAGAACATTGTAGGTCAGGCAGAAACCTTTTACACATCTAATCTGAGCTAGACTTCTAAAGAATGACAAAAGTTTCCCCCAAGTTGGGTAGAGAAACAAAGGGCATGTCAAAGGGACCCAGTGCCATCTTGCTGTCCATGTTGCCTTGTGTCTATCCGTATCATTCCCACCCAAGAACTGCTTCATGGTTCATCATTGTTCTAAAATTGCCATATGAAACATTCAATTTTTATTTTACTTTCACTTATTTCTTCTTTAATGCTCTTCTTTTCCTTATGAAAATTTAAGTTTCTGACATATTGTTATCCTTTTCTTCAAAGAACTTCTTTTAACATTTCTTGCAAGCCAAGTCTACTAGCAACAAATTCTCTCACTTTTTGTTTGAGAAAGTATTTCTCCTGCACTGTCGAAGGATAATTTCACAGGATACAGAATTCTAGGTTGGTGGGTTTTTTCTTTCAACACTTTGAATATTACACTCCATTCTTTTCTTGTTTGCATAGTTTTTGAGAAGTAAGAT
>NW_012139214.1:5893-6241 GCF_000956105.1 Propithecus coquereli | reverse complement strand
TTTCCTTCTTTCTGAAGAGTTTCTTTTAACATTTCTTGCAAGGCAGTTCTACTGGTGACAAATTCCATCAATTTTTGTTTGAGAAAGTATTTCTCCTGCACTGTCGAAGGATAATTTCACAGGATACAGAATTCTAGGTTGGTAGGTTTTTTCTTTCAACACTTTGAATATTACACTCCATTCTTTTCTTGTTTGCATAGTTTTTGAGAAGTAAGATGTAATTCTTATTTTGTTTCTCTGTAGGTGTTTTTTCCTTCCTTCTTTCAGAATTTTTTCTTTACTTTTGATTTTTCTATAGCTTGAAAACGATATGCCTAGGTGTAGTGTTTTTTGTTTGTATTTTTTTTT
>NW_012139214.1:3648-3991 GCF_000956105.1 Propithecus coquereli | reverse complement strand
TATATGGAATATCTAATTTGATATCTTATTAATATAGCTCTGAAAGGTAATTGTTTCTACTTTTAAAATGAATAAATCTTGGATTATAAAAGTAAACAAAAAGAATGTTGAATGTATTAATAGAAGAATAGTTTATAGAGACCTGAGGAAATTGACATTGTATTTCAGGGGTGGAAAACTATTGTCTGCGGGGCCATATCAGACCCATGGCTTGTTTTTGTAAAGCAAGTGAACTAAAAATGGTTTTTACACTTTTAAAGCGGGTTTTTCCCTTTCACTGCTTTATATGTTGCTCCACTGTCTTCTCTTATGCCTTGTTTCTGACAAGAAATCTGCTGTCATC
>NW_012139214.1:0-608 GCF_000956105.1 Propithecus coquereli | reverse complement strand
CAGTGCATTTTCAGTCTCCACTTCTAGTTCTCTGGCTATTTCCACCACATCTGCAGTGACTTCCTCCACTGAAGTCTTGAACCCCTCAAAGTCATCCATAAGAATTGGAATCATCTTCTTCCAAACTCCTGTTAAGATTGATATTTTGACCTCCTCCCATGAATCATGAATATTCTTAATGTCATCTAGAATAGTGAAGCTTTTTCAGAAGGCTTTTAATTTACTTTGCCAGGATCCATCAGAGGAATCACTATGCGTGGCAGCTATAGTGTTAGAAAATGTGTTTCTTAAATAATAAGACTTGAAATTTGAAATGCCTTCATGATCCATGGGCTGTAGAATGGAAGTTGTATAAGCAGGCATGAAAACAACATTTGTCTCCCAGTATCTCTCCATCAAAGCTCTTGGGTGAGTAGGTGCACTGTCAATGAACAGTAATATTTTGAAAGGAATCTTTTTTGCTGAGCAGCAAGTCTCAAAAGAAGACTTAAAAGTATTCAGTAAATCATGCCCTTAACAGATGTACTGTCATTAGGCTTTGTTGTTCTATTTATAGAGCACAGAGTGTATTTAGCATAATTCTTAAGGGCTCTAGGATTTTCATGGTA
>NW_012139213.1:2659-3104 GCF_000956105.1 Propithecus coquereli | reverse complement strand
TTGTGATGCTGTGATATCAACATTAAAGAAATTCAATGCTCATCAGCATTATAACACTCATAAGAAGCACAAATATTTTAAATTAGAGGGAGAGGTATGAAAGGGTTGTAGTGTAGAAATTAGATGAAAAGTAAAAGAAAAGACAATTCTTTCAAGCAGCAATAAGACCTGGAAATAATGCCACTGAAGCAACTTATAAAGTAGCTTATATACTGGGGAAAAATGGGAAACCATTCAGGGATGTAGAAATTGTGAAAGAATGCATCGTCGAAGTTGTAGGCTGCTTAGACCCCAATAATATTTCAAACAACTGCCTCTTTCAAGGAGAACCATAACTGATCGGCCACATGAATTAGCCTTCAACTTAACAGAACAACTTCATGCAATATTTTAAAAGTAAAATATGTATTCCTCAATTGCTTTGGATGAATCAACTGATACTGAC
>NW_012139213.1:0-1099 GCF_000956105.1 Propithecus coquereli | reverse complement strand
GTCACTACCTAATTAAATAACAATAAAAATAAAATTTAGGAACTGAATATTTTTGATTGGAGAAACTCCTAGAAAAACATCTGAAGACTCCCCCTTATAGAGATATCGTGGTTATTTTCATTCACTTAATCAAATTGCATGCAAAAATTCCACAGACATTTCCTATTATGTACATTAATCTTAGTATCTCTTCGAGTAGTAATCCACTTAAATCTTAAAAAGTCACAGTTGCAAGTTACAAAATAATTTACTAGCCATCTAGCTATTTTTTTGTTAGTTCAAAAAGAAGAATCATTTTCCATTTATGCTTCATGGATTTTCAGATTTTCGGTGACAAGCAATTTCCATTTCCTTCTCTCTGAAGAACAGCATCGCTGGCAAGTCTCACTTTTTCCCATGTCAGGTTGCCTTCGTTAAACGCTCTTTCCTAGTTGCTAACAACAAAAAGTCTGCCTAAGCCACAGTAAATGTATGAGATATGTGGCGCATGTGTGTGCGTGAGTACATGTTTGCATGTGTGTTAATGACAAATGACACCAACACACTGCCATGTGTCCTTTACCGCAATTTCTTCGTGTGCACTGAAAGTAAGATAAAAATATAACAAATCTTGTACATGTATCCCTCTTCCAAACCAACATGCTTTAAAGAACATTTGCCCTGTCTTTGCCCTTCCGGTTTTCCATGGGAAACATGGAGAACGTTGCCTTCTGGGTCCAAGGCACTTGTTACTCAAGGACTCCAGAACTCACCTTTTCCTTGGCCTCTGCAGAGCATCTCAAATCCAGATACGGTAATGACACAAAGTCAAATGTGTTTAGAATATACTCACTGATCATATTTTTCTCTGGGTGAATAATTCAATCTCCACAAATCTTCCTACGATAGATTTTCTTTAATAGTGTTAACAAGACCACAAAGGGGCTGGAAAAAAGAAACAGCCACAAATGTTCCTTTTAAACAGAGCTTACACTCTTGGGTCAGACAAGAGGACATTGTTCTACCACTTTTAGCTGTGTGATCATGGGCAAGTTACCCAACTTCTCTGAGCTCCAGGTGCTGAGTATGTTAAATAGGAATCATAATCATAAATTGTCTC
>NW_012139212.1:6247-7163 GCF_000956105.1 Propithecus coquereli | reverse complement strand
CCTTCAGAGGTGGCGAATTTGTCAGATTGGGGTTTTTCTCCCTAAAACTTAGATTGAACTTGCCCAAATGTTCAGTAAGACATTTTTTGCAGACCTGACAGAATTCCAGGTGCACTCAGAAACACAGTGTACGTGTTCACTGAAGCTTGGATCCCTTTCTCTTAAGAACTTCAGCTACTTCTTGGGTGTGCATGTATTTAGCTGTGGTGCTGAGCACGGAGTAAGTCCAAATGGATCACCTCCCTTAGTGTAAACAATACCACAGGGAGGTGCTGACGATGCCATATCCGTTTCATAATTACTGAGCCGCAGAGACATCATGTAATATGACTCGCCCAGCATCTCACAGAGCTCAAGGGGCAGAGCTGAGATTGAAAGGCAGCTCTGACTCCAGAGCCCACATTTAACTACCATGCTATGTAAATAATCCCCAAAGATGGAACACTAATGATCAATGGGACAAATTGGCCTTCAGGATGCAAACATAGGAGATTGATTTCATTTTAGGAAAACTCCACAGAGGCAGGATAGTCTCATCGCATTAAAAAAAAAAAAAAAAGTAAGTTCTTGGGTCAAACTGCCTTTTTATAAATTCTAGCTCTAGCACTTTCTCGCAATATAAGCATAGATAAGTTATCAAATGTTTCTAAGCCTCATTTTTTTCACATCTGTATAATGGGAAAAATATCACAGTTGTTTTGAGGATTAAATGAACTAATACCTGTAAAAACAGAAGTCATTGCCTGGTATACAGCCAAAGGTCAATAAATGGGAACCATAATTCAATTAGATGGGTCTTGATATTCACAGCTTTTGACAACTTCTCAAATACACACATTTTTCTAAACTACAAGGAATGTTTCAGAATGTGAGCATGAAGCCTCTTTATTTTGAAAGGGTTTTTTGAAATGCAGCC
>NW_012139212.1:0-601 GCF_000956105.1 Propithecus coquereli | reverse complement strand
TTCCTGATTGCCCTGGTAACCCTCCTAAGAGTAAGTGGATTGACACGTCGTGCAAAACGAAAGTAAAACACAGAGACCAGTGGGCACCACCTGACGGCAGAGGTAGCCAGTCAGGTGACTCCAGGCATACGCTGTGCCATGAGTCTTGGCATCACATGCACTACGTGGGGACACTTCTCCTCTGTCATCACAGTCCATGGCATCTTTAGCCACAGGGCCATTCAAAGGGCATAAATATAGATCAAAGACTGCAGAAAGCACGCCCCCTTTCTCCATTCAGTGTCTAAAATGATAAAGTTTATAGTTTTATGTCCATTTATTTAAATATAAATCATTTTACTATTTCTAGACTTATTGGCGAGGTAATTCCAAGAGTTGGAGCGTCTTCCCTCTCACGCAGGATCACACAGAGTCTTAGAGTCAGCATGTACGAGCTGGAGGTATCTGGTGAGTTAGTCCTTTGTTTCTCTTCAGAACATGGTAAATGGAGGAGGGAGAGCTTAATTACCTTGAAAATTTGGAACTAATTGAGACATTATCTGTTACATTCTGGGTATTAAGCTCTGAGAACTATTATAACACTTGGAATCTTCAGAATCCC
>NW_012139211.1:1580-1893 GCF_000956105.1 Propithecus coquereli | reverse complement strand
CAAAGGTACAAAATAACATTGGTTATGTGAGCAAAAGCAAGGGGAACTAAGGATTTTGGTTTAATTGTCAGATCTGAATTCAATCCACAAATCTATCACTTACTCAATATCCAACAATGAATACACTGTTTCTCAATGAAGTTCTATTCCTTCATCTGTAAAATGGGCATGAAAATATCCATCTCATGGATGTTGGGAAAGTTAAATAAAATACAGGATAAAGGACTTAGAAGCTCATGGCTTACAGGTGTTCTGTAATCCTTTTACTCCATCATCTGCCTCACCTTGCTAACTATACTTTATGGTCTAAATT
>NW_012139211.1:0-1530 GCF_000956105.1 Propithecus coquereli | reverse complement strand
GTTATGCTAGTCACTGCTACTACCCAAAGTGGGTCTCCTGCCTGATGCTATATTACAGAAGAACAAGAAAACTAATCCCAGAAGTGACTTCTTCATGGAAATAGGCTTTAGGTGGGGAGAAGCTACTGGAGCTTGTAAGAAAAAGGGGCACTTGACCGGCTGAGGCTGTAGTTAATTATTAGGCAAGTCAAATTACAGATGACTGTGATTCTATTCTGAGTCAGAGTCTGAAGAGGAAATCACGAAGCGCAAAATCAGTAAGCCCTCATTTCACCTAAGCAGCCTGACACTCAGTGCCTGTGATTTAGCGCCCATGAATGTCCCAATGGTGGAACATTTTATCCAAGAGGCCTTAGAGCACAATGGCTAACAAACAGCTAAACGTCAAACGGCCTGACAATGAACCCCAGCACCATCACTTACTCTGTGACCTCATTAGCAAAAGAGGTTGCGGTGTCTAGTGCCGGATATATATTAGCTGTTACTATCATTAGCATCAATGTATTTTTCATTTTGTTGTGCAAAGATCTTTTCATGTTTACTTTTTTACCCCTAGACAGTGAGCTATTTTAGTGAAAGGACTGGATATATTCATCTCCTTTTCTGTGTCTGGTCCTAATAGACGCTTAAAAAATGTTAACTGAATGAATGAGTGAATGAACAAGCAAATGAATATCAAACAAAGACAAACTCAAAACAAAAGCCCTGACTTTAAGTTTAGAAAAATAATAACTTTTTCAGATTATTGATGAAATCATCTAGAGAGTAATTCTCAGAGAATCAGTCTTCTTCTTAGCTTCTTTTATCTCTATCCTATTTCTAAATAAAGAACCTATGTGGTCTTAACCCACATCCTCAACTTCACCCACATTAACTATTTCTGACAACAAGTTCATAGGCTTTTGTTGACTCTAACACCTTTCAAAAAAACTAAAGAGGCCGGGCGCGGTGGCTCACGCCTGTAATCCTAGCTCTCTGGGAGGCCAAGGCGGGTGGATCGTTTGAGCTCAGGAGTTCGAGACCAGCCTGAGCAAGAGTGAGACCCCGTCTCTACCAAAAATAGAAAGAAATTAGTTGGATAGCTAAAAATATATAGAAAAAATTAGCCGGGCATGGTGGCGCATGTCTGTAGTCCCAGCTACTCGGGAGGCTGAGGCAGGAGGATCGCTTGAGGCCAGGAGTTTGAGGTTGCTGTGAGCTGGGCTGACGCCACAGCACTCTAGCCCGGGCAACAGAGCAAGACTCTGTCTCAAAAAAAAACCCAAAAAAACAACAACAAAAACTTAGTCTTAAGGTAGAGGGGGGAGGAAGACAGCCTAGTCCATTTTATCACCTTATAGACTTAACAAACACTGCTTTATAAGTAAGTAGATAAATTTAAACTCATAAAAATGACTTTATGCATAAATTTACATTAAAAGAATAAAGCACAAGTGGGGGCTTATTTTAGAAAGAGAATAAATCTGTCTGCTTTACAAAGATTTTGAAGAGAATCTTAAAGAACTTTCAATGACCAAGCTTGTTATTATT
>NW_012139210.1:1068-1616 GCF_000956105.1 Propithecus coquereli | reverse complement strand
TCACCAAAACAATTTCTGGCAAGCTGCTGACCCTCTGTGGGTCTCAGTTTCCTCTTCTATAAAATATGTAAAATAATGGTTAGCAGTAGATGATCCCTAAAATCCTGTCTGGATTTAAAATTCTATAAATTTTTTATTCTGTCATAATAAAACAAATTTTAATAAACAACCAATGTTTATAGGTAAAGAATCAACTGCATTCTTTCTTAAGAATAAATACATTTACTTAAATGTGGCAAAGTTTATCATCTTGCAATTTAGGATAATTATCAATCAATCATCAGTTATGCACATATGGAAGGTCAAAATAGCATAATAAGATGAAATTAAAAAATTGATCTCTTATAGTTAACAATTCATTTTGAGGTATTATTATATTCGATCACAATCATATTATTAGTATTATTAACTTGATTAACTGATTTGTTTTTATTTTAGATAATTGTGTTCAAAGAAATTAATTTAAAATTTCAGGTTTTTAAATCTTTACATAGAACTGGGTTAAGCTTAATTCTTGATTCATCATTGGCCCATGTATGGCCTGCTTT
>NW_012139210.1:0-1018 GCF_000956105.1 Propithecus coquereli | reverse complement strand
TAATATACATAGTACACAAAGGATTATTACCTAGAATACATTAAAAGTGACAATAAATCAATAGGAAAAAGACAACCCAATAGAAAATGGACAAAGAATATGTCCAGGCAATTTCCAGAAGAGCAAATCCAAGTGCTAATAAACATATGAAAAGATGTTCCTTTTCATCTGTAGTCAGAAGAATGCAAATTAAGATAAGATGCCATTCTTTATCCATCAGCTTAGCAAACATTTTAAAGTACAAGGTTTTAAAGAACATTTACTTTTCTGCTACTGGGTGAGAGCTTTCATTATGATACAGTCACTTTGCAGGCATTGGCAATGTCTATCATAGTTGTAAATATGCCACAGGAATTCCACTTCTTGGTCTCCACGCTAAACAAACCATTTCTTCTTCCTCAAAACCTTTTCTGATCAACCTCGAACCTCCAGCTCTCTCCTTCCACCAATCAGAGACTCAAAGAAATTTTTTAAGATGAAGGAATGGATCATAAATATCACAAAAACACATATTTTGCTTCATAATTATTTGTAATTATCCTAACTCTACTACTTGCTAGATCTTTCATTTATAAAGCAGAGATAACACCAGGTTGCTGTTAGGGCCAAAAGTTAGACTATGGGAAAAAAATTAGAAAATGGGTGTGAATGAGCTACACAAACCATAAACCATCTCATGATTATAAGGCATTTATACCATTACTAAATTACAATCACGTGAGGCTAAGGAATCATGCCCTCTACCTCATGGACAATAGTATGGAAATGCAAGATTCAAGGCTGGGATTCAATCTACAAAGATCTAGGCCAGAGAAAGAAGTAAATAAGGATACTAGATAAAAATATATTGTTAAATGTACCAGAAATTCCTAGGTTTTCCACATTGGTTTCAGGTTCAATCCTTGGACTGAAGCACAGTTCCGTTTTTTGACAATATGAATTTTTAAATCTATTGCCATAAACCTCCCTGTCAGAATAGCCCTACAGATACACATTTATGCTCACAAATACTATCTTT
>NW_012139209.1:1907-2271 GCF_000956105.1 Propithecus coquereli | reverse complement strand
GGTAGTTTGATGAAGACTCTATAACCAACAAATGAGAGATATAAACTTAGTTGTAATTATTAATTATAGATAAATGTACATATTGTACTAGCTTTTCTATACAAGCTTATGGGACTTATGATCTATTATATCTACTTTCTATCTAGATTTATTATCTGTCAGGCAAAAAAAATGCTCCTTTTATAATGTAAGAAGCAGTTTCATTTTCATTAAGTTATTTCTTACAATTGTAAAGCAATTTTTAAAAAATGTCTTTAAGGCTTTTGAATTCATTTTGAAAATTATGTGAATTAATATAGTCATTATTCCTTATAGCTAGCAGCAATACATTTTTTATTAGGTGTTTTTCATATTATTAAAGTAA
>NW_012139209.1:0-1035 GCF_000956105.1 Propithecus coquereli | reverse complement strand
TAACATTTCCAATTTTAAAATGTCCCAGCAAATCAATCAGAAAAGAAGAGAAAACCATGCTAACATTCATAAGATGCTAAAATCTTCCAAACAAGAAATGAAACATTGAATAATTTAAATAAAATACATACCTTCTCGATTGACACTGAACACACAATGAAGTTTACAAAAACAAAAATAATCCAGTGTTCTCATTCCACCACTAATGACAACCAAAACAGACTTTTAATCAATCAGAAATGTTATTTGCTTTTCAATAAATAAAGAGTGAAACATGGACAGAATTTCGTAGAGTGAAATTATTGCAAACCACAAAATCTGAAAGTATCTCTTAATTAAATAAGTGAAGTAAACTATGTACAACAAAATTGCGGTCCAAGGAGATTACATATAATAACTTGCAGTCAACACAAGAGATGGCCCCATATGCCTGACTAAATTACCTCATGGCAAAAATTGTGACTTAGTGAACATTGGAGAGTACTGTTGAAATTTGATATTCTAAAATTTATGTAACTCTAAAAAAATAAAATAAAATATCAACTCTATAATTTAGTAATAACTACAAATCTCAAAGCTCATATTTGTAAATGGCATAAAAATTTATCATCGTTAGGTTATCTGTAAAATGAGAGAGTAATATTGGAAGGTCTCTAAATTTCTTTCTGAGTGTTCATTGTTATAAATCTAAAATAGATATTTCCTGTATGAAAACGTACTTGAAATGTTGAATAACAGATCAATTATTTTTAAAAATATCCACTTGATGCTTAAAGGATTATAGTATTTTATAATTTTTATTACTTTTATTATATTGTATATGTAGTAACAAAATAAAAAGTAAATATTATTTTTGTAATACCATTTTGTTAATATTTATTGAATACCTTATATTTATCAAATACAGGATGTGTACCAGGATGTTATTATTATTAACTTCATTCTATAGTGGAAGTTAATTTGGGTAGTTTGATGAAGACTCTATAACCAACAAATGAGAGATATAAACTTAGTTGTAATTATTAATTATAGATA
>NW_012139208.1:2319-3180 GCF_000956105.1 Propithecus coquereli | reverse complement strand
TCTGCAGTGTTGGGTTTATTTTGGGCTAATGTATTGATAAAACAACTAGAGACACAGTTAAGGCAATCAATGTGCTCTATTAATTTAGACCTAAATACAAATAGTTTGATTTGGCTATCAGTAAAGATAAGGTAATATTATCTGAAATGCAGTAATAAAAAATTGTACTCAAATAAGATAGCACCAATGTATTCTGTGCCGATTTGTCAAAATCTGCAGTGTTGGGTTTATTTTGGGCTAATGTATTACTAAAACAAACAGACAAAAAACATTGACATAAAACAAAAGGAAAATGACTGAAATAGAGAAGGACAAAGTGAAAGACCAAGAAACGGTGCCATTTGAAGTTTTAGGAAAGAACTAACAATATGTGGTTAAAAATGGCAGTACTCACCAAAGAATTGATAGTTCTGTCTTACTATGACTGAGGGCTGTTATTCAGAAGAAATTATGTTTTTTTCTTTATTATTCTGGAAGTTCTTTTTCCAAATTCTTAGAATAAGTGAAAACCGTAGAGTCAACCAAAGGTGGTCTTGACTCCAACACTGAAACTGATCAAGATGAGCTTTCCTGAGGTATATTTAGGTGCCGTCATCTTTGCTTTTACCTATTCCTGGATATGTACCCTTCTGTTAATTTTTTGTAGATTCACTTTTGAAGTTTGTGTCGTTATAAGCCTGCCTTGTTTTCTTTATTTTCCCTTTTTCTACTTTCAGGGATATTCCTGGTTGAATTTCCTTTCAGGCCTTTGTGTCCTTGAACCATGTTTTCTTTCAGAGCCTCAAGCCATAGTATTAGAACACTTTGTTATTTGATCAGAACCAGTAGATACAGGTCTTTTAGATTCCTATAGAGAAGACT
>NW_012139208.1:0-461 GCF_000956105.1 Propithecus coquereli | reverse complement strand
ATTTTTTTTTTCCACTTCGGTGCAAAGGGAACAACTCCTAGTAAAGAGAATGAATTGATGTAGGGTTACCTGTGCTTTGTCATCAGCTTAGACATCTATACTACTATGGATGCTGGACGCTTATAAAGGTGTTGAAATGAAATTTCCCTTTAATTTTAGCAGCCTGCAAGTCTTTTGTGAGCAGTTGGCTTTATAATCTAAATTAACCAGTTGTATTTCTTTTTAACACCTGGGCTTTTTATTTTCTTTTTCCTCATGGTTTAAATGAGTGTTCCTTGTTGCTACTGCAAGATTCATTTGTAGATCTTCATTGTGAAAAACTCTCACAACATGTTAGTCTCTATCTGTCCACCTTGACACATTCACAGTCAAATTTACAGTCAAGTCCTTAGAGGTAAAAGAGAACCCAAATTCTTTAAGCTCAGACTTCCATTTGTAAAATCTTGCACAATTACTTAAGT
>NW_012139207.1:12258-12766 GCF_000956105.1 Propithecus coquereli | reverse complement strand
TCTAAGTATTTTATTCATTTTGGTGCTATTGCAAGTGGACTTATTTTCTTAATTTCATTTTTCTGTTGTTCAGTGCTAGGTTATAGAAATCCAATTGAGTTCCATATCCTTGATCTTGTATACTGCAACTTTGCTGACCTCATTTATTAGTTCTAATAATTTTTTGTGGTTTTACATAGGTTTTTACAGCTTCCGATATTACTGCCAAGTTGTACAGAAAAGTTTGTATCAATTTGCATTTCCTCTAGTGGTGTTTCAGTGTGTAACAGGATTTGTTTCTGCAAACACACTTAATTTGATATTTGCTGATTTGTTTGGGATAGGAGATATTCAAAATAATAAAAACCAATTTGGCATGGGTGCCCACCAGTGAGAACACCAGATATAAACAATATTCACAAGTTCCCTGGACATGTGAAAAATAGCAAATTGTTTTTATTTGCATTTCTGTGTATTAAAGTTGAACATTTTAAATATACTTATTAGCCATTTATTTCTTCTTTTGGTA
>NW_012139207.1:0-1013 GCF_000956105.1 Propithecus coquereli | reverse complement strand
GATGCTCCACATCAAATGTCACCAGGGAAATGTTAATTAAAACGACAGTGAGTACTGCTAAGCACCTAGTAGAGTGGCCAAAATCCAGAGCACTGGACAACATCACATACTGACAAAGATATGGAACAACAGTCATTTACTTTCTTGATTTATTTTTCATTTTCCTGGAAGTACCTCCTTGGGTAATTCTTTTAGAAAGTGTTTGAAAGTGGCAAACTTTCTTGAATCCTTGCATATCCAGTAGCATCTTTCTTTTACCTTTATACTTGAATAATAATTTGATTGGTATAAAACTGTAGGTCTTAAAATTTATTTTCATTAATTCTTTGAAGATATTACTCCATTGTCTTGTAGCATCCAATGTTGTTAGTAAGAGATCTGATGGTCTGGTAGTCTCTAGACAGGCCAGTTAGGCTCAGCAACTCCCAGGCCTTATTCGTGAATGTACATTCCCACAGACTTGGTTGCGGCACAACCTGGTGTGAATGATGCCTTGGACTATTATATTACCCATGACAATGTAGAAAGATGGCACTGGTGGTGTAGCAAGAAATCGTAGGTGGAACAGTGTTATATAGAGGTGAAATGACTTATGAAAGGCAGTTTTGCAATGGTATAAGGTAATTATACTGAAGTTTCCTCAGGTTGATGTGGTTGGGAGTAAAAAAAGATTGTAAGGCCTCACCTGGAGTTTCCTGAGTCCTCCTGGGATCTCTCCCTGGGCAAGCAGAATGTCCTCACCCATCTGGGAGGGATTAGGGAGATGGCAAGCCCCTCTCAGGACAGCTGTAGCCTGGTGTTACCTGCTGAGGATATGTCCTTTGCATCTATTGCAGTATATGACTATAACTTCTATATTTAAGTTAGAGGGCTTGTTTTCACTGGGCTTCAAATCCACTCCCCTGTGGAAATCAGGTTCTCTTTTCTTTTTAAGTAACTAAATGGTCTTTTTTTTTTCCCTAGAAGCTTTTGGAATTTTCTTCCTATCTCTGTGGAGATATAAAGATATCTCT
>NW_012139206.1:3862-4908 GCF_000956105.1 Propithecus coquereli | reverse complement strand
TCAGAAAGTAAATAATGGCTATATCCAAAAAAATCATGTTTTTCTTCAGCTTTCCTGCTTGTAACAGTCAGCTAATGCTGCATAACAAACAACCTCAAAAAATCTCAGTGGTTTGAATACAAATGTTCATTTTTCTCATTCTTGGGTGTGCAGGTTAGCTGGGCTCAGCTTGGGTTGGCTCTGGGATGCAGATCAGGTTCAGGTTTGCTCTTTGTGACTCATTCTGAGGCTTAGGCAGAAGGGGGAAGAGCTCCTCGGCATATATTCTTCTCATAACAATAGCAAAATCACAAATACGAGGGCTGTCCAGAAAGTATCCAGCCATGTAATATGAAAAATTATATTAACAATGGCTGGATACTTTCTGGACAGCCCTTGTAGGGAAACCCCACTGGACAAGGTCATTTTAAGCATGTGATTCCACTTGCATCACCTCTATTAATATCCCAATTGACCAAAGCAAGTCACATAGCTAAGCCCAAACAATGGGAAATGAATACTCAACCCACCATGAGGCTAAGACAAGATATAATACTACTACAGAGTGTTGAATAATGGGGATCAATAATGAAATCTAGGCTGGGTGCTGTGGCTCGAGCCTATAATCCTAGCACTTTGGAAGGCCAAGGTGGGAGGACTGCTTGAGGCTAGGAGTTTGAGACCAGCCTGGGCAATAGCAAGACCCCATCTCTACAAAAAATTTTAAAAAATTAGCCAGGTGTGGTGGTGCACACCTGCAGTCCCAGCTGCTCAAGAGGCTGAGGCAAGGCAAGAGGAACACTTGAGCCCAGGAGTTGGTGGTTGCTGTGTGCTATGATAACACCACCACATTCCAGCCCAGGCAACAGAACAAGACCCTGTCTCAAAATAATAATAGTAATAATAATAATAATACAATTCGTGCTTAACACGAATTCTTAAACACATTTCAATGTGGCACTGTAGTCTCCATACTAATATGTTTTAAGAGTTCTGCAATGAAATTACATAACGAGCTAATTTTTCCAGCATTTATTATGAACATTTCCAAACATCTAAAAACGTTT
>NW_012139206.1:0-427 GCF_000956105.1 Propithecus coquereli | reverse complement strand
TAATGGCCCTTCAGAACAGCCAGCAAGCAAGGACTGACGGGAGCTGGTGAATAAATACCCCAGCTCCCTCGCCCCTCAAGTGGCACGACTCTGCCGTGTGTCCTCTGCTGTTCTCCACAGCACCCCAATGGGACTGGGGCCTGGTTGTCCACGGTGGAAACGTCCTTGATTATGCATCCTTTGCTGGCTGCCTTCTCTTCCCTGCATCACTTTTTCTCCACCCTACTGGTGTTCCTTGGGATCACCCCTCAAATAAATTCCTTACACTTGACCCCTGTCTCAGAGTCTGCTTCTAGGGTACCCAAACCGAGATGCGTGGAAGGATACCACCGAAACAGTATCCGTGATTTTTACTAGACTGAGGAATTTTGTGTAATTTCTGTTGTCTTTCTTTTGCATATGCATATTTTATAAATTTTTTATTGTG
>NW_012139205.1:1350-2479 GCF_000956105.1 Propithecus coquereli | reverse complement strand
GCTCTCCAATTTTAGATATTTCTATCACACCCTATCCCTTAGTTCAAAAATTTTTTATTGAACTATGACATACATACAAAAAAGTGCATAAATCATATGTGTATAGCTGGATGATGAGTTTTCCCAGAATAACCATGCCTATATAACTGCTACCTAAGTCAAGAAATAGAATGTTCCCAGCACCCCCGGGACACTCTCATGTCCTTTCCAGTCACTTCCCCTCTTTTCTCTCAGAGCAGCAGCCCCAGTCCTGACCTTAACAACACAGATTAGTTTTGCCTGTTTTAGAACTTCTCTGAACAAAAGCATATAATGTATATTTGTTTTGTCTGTTTTTCTTTTTTGTTTACATTATGTTTGTGAGATTCATTCGTGTTGTGTGTGGCAGTAGTTTGTGCATTTTCATTGTGTTATACTAAATCATTGTCTGAAAATCCATTCCACTGCTGATTTGGCTGCTTGTAGTTCTTGGTGACCATGAATCATGTTGCAGTGAACATTCTTACATATGTGCTTTTTGATGTACTTAGGTAGCTTTTCTGTTGGTGTATACCAGGGATGAAACTACCAAGTCAATGAGGGCATCTGCTTTTTAAAAGTAGATTTTTTTTTTTTTTTTTGGCTAAAAAACCACTAGTGTTGTAGCTTACTGTGGCTGGAGGAGAGGCAAGGGTCTGGGCGGGGTGGTGGTTGTGTATGTGATGGTGGATTTGGAGCAAGGGTTTGGTGTGGAGGAAGCTGGCTTTTCTTATAGAAGGACTTGGCATGTGAAAATAAAAGTACCCAGGGGTAAGGGCGAACCATTCCTGGGTGAGGAGTGGGGGCCACAGTTGGAGGAGGAGGACCAAGGCTTGAAGAAGTGTCAAGATGTCTGGTAGAGGGGCCAGTGTGTCTAGAGCAAGAAGGAAAACATGCTGAGCTCACTAGTCCTAGGGAGGAATAGAAGAGATTGGGGGAGGGTGAGGACGGAGGGGAGAAGCATCAGGTGGGTCGGTTTTGAGATGGATACAGAGAAACCTTAAAGGAGAGCAGGAAAAAGGATTTGAGAGAATGTTGAGTGAGTGTTAAATAGATATTTTAGGAAAAGTGGGGCAGAAGTGAAAGCAAGAAGGAGCCAGTGCTGAGGTTG
>NW_012139205.1:0-1300 GCF_000956105.1 Propithecus coquereli | reverse complement strand
TTATTTATTTATTTTTTTAGAGACAGGGTCTTGCTCTGTCGCCAGGCCGGAGTGCAGTAACATGATCGTAGCTCACTGCAACCTTGAACTCCTGGACTCAAGCAATTCTCTCGCTTCAGCCTCCTGAGTAGCTGGGACTATTGGTGTGTGCCGCCATGCCTGGCTAATTAAAATTTTTTTGTTGAGATGGGGTCTCGCTATATTGCCCAGGCTGGTCTTGAACCCCTGGCCTCAAGTGATCCTCCCACCTCAGCCTCCCAAAGTGCTGGGCTTACAGGTGTGAGCCACTGTGCCTGTCCTCAATTTTGCTTTTCTGAGGAGTAGTTGTGTTCTCCCCCTTTATTATTTCACTTATTTCTGCTTTAACACATAGCTTTTCACAGTTACGAATTTCAGAATTGCATTTAGCCATTATTTAATTTTTAGCTAAGGCCTAGTATGTCATTACCTTTTTGTTGGTCTCTGAAATGTGATATATGAACTTACGTCCATCTCATTTTCTAATCACCTTTTGGTATTTAGGGGCTTAAAATGACAGTTTCTGAAATGTGAGAGTGATGATGTGCTGTGTATTTAATAACAAATTTCTCTTATCCTTGCAGCTATGACCCACACTCTTGTGTGAAATCATTTTATGAATACAAACGAATTGGGGATTCACTGTGATGTTTAAGAAAGAGCACTGGATTGGGTGTGGGTGATAGTCCTGTTCTGCCATGAGCTGGCGGAGTGACTTTGAGCTGGTTGCTTTATCTCTGTGGGCCTTGTCTGTAAAATGGAAATATCAGGCTAAAGTTCCTGAGGCTTGTCCAGCTCTAACAGACATCCCTTACATTTGAAATCACTTTTAGAGTGAGTTGGGATGTGCTATGTTTAATTAGCAACAGGAGCCAGGCTGTTTTCCCAGGGGGGAAAAATGAACATTAGGTTGCAAGCCTGAATATATCTTACCTGGATGCCATGCCCTTTGTATAGCCTGGTTTTGTTTTTGTGTCTTTAGCACAGTTCATTTTATTGTAATATTTTGGCCTCTTAGCAAAGATAGTCAGCCTTCTGCTCTTGCCAGAGTGAAATGACACAGTGATCTGCCTATCAGCTTTTTAGCATCATTTCCTTTCACTTTAATTGGGTCATAACACTAATGAATTAGAAAATATAAGAGTACTAGCTTATAAGCAGCCTTAGTAGACAGTGTCTGAGGATTAAAGTTGCTTTTCTGCTATGTTTCAGGTGGTAATGGAATGAAGGGTTGCCTGTCCTGTAGGTAATTGTTGCAGGCCTTTATATTTTTAACTAAAAA
>NW_012139204.1:11221-11676 GCF_000956105.1 Propithecus coquereli | reverse complement strand
ACCCTCCTTCTACTCTCCCGCTTCTTAGTTTCCAATGTCCTTTACTCTACTTTATGACCATATGTACCCCTTGTTTAGTTCCTACTTATTGTTGAGAACATGTGGTGTTTGTTTTTCCATTCCTGAGATACATCACTTAGATAATGGTGTCCAGTTCCATCCGAGTTGCTGCAAATGCCATTACTTCATTCCTTTTTATGGCTGAATAGTACTCTACGGTGTGTGTGTGTACATATACATTTTCTTTCTCCATTCATCAACTGATGGGCACTTAGTTTGATTCCACATCTTTGCAATTCTGTATATTGTGCTGTACTAAACATTTTGGTTACGGGTATCTTTTTGATATAATGACTTCTTTTCCTTTGCTAGGTACCTAGTAATGGGATTGCTGGATTGAATGGTAGGTGTTCTTTTAGTTCTTTGAGGAATCTCAATGTTGTTTCTATAGACAT
>NW_012139204.1:0-711 GCF_000956105.1 Propithecus coquereli | reverse complement strand
CAAGGTAATCACCAACATGAGTTTAATGTTTATCATTTTCATGCATGTTTTAATATTTAATACATGTTTATATATCCATAAACATAATAGACTTGTCTTGGAGGATTTAAAAGCTTACATACATTAAATCACAGTTTATTCCACACTCTGCAACTTGCTACTCATACCCAACATTAGGTTTTGAAATTTGTCTTTTTGATTGATGTATCTCAATTTGCAGGTTCTCACACATTGGTGGGTATTAAAATCACCTGAGAAACATGGAAGAAATACAAAGTCCTATCCTGCTGCAATAAGCCTGGGTCTCTGTGCTTTTTATTAGCTCTATAGGTGATTCCCACACACACCAAAAGTGTGGAAATAACTATTCTGATTTATTATATAGGCCATTGTATGATATATAATTATGGAAATATACCACAATTTATTCATTCTCCTGATGGTGAATATTTGTTGTTTTTTTTTCTTTCATAAGCAATATAACATGTGAAATGGGAAGTATTGCAATATTGGCTTCCAAAGTTGGCATAAAACCTACACTCCCACTAAGGTTATCAACTAATTTTGGTTTGTCTATAACTTACTCCTGCCTAGGTGTTGTAGCTGATCATCCTAAAGGGAGTAGATATCACCCCATATTTACATACTGGAAGACATTAGTGTTTTCACGCTTTTTTAATTTTTTTTTTTGTGAATGCAGAGGGATATATA
>NW_012139203.1:20351-20702 GCF_000956105.1 Propithecus coquereli | reverse complement strand
TTGATTAATGGCCATATTTTACATTGTTCATTTATTCATCACATGTTAAGAGCACTCTATGTCCCTACCACTGTTAATATGCACTTTGGATAAATTAATAAAGACAACAGAGAATAGTCTCTGCCTTAATGAAGCTGACTTCTGTGAAGAGGAGACACCAATAAGTATTTGACATTCTAAATTAAGAAAAGTACAAAATATGTAGGATTGTCAGGGTAGACTCTAGGAAGAAAAAGACATTTGGACAAGGGATTGAAGAAGGTGAAGGGGTTTGCTAAGTGTCTATGTGGAGGCAAAGGAGTCCAGGCCTCGGAAAGGGTGACTACTAGGATTCTAAGGGAACAAAATGCC
>NW_012139203.1:18346-18851 GCF_000956105.1 Propithecus coquereli | reverse complement strand
TTCACAATTAACACAGGCTACATAGGTGCTGAATTCTTCTGACATTATAAGCATAATCTCAGTGCTGTGATATTCTACTAAATAAGAAGTAATAGAAGCACAAGCCTTGGACTAGAGTCAGGATATTGGCTTTCTCTTGCCATGTCAATGTCATGACTGCCAACTAATTTTCAGTGGCTTCCATCAAGGTGCTTTGATTTCCTGAGGTTCTATTTTCTTATTTGTAAAAGATTGGGTTCCATTATTTTCATTTTAAGACAAAGCTTTAAGCCTTGCTGTGTATACTTCTCAGACTGTGAAAAACAAACTAGTAAATATAGTTTAAAGTTGTGTATGTTTTTCAAAAAATATACAAAACATTACAATAAAAAATTCATACCTAATGGGTACAATGTACACTATCTGGGAAATGGGAATGCTTAGAGCTTTGTCTCAAGCAGCACTAAAGCAATCCATGTAACCAAAACATTTGTACCCCTGTAAGATTCTGAAATTTAAAAAAAAA
>NW_012139203.1:13205-13485 GCF_000956105.1 Propithecus coquereli | reverse complement strand
TATGTGTGTATATACATATGTGTGCATGTATGTATATAGGGTATATGTGTGTGTGTGCATACTGCAAGCTTCACCACATCTATAGAAGATGTTCTTTATGAATTTATTCCACTTCACAGAATTTAGCATCATCTCACATAACATATACATACGAGAAAAGAGAAGAAATTCTAACTGAGTCTAGGTCCAAAATCAGGAAAATTTGCACATTCAGTATTTAAATCATTAACATTGAAGATATCCTTTTAAAGAATTTTATCATTTCAACAAGTACCGTTAT
>NW_012139203.1:12545-13155 GCF_000956105.1 Propithecus coquereli | reverse complement strand
TGATTCCAGCTCCTAGTCACCTGCTACTTATCCCCAGGGTTTCAGAGTTCTAGTTTGACAAGTTGAAAATGAAGCATGGAAGATTGATTCTTGTAATTGTAAGGGATTGAAAAAACACAGTATTTTGTGTTTTGTATAAGTTAACCCAATTTATTGTGATTGTTTCTACTTTCATATCATTTCAATTTCATTGGAATTTAAGGATATTGTACCAGATTCAAATTCATCAACTGGATTTTCCTCTGGTTGCAGATAACTTACCAGAGGACACACATTACTAGTTACTTTACTTCGGCAGACTTTTTTTAATCTGAAAAAGATTGTGAAGAGTTGTTATGAAACCATGTTCAACACTATGTACTACACATTAGAGTAATAGCATAAAGTTTTGTGAAAACTAACTAAATCAGGAGGCAGAGGGTGACATTGGGTGGCAAATAGAATGTTGCAATGAAGACTTTCTAACAGTTGACGCAAATGCAGCACTGCCACTGTCGGCCTCTGTAGTGAAGCTGACTGCCATTTACAAGCTCTCTTGATTCTGTACTCTACACATCTCTGCCATAATTTCCTGGAAAGAAATTTCCTGTAGTAAACATACAAAAGAGGT
>NW_012139203.1:11025-12495 GCF_000956105.1 Propithecus coquereli | reverse complement strand
CCATCTACTTCATTGGTGTTAATACTACCTGACCAAAGTTATGTGTAATAAAATTAGTAATGCCAGGCAACCCTGTAACCAAGACAAAATAGTATTGCATAATATCCATATGTACTTTGAATTTGTTAGTGAGTGCTTACAATTAAATAACTGAATCTCAGGGTGTACATCTATTTGTGGAATACAACAAAAAAATCCATGTGGCTTGAAACTCTTAAGAGAGTACCACTTAGAATATGGCATATGAAGTCGGATGGTAACTATGTTGTTAGGGTATATGGATATGTGTGTATATACATATGTGTGCATGTATGTACATAGGGTATATGTGTACGTGTGCATACTGCAAGCTTCACCACATCTATAGAAGATGTTCTTTATGACTTTATTCCACTTCACAGAATTTAGCATCATCTCATATAACATATACATACGAGAAAAGAGAAGAAATTCTAACTGAGTCTAGCTCCAAAATCAGGAAAATTTGCACATTCAGTATTTAAATCATTAACATTGAAGATATCCTTTTAAAGAATTTTATCATTTCAACAAGTACCGTTATACTGGAGTCTGCAACAAATGTTACGAAACTAGAAAACAGGAAGACAATAGATGTATAATAGAAACATTAGGGAGATTAAGTGTCCACCCTGCCAATTCAATGGATTAGAAGATGAGGAAAAGTGAGACTTACTTTTAGGTGTCTTTGTTGATGAGTTACTGGCCTTGACCTTATTGTTCACCACGTAAGTGCTATAGAAATTCTTCTCTATGTCATATGAGCTCTATTATAATCATGGCTATTTTACAGACATCAAAATCACAGAGTTGTATTCAACTTTTAATACCTTAATTCGTTTCTCATTTCTTTTGTTATAACATCTTCATACATATTAAATAGGCCTGTTTTCTTATTTAAAGTGCTTAATATTAAGTGTTTAATCTAAACAAATGTTTCTGATGATTGTGGTGGACTTTTGACAGTTTGATTTCTACTTTGTAAATGTATCCAGCTAATTTGTAGAAGCTATTACCAGGATTCAACAGAAATCTTGTTCAATAAGTTAGGACTTCATTCTGGCTCATTCCTTCCTACTTCACTCAGTATTTCAACGTTTTCCTGGCTACAGTAGACCCCGTTCTGACGTCAGTTGGATCATTGATGGGAATTGGAAAGATGTTCAGTGTTTCTTTTAATTTCTTAGTGAGTGCTCCCACAGGAAGCACTCTAAACTCTCCCTCGTCTCGGTCCTCAGTTTTGTTGTTTTAACTAATTTAATTTGAGTAGGCAATCCCTCCCTGTAATTTATCGAAATCAACAAAATTAAATAACCAGTTATGTTTTTACTTTTTCTTTATTTAGTATGTACTCAAATTCCCACTACTTTCAAAGAAAAATATTCATTTTTAATCTAGTAAAAATTAAGACAGATGCAAAAATTAGAATATGAGCATTTAGGTCCAGAAAAC
>NW_012139203.1:10465-10935 GCF_000956105.1 Propithecus coquereli | reverse complement strand
TTCTGATGATTGTGGTGGACTTTTGACAGTTTGATTTCTGCTTTGTAAATTTATCCAGCTAATTTGTAGAAGCTATTAACAGGATTCAACAGAAATCTTGTTCAATAAGTTAGGACTTCATTCTGGCTCATTCCTTCCTATTTCACTCAGTATTTCAACATCTTCCTGGCTACAGTAGACCCCGTTCTCAGACACAGCAGACCTCATGCTCAGTCACATTGCTGATAAGCTAAATAACTGGATTACTACTACCAACTGACAATTCTGCTTTCCTTCCCAGGTTGCAAAATATTGCTACAGCTAATAAAGAATATGCATATAAATAGGTGGTCTCCTCCAACGTTATTGTCTGAGACGTCACTTGGATCATTGATAGGAATTGGAAAGATGTTCAGTGTTTCTTTTAATTTCTTAGTGAGTGCTCCCACAGGAAGCACTCTAAACTCTCCCTCGTCTCGGTCCTCAGTTTT
>NW_012139203.1:9026-9858 GCF_000956105.1 Propithecus coquereli | reverse complement strand
TATTTTGTGTTTTGTATAAGTTTACTCAATTTATTGTGATTGTTTCTACTTTCATATCATTTCAATTTCATTGGAATTTAAGGATATTGTACCACATTCAAATTCATCAACTGGATTTTCCTCTGGTTGCAGATAACTTACCAGAGGATACACATTACTAGTTATTTAACTTCGACAGACTTTTTTTAATCTGGAAAAGATTGTGAAGAGTTGTTATGAAACCACGTTCAACACTATGTACTACACATTAGAGTAATAGCATAAAGTTTTGCAAAAACTAACTAAATCAGGAGGCAGAGGGTGACATTGAGTGGCAAACAGAATGTTGCAATGAAGACTTTGTAACAGTTGACGCAAATGCAGTACCGCCACTGTCGGCCTCTGTAGTGAAGCTGCAACTGCCATTTACAAGCTCTCTTGATTCTGTACTCTACACATCTCTGCCATAATTTCCTGGAAAGAAATTTCCTGTAGTAAACATACAAAAGAGGTAGTTGTATGACTTTCTGTTATGTTAATGCTTTAAAATTTGGGGTCTTTTTCCTCAACGTAAGATTGTCTTCAAACATTAAATGAAGATTTGGTAAATGAAGGTAGCCAAAATGAATGTTTCGGTGGGCTACGTTTCTTACCTGGTTATGCACTCTAAACTAAGCCAGAGTAGAAACATAATCTCTGTCCCTGTACTATGGCAACAAATCCTTAGGGCATCTCTTGCCTTTACACTGTTATCCATATGATTGTAGATGAATCTGTGACAACCACGCAGGTTTTATAGCTGGAAAAGGATAAAGAACATGTCCAGTCATGTTTTTGTTTTTTTTTTTTTTTT
>NW_012139203.1:7080-7381 GCF_000956105.1 Propithecus coquereli | reverse complement strand
ACTGTCATTTTAGTATAAACTTATAGTATGCACTTCTTTATACACTTTTTATTCTGAGAGAACTTACAAAATTAAAAGTAAAATGACTTTATTTTCTCTCCATATTATAAGCCATCCAACTTGGAGACTTAGGTCCAGATAGTCAGGATAAGTCATGTTACACTGAAAAACTGAACATAGTAACAAAACAAAAGCAAGTTCTCTCTTTTCAGCCTTTCCTTACTCAGCAATGCTATCAGCTTTGCCTCCTTTTGCAGGTCACATGCTGGACGCCAGTATTCTGAAATAAAATCTGGACATT
>NW_012139203.1:3065-3795 GCF_000956105.1 Propithecus coquereli | reverse complement strand
ATGAGAGTGGGTCATTGAACGCCAGCATTGAAAGGACTTTATTTTTATTTCTTCCAACTCTATGAAATTGTAGCTCAGCACATACAGTTAGGTTATATTTTTTAGTATCTGTCTGCCCAATTAAACTGATTATTTTTGTATTAGGCAAAATCTTAGCACATTCTACCACTTTTTTCAGCCATCCATTCAAACTCTTTTTATAATAATTTTTACTGATATATTTCCCATACTTGTTTTGAGGAAAATGAGGTAACTTCCTTGTATATCCTAAACTTGATCATATATCACATCAGCATCACCTAAAGGAGACATTATCAATGCATATTCTTGGTTTTCTTCTCCTGAAAAATTTGATATTGCAGATCTGGGTTTGTGCCAATTTATCTGTATTTATGATAAGAATTTTGGATGGTTCTGATACAATTAGACAATAAAACAAAGTTTGACAATTACTGATTTTTGATGTATATCTAGAACATACTTGATTATATAATCACAAAACAAATGGAGGGAGAATTATTTATTTACAATGTTTGAATATATTTCAATTTTTACTATATGTTTGTTTGACCACATATTTAGTCTCTATAATACTAAGATTGAAAATTTGCAGAAATAGAAAAAAAGATCAAGTAGACAGAAGCAAGAAAGAAAGGTGTTGGAGAGAAAAGAAAACTATTATCTGCTAGGAAGAGAAGAGAAAGGAAAGGAGGTGTCATATTTTTTTACA
>NW_012139203.1:0-710 GCF_000956105.1 Propithecus coquereli | reverse complement strand
CTGAATTTTTAAATATAGCAGGTATTGTCAGTTTTCCAAAGACATTTTACCAGCTTACTTGCACATCAATGACTGGTAAGAGATTATGTGGAGTCGCCTCCTTTCCAACAACCTGTAGTCTCAGTCTTTGCAATGTTTGTCAGGAAATAGGTTTTTCAGGTGATTATTAGATTATTAAAAGATAATAAATATAGAGCTAAATAAAAGCAGAGTATGCATGGACATGTTAAAAGTGTGTCCTGAACCCAGAAGTAAAATTAATCTAAGTTGTGCCTCTGCTATCCAATAATAAGATTCCTTAAGAAACCAGAGATCATACATTTATTTGAGCTGCCACTCCAATATGGTTTTTCACCTATTGACGCCACCAAACTGATTTAATCAAGGACAAATGGTATTCATATTGTTAAATTACGAATTGAAGCATAATTTCTCACTTGCCATCTTAATTTATGTATCAGCAGCATTAGATAGAGTTGACCCCTCCCACCTATTTGCAACACTTTCTTTGACAGAATTCCAGAACACCACACATAACCTACTTTTCTCCCAACATTTCTGATAATTATCCCTAATCCTTTTTTATTGGTTTCTCCTCATTTTTACTACTTTTTGATATTAGAGAACCATTGGACTCAGGACTTTAACTTCTTGTCTTTCACGTCCATGCTTACTTACTAAGTTTTGTCATTAATTTCCTGGTACTTAAT
>NW_012139202.1:12691-13021 GCF_000956105.1 Propithecus coquereli | reverse complement strand
GCCCGCCTCGGCCTCCCAGAGAGCTAGGATTACAGGCGTGAGCCAATGCGCCTGGCCAATACACACCTTTATATAAAAATCAAAGACTCTGTCTCAAAAAAAAAAATAAAAAAAAAATCAAAATGGGTTATATTTGTGCATGACATAAAACTGTATATAATTGTCTACATAGTCTATATGTAGATTTTTAAGGGGGAAAATCTTTTTTTAATCCAGACTGCAAATTATTGATCATTGTTTATTCTATTTTTTTCCTATCCACACATTATGCACAAGGCAAGTGTCCTGCAACCAAAAAAGAAGAAGGCACATTCAACCACAAAAACCAAT
>NW_012139202.1:0-716 GCF_000956105.1 Propithecus coquereli | reverse complement strand
TGAAAAAGTTGAAAGAAATACTCTGAAATCAGGAACAACCATGGCCCAGTCACCAGTCATGATGGATTTCAACATATTTCTCATAAAGTATATCAGCAAGGATTTATTAATAGTTGCATCATTGGTAACTATGTAAATTAGAAATTCTATGCAACTCACAATAAAAACAAAGCCATGGTATAGTAATGTGTTTTTACAATCTATCCGTATCTCTTTCACTCCCAGTAATGAATTTCACAAAGAAAGTATATTCATGATCAGCAGGTCTGCAAACCAAGACCTTGGTTATGCAGGGCTGCAATGCATTACAGGGGCCAATAACACTAAAATCTCAAATTGAGAGGTTCCCATTATATTTTGGATCTCTGAAACAAAAAAGAACACCTGCTTCTTATGCCTTTTCCCTTCTCCCACTCTCTCCCAGCCTCCGTGCACTGGCTAAAGAATTTGTAATGTTGCCAACCTTGCCACTTAATGATCTGGACGCATCTACATAATGGCCTCCCGATACTGGCCATTATGGATGAGATTCACGTTATTTATAAATTAGCTCTCTTGTTCCTGCATATTCCTGAGTTTATCATCATTAAGGAGGGGAAATGTTTCTCAACAAAAGGCTCAGGTACTATGGTGATAGACACAATAGTAACGCTTAGATACACAGATAGGCATGTTTCCAGTTTGGTCTTTTGTATCCATCTTCGCTTGTCCCAGAT
>NW_012139201.1:2601-3281 GCF_000956105.1 Propithecus coquereli | reverse complement strand
CTGATATTCTACCCATCTTCCAAATAACTCACGGCTGTTCTATCTTCGTATTTGTTTTATTTCTATGGTGAGGTCATAAACAAGATCTTACTAAAGCAACTGTATTTTAATTGCCAGAAGGAATTCCAAACAGAATGAAAATAGAGGAAAGTTGTGGCTGCTTACATTTCATGAACATTGCATCCTGAAAATGAATACTAGCAATTTGCCAATAAATGGTTAAGTTTATACCATAAGTTTATAGTAGAAAAAAATATATTTAATTCCTAACACAATAATTTTACTACTATTTTTCTATTAAAAAAGAGTCTGATTTTTTTTTGTTAAGGAATAATGATTACACAATAAAATGACCTTGAGGAATTCTACCAATGTAATTTATAGACACAAACAAATCTTCCCTTCAGCATTAGTCATACAGTGACATTGAAAACTCTTTGGCTTATATAAACATATTCATTGTATTCATTAAAGTAAAATTCCATTCCCTTTTACTCTCAGTTCCATATGTCCCTACATCACTACCAAGTCAGTGATGCAGCACAAGAATCTTGCCCCAAACACACATTTGCTTTTTTTGGATCCTTCCTTGCGCTATATCACAGAACAGCTGGTCAAGTATAGCTACCTTCTGTGGCTGTAATTTTATCTCTTGAGAATATTGCCTCCTATTTTTATAC
>NW_012139201.1:0-325 GCF_000956105.1 Propithecus coquereli | reverse complement strand
ATATATTATTTTATTTTGAATATCATCAGAAAATTCTGTGGCCAGTGACATTAGTTTTTAATTTAACATGTCATATTCCGGTAATTTTAAAATTCATGAACAATGATACAACAAATGCTTTTAGCCAACCACTTAGTGGGTTTTGATGTTTTAAAAATATTTCTACATTATGCTTATCTGAGAAAGGACTCCAAAAAGGATTTTATTTTTAGAAGAGTAAAATAATCTTTAGTAAGAAAGAGCATTATGACTATAAGCACTTGACCTTTAAAATAGATGTTTAATTAATATAAAATGAGTAATTAATAGACACCAGTATTCATGG
>NW_012139200.1:8705-9732 GCF_000956105.1 Propithecus coquereli | reverse complement strand
CAGATTGAGAGACGCACAGGGAGAGGGGACCCAGGCAGAGCCCAGTGGCTTCCCTGAGTTGGGGAGGTGGCAGGAAGAGTCCAGGGAGACCAGGCTGCTAATGCACACAGGAAGGAGAGCACTAAAGAGCACAGAGACGCACATAGACCTATGGAAGTTGATCAGCGCGTGCATGCGAGGAAACTGCCCGAGGTGGGTAGAGAACCACCCAAAAGGACGAACGGCAATAGTATCTGGAGCTCACACGGGGCTTGGAATGAGGTGGAGTGGAAGCCCTGGTGGGAATCGTGGAGCATGGAGGGAAGCCCTCAGAAGGCTCTTGCCTCTAAAGCAAGGAATCATTAGTCCCAGACAAGATGCTGCTCTCGTCCAGCCAGAGACAAAGAGGTTCATTTCATAATGATAACAACGTCAATTTTTTCAAGAGGATATAGCAACCCTAAACACTGTTGCACTTAATAACAGAGCTTGCAAAGATATGAAGCAAAAACAGATGGAACTACAAAGAGAAATAGACAAATCCACAATTACAGTTGGAAATTTCAATGCCTCTCTCAATAATTGATAGAAGTGTAACCAGGAAATCGGTAAGGCTGTATGAGATCTCTACAGCCGTATCAATCAGCTTGATGTGATGGACATTTATAGAACACCCCACTGAACAACAGCAGAACACACATTTTTCACAAGTGCACATGGAACATTTACCAAGAAAGATCATCTTCTGGGCCACAAAACAAGTCTCAGTACATTTAAAAAGAATCAAAGTATGTTCTCTGATCACATCGAATTGCATTAGAACTCAATAACAGAAAAATGTCTAGAGAACCCCCAACTATTTGGGAACTGTATAGCACACTTCTAAATAAACCGTGGATCAAATAAGAAATCAAAGGCAAATTAGAAAGATTTTTTTTTTTGAAATGAATGTAAATAAAGAGACAAAGTATAAAAATGTGTATGATGAAGCTAAAACAGTATACAGGGAAATTTGGGGTGTAAAAGAATAATGGTCTCAAATCAATAC
>NW_012139200.1:0-467 GCF_000956105.1 Propithecus coquereli | reverse complement strand
GTGGCAAGGCGCCGCGGGTGGCCTCTCAAAACTGAGACAGAGAGTGTCCCCCACCTCCAATGGCCAGAGAGCAAGACAGCAAGGACCTCAGGCCTACAGCTGAGAGACACTGAACCCGCCGACAAGCACGGTGCCCTGGAGCCCCGGGGCTCCTCACCTGCCGCCTCCTGAGCCCAGGAGCCCAAGTCCCAGTTCAGCCGTGGGGTCCGGCCTCTGCCCCAGGGGACGCGAGATGATAAATGTGCGTTATTTTAAGCCACTAGGTTTATGGTAATTTTTAAAGTGACGATAGAGAACTATAATAATATACCATACTTTAGGGTCTCAGTGTCAGTGGGGGAGACAGACGACTCCAGTCTAGTGGGACGGGGGCAGCCACTGGGTAAAGCCAGGAGGCTGTGGCACCTCTCCATGGAGACCTGGTGAAGGCAGGGAGTTAGGAGGGCTCCAGGGGGGCGGGGAGGAGG
>NW_012139199.1:3224-3844 GCF_000956105.1 Propithecus coquereli | reverse complement strand
TTAATGGTCAAGGAAGGAAATGCCAAGATATAAAAGAAGACACACAAAAAAGCACAGACAGCGGAGAAAGAATAAATGAAAGAGATGTTTACAATGAAATCTTCTGTCCCTGTTAGAGTAAATAAAACAGTATCTGATTCCTAAGGTAGAAGTTCCACCCCTACCCATTTGAAACACTTAGGCAGTGACTCAATAGGGATACTTGGAGAGCTTGTAGTTTACCAGTGCTTTCCTCTGTCTTCCTCACCCCCTAGAATTATGAGTGGGCTAATCCCAATCTGTCTTTCATTTACAATTCATGTTTAGTGCTGTTCTATGGTGAATGCTCTCCTACAATGATTCCTTCCTTCGTTCCTTGTAACCTGACTTCAGCAGTTCTAAGATACTAAAAGGAGTTATTTTATTTTCTTTAAATATCTCACCTCCTCTTGTGTCTACACCCTACAGCCACCCTCAAGAGAAGTTCTGCTTAAAAACAGACACTTTTGAAAGATTAGCAACGTGAAATAGTAGATGACCAGAAGTGGTGGGCCTAATGAACATTTCAGAAAGGCTCTTAGTTTTCCAGTGCTACCTTGCCTTTTTCCTCTTTCATTCTAGAGTTTCCAAAGCTATAAAAC
>NW_012139199.1:0-358 GCF_000956105.1 Propithecus coquereli | reverse complement strand
CTGACCCTAGACTGAGAACAGGAGTGAATGGAAATAAGCCATTCAGCAATAATCAGAGCTTACTAACCAGCATAGATTATCATATTTTTACTAAATTACTTATCTTTTTCTTATTGATTTATTAGCATCCATATGTATTCTAGATTTAAGCCCTTTGTCTGTTATACATGTAGCATTTTTAGTATTCTACGCTATGACTTTGCCAAGCCGATAGAAAAGAACTGAAGGAAATTTTGCACATTAAGGTTATTGGCAAAGAAGTGTTATGGCCAAGAAGGAAGAACTTTAAAAGGCTGTGGGCTTATCCTGAAGCATAGGTGTGGAATAAAGGTGACCAGAGATAATGTACATTAATGTA
>NW_012139198.1:6321-6787 GCF_000956105.1 Propithecus coquereli | reverse complement strand
AAATAAATGGCCCCTTTAAAAAGTGGGCAAATTACATGAACAGATTTTTTTCAAAAGGAGATATACAAATGGCCAAAAAAATTCATGAAAAAAAAAATGCTGTACATAACTCATCATCAGGGAAACGCAAATTACAACCACAATGAGATACCACCTTACCCCTGTCAGAATGGCCATTATTAAAAAGTCAAAAAACAATAGATGCTGGTGTGGATGCAGTGAAAAGGGCATGCATATATACTGTTGGTAGGAATGTAAATTAGTACAACCTCTATGGAAAACAGTATGGACATTTCTCAAACAACTAAAAGTAGACCTATCAGATTTGTGCTTATAAAAAGCATCCCTGGCAGCAAGAGAAAAATGGATTTGTTTGGAGAGAGATGAGGCAAAAACCAGAAGAATGGAGACAACTTTGGAGGTTTTAAAAGTAACAAAGGTCATAATTAATAATAATAGCTTGAAC
>NW_012139198.1:0-636 GCF_000956105.1 Propithecus coquereli | reverse complement strand
GATCCCATGAAGGAGAACACACACATGTAAGATGACACAGATGACAAATTAGCATCTAAAATTACATTATCTAGTTATGAACGAGTTTTCCCTTCTCAACGCTCGCTGTAACATAAGCTACACGTGGACTGTGTTTTGTTCTCTGCTTTGTTCTCAGCTCTTAGAACTATGTTTGGTGCATGACAGGAACCGAATAAACGTGTGTTTGCATGATAACGATATCTAGCAGATTAATAAAACATATTAAGGATATTTTGTGTGCCTTTTATCTCATAAAGATTGAGAGAGTAGAGTAAAAAAAAAAAAACCACTCAAGGAGATAGCAGGCGCAGTAAATTAGTAATTTAAGGCTTATGTTTCCTTGTATCTGTTACCAACTAGCTATATGGTGTGATGGGAGTTATTTCTCCTTAAGAATTATTACTTCCATATGTAAAATAAAGAGGTTAGAATAAATCAATATTTTAAAAAACATTGTGGGAATACATCATTCTTTGAGTATTTAGTGAAGTGTATGGACTGTTTCTTCAGAGAAAAAAAATGCATCATGTGTACAAAAATTTGCAGGGATTTTCAGGAGTCCTGTGACCCCAGGCTATTAAACCAATATTTCCTTGAGCTCTGAAATTTTATAAA
>NW_012139197.1:1648-2212 GCF_000956105.1 Propithecus coquereli | reverse complement strand
CTTACTCTGATTCTCTCTACAGTGTCTACTGAAACCTAGTTAAGAAAGATACAACTGAAATTTATTTGAAAAGATAGCTACATTAGACTATTGGAGGCCTTTGAAGTGAAGCTGGTAGTGAAGAAGTAGGTGACTTACAGTGGACTGTGATGGCTGTTGAAGCAATCATGCTTTTTTTGTCTATCAGGGAGCATTTGTAGTCTCCTGTTGCATTGCGCCTCACATCTGTCAATGTGTAAGTATTTGAGCTTCTTATTCCTTCAGGCAGTCCCTTTTGACAGAGGCAAAATGTCAGATGATTACACTTGGTAGCTATAGTAATGAGAACAATTGTATTTCTTCATGAAGATAGTATTTTCTCAGATAAGGAAAAAAAGGGAACATGTTTCATTGATTGGACAAAACAGTACAGTTTGTTACCAATATCTGATTCCTGGAGAAATCTTTAATATTTTGGTTCCAAGGAATTTGAGGAACTAATTTATGTTGTATTGATGACATCTATTTTACAGACAGTATGGTTCTTGTCTGAGTTTTAAAGGAGATTTTTTGAAAAATGACCAA
>NW_012139197.1:0-553 GCF_000956105.1 Propithecus coquereli | reverse complement strand
AGACCCTTAACACAATCAACAGGACTTCAAATGTACTGTAATTTTGACGTATTCATTGGAGCCAAGATGCATCTTTCATTCTGCTTTGGTCATATTTACTGAGAAAATAGTGCTAAAGGGTATTCTTTAGTATAGGCTACTGCTCAACAGTAGAATGCTAAAGAAATTAAAAGCTGGATACAGTGGACCATATCTAGCAAACAGGAAATAAAAGGAGGTGGTGGTGGCAGTTATAAACGACCACTTTCTAACTTATCCATTTGTTATACAGCTGGATAATACAATGAACAATGAATTTTGAAATCATAAAATGCAAAGGGTTTTTTTTCAACGAACATTTTCTACAAGACTTAATAACTATTGAGGTATGTGTTTATATTTTCAAACTGGTGGCATTAAAAATTATCTACAAAGAACTTTTTGTTGTTAGCTATTAAGGTGAAACAAATATGT
This sequence comes from Propithecus coquereli, assembly GCF_000956105.1. Taxonomy (NCBI): domain Eukaryota; kingdom Metazoa; phylum Chordata; class Mammalia; order Primates; family Indriidae; genus Propithecus; species Propithecus coquereli. Next base: position 100 of record NW_012139197.1, on the reverse strand, counting down.
GGTTGTTTAGGAGGTTTTTTTCCCATCTCTTGCAGTCATTTATTTATCTTTCTACAATTAAAATGCAGAAAAAACTTAGAAGGGTTATTGTAGATTGCTT
>NW_012139196.1:3026-3687 GCF_000956105.1 Propithecus coquereli | reverse complement strand
CTATCCTACAGCAATTATTCCATAACATCTAGAAGGAGAGAATCCTCTCTAACTCATTGTATGAAGCCACTATCACCCCGATACCACAGCTAGGAAAAGACAACAAAAAAAGAAAACTACAGACCAATATGCCTTATAAACATAGATGTAAAACTCCTCAACAATACACTAGCAAATTGATTTCAATAGCACAACAAAAAGAAAATTCACCATGATCAAGTAGGTTTCATCCAAGAGATTCAAGGATAGTTTAACATACACAAATCAATAAAGGTGCTTCACCATATACACAGAAATATAAATAAAGACCATATGATTATCTCAATAGATGCAGAAAAAGCATTTGATAAAATCCAGCACTCTTCCACTATTAAAACTCTCAACAAACTAGGCATAAAAGCAACATACCTCAAAATTATAAAGGCCATATATGACAAGCCCATATATGAGAAACCCACAAGCACCATCATACTGAATGGGAAAAAAAGTTGAAAGCATTCCTCCTAAGAACTGGAACAAGACAAGGGTGCTCACTGTCACCACTTCTATTCAACACAGTACTAGAAGTTCTAGCCAGAGCAATCAGTCAAGAGAGAAAAATAAAAGGTATCCAAATTGGGAAAGAGGAGGTCAAATTATCCCTGTTAGTTGATGATATGAT
>NW_012139196.1:0-315 GCF_000956105.1 Propithecus coquereli | reverse complement strand
ACCTTTTGAAAGATTAATCTAGTATCTAGGATGATACATGGGCATAAAAATTGTATATCCTTCAGTTTCAGGTTACTCCCTTTTTCCTTACCAGTTCTTAGACACCCCAAAAAAAGCTGCTGTGTCTAAGATTTTTAAAATTTGTTTTCAAATAAGAATGAGGTTTGAAACTTAACATGTCATGTGAATGACTTTGTGATGTTGTTTTTGTACAATTATTGTAGACACTCAGTTCACATGTGTAAATTCCTGGTCTCTTTAACAATGCCTGCCAGATACATTGGAGCAAAAGAGACCACTTCAATAGACAGCTTT
>NW_012139195.1:6441-6907 GCF_000956105.1 Propithecus coquereli | reverse complement strand
ATTTTTTTTCAAATTTTTAGATTCAAAGTTGAATCCATGGATATAGAACCCATGGATATGGAGGGCCAACTGTATATGAAAATGAAAGAAAAAAATTATAACGTGATGAGAAAAGTCAATTTTAAAGATAAGGTATAAGTAGTTTACGAAAGAAAAAGGTTTGGGGAAAAAGGAGAGAAAACATCACTTAAATTAAAAATAAAATTCTGCCCCAACCATAGCATAGAAGTACAAGGTATCGTCATGATCAGAAGAGAGAAATCACATAGACAAGGCAATTGTTTTGTTTTTCTTTCATTGCTGAATAAGCATTATGCTAAAGGAATGGCATTTCTAATCTCAGTTAAGATAGAGTACTATTTTATATTCTGAAGTAGAAAGAATACAAAATAAAATCAATGAATAAATTATCCCTAAAAAAACAACTTTACTTCTCAACTTAGAGGTGGCCATAAATTTAGGAGAG
>NW_012139195.1:0-560 GCF_000956105.1 Propithecus coquereli | reverse complement strand
ACCTTGTCTGGTTCCAGTTCTAAATGGGAATGCTTTCAGTTTTTCCCCATTCAGTATGATGTTGGCTGTGGGTTTGTCATGTATGGCTTATATCATTTTTAGATAAGCCCCATCTATGCCTATTTTGTTAAGCATTCTTATCATAAAAGGGTGTTGAATTTTGTCAAATGCTTTTTCTGCATTTCTTGAGAGAATCATATGGTTTTTGTTTTTGCTTCTGTTTATGTGGTGAATTATGTTTATAGATTTGCATATGTTGAACCATCCCTGCATCTCTGGAATGAAGCCCACTTGGTCATGATGGATCATTTTCTTAATAAGCACCTGGATTCATTTAGCTAGAATTTTGTTGAGAATTTTTGCTTCTATATTAATAAGGGATATTGGTCTGTAGTTTTCCTTTTTTGTTGTGTCCTTTCTTGGTTTTGGTATCAGGGTTATGTTGGCTTCATAAAATGTGTTGAAGAGGAATCCATCCTTCTCGATGCTGTGGAATAATTTCTGCAGGATAGGCACCTGTTCTTCCTTGTAGGTGTGGTAAAATTCGGGTGTGAAACCAT
>NW_012139194.1:11044-11714 GCF_000956105.1 Propithecus coquereli | reverse complement strand
TGCCTTGTTTTGAACTGCTCAAGGTTCTCTTTCCTCCATTTTATTTCTTGCCCTTTATTAATTGGAGGTCATAGACGCTTTTCCCATTCTTTTTGTTGTTGTTTAACACAGTTGAGACTGAAGTTAATAACTGCATGCCTCACAGATACAGGACCCTCAGAATGCTCTAACTCCTATCCCTACCCTTCTCTCCTCTTGGGAGGATATGATATGATTCTTATGATAGGACCTATGATATTACCATTTGGGATTTACATCTATCTTCACTTTTTTTTTTTTTTTTTTTTTGGAGACAGAGTCTCACTGTGTTGCCCCGGCTAGAGTGAGTGCCGTGGCGTCAGCATAGCTACAGCAACCTCAGACTCCTCCGCTCAAGTGATCCTCCTCCTCAGCCTCCTGAGTAGTTAGGACTACGGGCGTGTGTCACCATGCTGTGCTAATTTTTTCTATTTTTAGTAGAGACAGGGTCTCGCTCTTGCTCAGACTGGTCTCAGACTCCTGAGCTCAAGTGACCCTCCCGCCGTGGGCTCCCAGAGTGCTGGGATTACAGGTGTGAGCCACCGTGCTTGGACCTTGAACGTATTTATAATAGCTGATTTAAGTCTTTATTTAGTACAACATCTGGGTTTCCTCAGAGACAGTTTCTGTTGACTGCTCCTTTCCCCCTATA
>NW_012139194.1:0-354 GCF_000956105.1 Propithecus coquereli | reverse complement strand
CCCTCTTTATGACGAATAATTTAAAAATACACAGAAAAGTTGAAAGAGTTATACACTGAATAATTATATGACCATCATCTAGATTCAACTACTAATAACATTTTACCATATTTTCTTTATACATTTTTGAGTACCTATTAAGTATTAATGCGTAAAGTGACATGATATCTATCTTTCAAAGAGTTAATCACCAACAAAAAACATGTTTTATCACTTTTTTCAGACTGGAATTCGATCAAGGATTATGCACTGCTTTTGACTGTAAAGTCTTTTAAAATCTAGAGTAACCCTCCTCCCCTTGGTTTTTCAATCTGTCATGTGGACTCTTTGGCTAGTTATCCTGTACAGTGTTCT
>NW_012139193.1:2507-3714 GCF_000956105.1 Propithecus coquereli | reverse complement strand
AAAGTTGGAAGACTCACATTTCCTGATTTCAAACCTTAATACAAAACTATAGACTTCAAGGCTTTGTGGTAGTGGTACAATGGTAGACCAACAGACGAATGGTACAGAATTGAGAGTCCAAAAATGTGAGAAAGCTTTCATATTAATGGCCAATTGCTTTTTGATAGGGATATTAAGATAATTAAATGGGAGGAAAGGATAGTTTTCAACAAATGGTGCTGGAAAAATGAGATATTCATGTGCAAAAAAATGAAATTGAACCCACATCTCTTATTATACAAAAACTAACTCAAAATGGATCAAATATCTAAATGTAGAAGTTATAACTATAAAATTCTTAGGAAAAAACTACAGTAAGTCTTTGTGACCTTAGGTGATGGTTTCTTTTATTTATCATTTTGAACATATGTAAGTATACAATCTAGTGCCACTAAATACATTCATAATGTTGTGTATCCGTCACCACTATCTATATGCCCGCAAAATTTCATCATCCCCAACAAAAACTATGTACTCTTTAAAGAATAACTTTCCTCATTCCCAGCCCCTTGTAACCTCTATTCTATTTTCTGTCTGTATGAATTTTCCTATTCTAGGTATCTAATATAAGTGGAGCCATACAATATTTGTCCTTCTGTGTCTGGATTATTTAAGCATATTGTTTTCAAGGACCATTCACATTGCAGAATATATACAAATTTCATTCCTTTTTATGGCTGAATGACATTCCATTACATGTTTTTACTATATTTTGTTTATCCACTCATCTGTTGATGGACATTTGAATTGTTTCCACCTTTTGGCTATTGTAAATACTACTGCTATGAACATTGGTGTTGGTGTACAGGTATGTTTTAGAGTTCCACTTTCAATTCTTTTGAATATATACCTAAAAATGAGATTTCTCGGTCATATGGTAGTTCTAACCTTTTGAGAAACTGCAAAATTGTTTTCCACAGTGGTTGTACCATTTACATTCCCACCAGCAGTGTATGAGATTCCAATTTCTTCACTTCCTTGGCAAGACTTGCTATTTTATGATTTGTTTTAAATTATAGCCTTCCTAATAGGTATGAAGTAGTATTAAATCATAGTTTTGATTTGCATTTATCTAATGACTGATGAGGTTGACATCTTTTCATGTGTTTAATTGACCATTTGTATACCTCCCTTGGAGATACCAAAGTCCTTTGACAATTTTTGAATG
>NW_012139193.1:0-464 GCF_000956105.1 Propithecus coquereli | reverse complement strand
AAAGAGATGTTTTGAAACTAAAGAAGCTGACTCTGAAGTTCTTGTAAAAGTTCAAAGTGCATATGAGGTCAAATTTTGGAATTTACCCTATGGTTATATTTTCATATATGTTAAATGAGAAATATGCAGGGTTATTTATTGTCACATATAATTGCAAAGAAGTATAAACAGTATAAATAACCAACACTGGCAAACATTAGTTAACTATATTATGGTACGTTTTTATAATGAAATACTATGCAATCATAACAATGCAAGCATACCGATAAGGAACAATCTCCCAAGCATGTTAAACTCAAAAAGCAAAGTGCAAGCAGAGTGACTGACTGCAGCATGCTACCTGGTAAAATTGGTTGCTTCTGGTGCTGAGGAATAAGGGTTTGTGATGGACACAGTTTTATTTATATATTCATTTGTCCTTTTGAAATTTTCACTATAGGTATATTTTTATAAAACAAAATAGA
>NW_012139192.1:34157-34461 GCF_000956105.1 Propithecus coquereli | reverse complement strand
ATTCCTCACATTGCTAAATAAAGCTTGGTACATAGTGAATGTCCGAATGACCACTGTGCATATATTCTTAAACAAAGATGAGTGAGCTTTAAGGGAAGAAAACAATTTCCCTGTACCCCCATAGTACTCTGAAATAAAATTTTTAAAAGAAAAAAACATTTCCTCTTTCTGAATTGTGGGGCAGAAGGATGTTTTGCTGCAAAGACTGTCTTTAAATTGGGATCAAGGGACATTTTCTTTTCTTTTTTCTTTTTTTTTGAGACAGAGTCTTGCTCTGTTGTCCGGGCTAGTATGCCATGGTGTC
>NW_012139192.1:31136-32102 GCF_000956105.1 Propithecus coquereli | reverse complement strand
TGTGTGGCAGCCACGGAGAGGCACGAAAACGATATGTGTAGTTGGCTTTTATGTCCACTCCTACTAACTATGCAAAACTGAAACTAGTTCCCTAATAAAATGATTTTATGTATTAGTATATGTTATCTCTGGCGAAGAAATTGGACTTAGAAGGACTTTTATTTCCTAAGTTACATATTTCTATAATTATGACATTTTTATAGTGAACTTGTATTACTTTTATTAAAAAATTTTACATAGTACTTTAAATTTTATGAGATTTCATGTTACTAAATACATGATACCTTTATAAAAAATATAATTTGTTTTTTGGGTGAAAAGCAAATTACTTCAAAACTACAAAAAGTATAAAACTGCGACACATATTTCAAAAAGAAGAAAAGGAAGTAGTTGGAAAGAACCAACCAACCAATTGTTTGGTATCTCTTATTGTAGGAAAGGTTCAAGTGGGCTCCTCTAAAATACACTGTAAAAGCTGAGGTCTATTATAAATTACATACCCACAACACACATATATTCTAAAATGAGAAATAATAACTCAGAATACCACAGTTATAATCAACATATACTACTCAGACACATTCTAACATATCCTGCTAAACAGAGATGATCCAACCAATCAAATGAAAATTGTGAATAGAGAGACCAGAAATAAATGCATACATTTACAGCCAAGTGATTTTCAACAAAGGTGCCAAGAGCCCACAATGGGGAAAGGACAATCTTATCAATAAATGGTGCTGGGAAAATTGGGTATCCACATGGACAAGAATGAAATTAGACCCTTATCTCACACTATATACAAAAATAAAATCAAAATGGATTGAAGACTTAAATGTAAGACCCAAAACTATGAAACTACTAGAGGAAAACTTGGGGGAAAATGATGTTCTATGACAGTGGTCTAGGCATGACTTCTTGGATATGACCCCCCTTAAACTTTCAAGTGTCCCTGAGTTCATCCAG
>NW_012139192.1:23442-24242 GCF_000956105.1 Propithecus coquereli | reverse complement strand
AAGATCAGAATCTACTCTTCGATCTGGGGCCTGGAAGCTCCCTGAAAAGCAGGTATCATTAAAGGCCAAAAGAGAGATGGTGGAGGGGGGCTGGACAGCTTAGCGCCTTTGGCCAAAAACCCTTCTACCAGTCCTCCTACCATTCTTGGCAGACACCAACCCACACTTCAATTACTTTGCGTCTTCATGAACAGCTGAATCAAATTTATCTAATGCTAGGTTAGGGCATAGGTTGGTATGTGGGAATGGACTCCTCTAGGGATTAGCAGGAACATACAAGAGATTTCCAACCACATCCTTATCAATCACAATCAGTGGGATCCTAGTCAGGAAGCTGGTAATGAATTAAAGCTCATTGATCAGTCCTATAAGTCACACAGCTCCAGCCATGGAAGAAGAAAGGGCCTTCAGTCTCTCCCAAACTAGAGGGGCAAGAAGGCCCCAGGATACCCAGGAGACAGCAGGCCAGCTCAAAAAACACTGACAGAGCACGGGCACTAGGCCAGGCCCTGCAGGGGCTCAAGGATTCAAATGATATCAACTGCTCCTCATTCAGGAGCAAGAAGGGGAAAATCAGGCAAGTTCATAAATTACCGAGATATGAGGCTTGATGTGAGCTCCATGCAGGAGGGTGTGGAGGACAAAGGGACTATGAGTAAGAGCACCTCCCACTAGGAGAAACTAGGGAGGAGAAAATTTGAATGAACCTTGAAGACTGGGAACAACTTTTTTTCTTGTTTTATGTTTTCTCATTACTATAGAAATATACAACCACTATTTTTTAAAAATCAACTTTTATA
>NW_012139192.1:21508-23392 GCF_000956105.1 Propithecus coquereli | reverse complement strand
CTTGCTCAGGCTGGTTTCGAACTCCTGAGCTCAAACAATCCGCCCGCCTCGGCCTCCCAGAGAGCTAGGATTACAGGCGTGAGCCACCGCGCCCGGCCTAGATCTTCATTTTACAAACGGCGCATCCCTGGAATCCTGTGAGGCCCAGTGAAACAGCAGATGAAAAAGAACTTTGAGAGGCATGATGGGCAGCACTAACATGAGCTGGAATCCTGGGGCCTTGCAGCAGAGGCCCTTCTGGGACACTCAAATCTGGTTTACAACACTGAGTACCTCTTGCCAGCTCCAATTCAGGAGACCCTGAGCCAAGGAGTAAACAAGAGCAGTGGCTCTCTAGAGGAGTCAGATGGGAGACCAGGGATCCATCAGTACTACATCTCTTCTGAGGACAAGAATTATGGGTAATTCCCTCTCTACATAGCTAATCGTTATAACAGATACCTAACTCCCTGAAACAGAAATGCTCAAGGGCCATCTCCATAATTGAAAGGAAGGCTGAGTATAATTGAATGCAAACATAAATAATAGATAAAAGCAAGTACAGAATGCACTGCCCTCCCAAACAATTCGAGAACCCTTTCAGAGATGGAACGGGACAGGATAGAAAATAACTTACCAATGAGGGCCAAAAGGACAATGGACTGCCTGTATTTCTTTAGTGCAGGCAGTAGCAAAAAGAACAAAATGGAAAATTAAACTCTACTGAATAGCATCTTCTGACACTAACTGAAACCAAGAGGTTCAAAAGAGAAAGAAAATCACCTCATAATCAATTTATTCACATACAGCCTGTGGTTTACCCTCATTTCTGAGGTCTGAAGGAATCCTCTCCATTAGCAAGTGCACACTGGCTACACCAACATTTTCCAATGACTTGTTTCTTCCCCACACCCAACGTCAAAGTCCCAAGAAAAGAAAAACAAAACCAAGTACTGGAAAACCTGGGACTTCTACTTTCTCTCATGTAGTCACAGCTAGCATCTCTTGGCAACTCTCCAAAGCCTACGTTTACACTTCTGATCTCAAACAAAAGAATTTCATACGTAACTGAGAGCTAGCATCTTGTTTTTTGGGGGGAGGGGGGTTGACACATGTTATTGCACTTAGTAATAGATTGTGAATGATGTCTTTTTTCCCAAAACTTGCTGGATACAGATTTTACTACCCATTGGACACACTAATGAAAATAGCTAAACAAATCATTAGGTTTTTTTATTAAAAAGTCAACATATGTCCATTCATTTTCACATTGCCACAATGCATACAGCATGAACACAAACAGATCATTCCATTAAAAGAGGGTGGGCTAAGGTTGTCTTGAAAGACTAAACAGTGGCTAGTTGGATTATGCCAAGTCCTGGCTAGAATTTTCAATCTTAATCTGACAACTATTCAGTCCCTGCCAAAAACCAACCTGACAGAGCAGATACTGGAGGAAGACAGTGGGGATTCTATATTGTATTTTAGTATCAAATTAATACAGAATGCTCACTGCGTTTGTCCCCTTAAAAAAAAAACTCATAGAACCCTGCATTCGTGTATGCCCTCAGATTTTATTCAGGGTATCTATAAGGAACAGACTACAAAAACCTTTTTGCTGCTTCTGAAATAACCTTGTTAAAGACATTGCCCAGTACACGGTTTAATGTCTATTACAAAAATGCTTTTAGATCAATTCTTACTAGTACTGGGAAAAAGCTTCTTTCTCAGCAGACAACCGATAAAATTATTGGCTTTCTTATTAGTTGGTAATTATGTGATTCATCATATTTCCATTTTTCTCTTGGCTACCAGGACATTCAGAACTATATTTAATGTTTAAGTTCTACAACCAAAGTATTCAAGGTGTTCATTATATTTGTTTTTCCCCAATTCACACCAATA
>NW_012139192.1:7964-9418 GCF_000956105.1 Propithecus coquereli | reverse complement strand
ATGATAGACAAAGTGTTACTATCCCTATATGTAAAGAGCTTTTAAAAGTAAAGGAGAGAAAGACCAACAACACAGTATAAAAAAGGGCTGGAGATATGAACAGGCAGTTCACAGAAAAAAAAAAAAAAATACAATGCCCTTTGACTATATGAAAAGATGTTCAATTTTGCTTATAATATGAAAAAACAAAAATAGAAACATAGTAGTATACCATTTCGCACTTATCAGATTGGTAAATACTCCTCGGGTGAGCCTAGAAATGGACGCCTGCATACACTGATGCGGGGGACGCAAAACAGTGCAGCCCGAATAGAGGGGAATTTGACAACATCTAAGAAAATTATAATTGCATTTACGCTTTGACCCAGAAGTCTGACTTCTAGGAACTGACTGCAAATATTGGTAACAACCTGAATGAGCTTGGAAGTAGATTCTTCTCTAGAGCCCCCAGAAAAGAACACAGACTGCCTAACACCCTGGTTTCAGGCTGAGACCCTGAACAGAAGACCCATCTAATCAGTGCCTGGATTTCTGACCTACATAAACTATGAAATAATAAACAAGGTAGTGTTTGAAGCCACTAAGTTTGTGGCAATTTGTTTCACAGCTGTAATCTGCAATATAGCCCTACAGATGAAAGAAGGGTCCCAGAGAGAGGAATAGTGGGCTGTGTGGGATCTTAGGCCATCTAGTTTAGCTTAACAGCAGGCAGGCAGAGCTAGGGACTTATATCAGCTGAGGTTCCTGAGGCCAGATGTCCTTGCCTGACCATCCAACAAGGGTGTGGGAGTGGGACGTGAGGATAAAGGTCAAGGGGGGAGCCCCCAGCAGCCTGCATTGCTGGTTGGTGAAGAGCATATGATCACCGAGACTTCAGATTTACCCTCAATAATCTCTAAGTACTTTTGTTTCTTTCATTTTCCCTTCTTTTTTCCCCTTCTCCTTTCCTGGACACTCAGACTAACTTTAAACTGTATGGCCTTGAAAAAGAAAAAAAAAAACCTTAACAAAAAGGCAGCCAGTTATTTGGTACAAATTTCTCCTTTGTAAGTTTTCCTTTTATATAAGTCTATTTCTGCAGATAAATTGAATCCAACTGTGATATTTAAATAGTTTTAAGGAAGTACATTCTGTTTTACTTGCAAAGGGAGGGGACCCTTGGCCTCTGCCTTAAGACAGGCAAAATGGAAGGGGATGCAAGATGCCTTGCCTATTTCTCTCTAAAAGGAATCTAGCCCCAGGCCCAGCCCAATTCCTGTGCCCAGCGGGGAGTGGGCCTTTGTTTGGAAAGCACCACAGGTGTGATGGGCACAGCACCAAAAACAGAAAGCAAAACTGCTAAATCTCTGGGCTCAGGACAAGGGGAACATGAAAACAACAGGAAATGGAGAGTGCCAGACATAAAGGAAATATCTTTTTTGAGCTACATGGTTGCCAGGGGCTAGCAGATAAGA
>NW_012139192.1:5999-6673 GCF_000956105.1 Propithecus coquereli | reverse complement strand
CCATAAACCAGCCCTCACCTGCAGGACAAACAATTTCTGCCAGGAAACTAGTAAATGATGCTATTTATTTGCTCCTCCTGCTGATGGCGTGAACATATTGGAAGTGTGTACAACCTGCCTCCAACCTGAATCTCATTTCCATGCCAAGCAAAAGTAGAAAAGAAACAACAGGAATCATTTCCACCATTAGAATGAGAAACCACTGGAAATCTCAAAAGAGAAAGGAAGGCCCAAACACAAAATCCTCACACTGCTTAAGGATAAAAGAATCATACAGCAAAATTCATTCTTTCATTTATGAACATTTACTGAATACATGTTATGAGCCAAGCACAGTTCTGGGACCTGAAGATCTAGATATGAGAAAGACAGATGAAAATCTGTCTTCTTAGAGCTTACACTGCAGTCTGGAAACAGACAATAAACATCTTAAGCAAAATATATATTAATAGTATTAGATAATAAGTGCTAAGGAGCAAATTAAGGCAGGGAAAGGAATATGAAATGTTAAGAAGGGATAAAACTTTTTTGAGAGAGTGGACAGGGAAGGCCTTGTTAGGAAGGTCACTTTTGGTTTTTTGGAATAATTTTAGATTTACAGAAAACTTACAATGATAGTACAGAGAGTTCCTAGAATTCTTGTACACTCCTCACCCGGTTTCAATCCCCCTAAC
>NW_012139192.1:3349-5949 GCF_000956105.1 Propithecus coquereli | reverse complement strand
CCATAAACCAGCCCTCACCTGCAGGACAAACAATTTCTGCCAGGAAACTAGTAAATGATGCTATTTATTTGCTCCTCCTGCTGATGGCGTGAACACATTGGAAGTGTGTACAACCTGCCTCCAACCTGAATCTCATTTCCATGCCAAGCAAAAGTAGAAAAGAAACAACAGGAATCATTTCCACCGTTAGAATGAGAAACCACTGGAAATCTCAAAAGAGAAAGGAAGGCCCAAACACAAAATCCTCACACTACTTAAGGATAAAAGAATCATACAGCAAAATTCATTGTTTCATTTATGAACATTTACTGAATACATGTTATGAGCCAAGCACAGTTCTGGGACCTGAAGATCTAAATATGAGAAAGACAGACGAAAATCTCTGTCTTCTTAGAGCTTACACTGCAGTGTGGAAACAGATGATAAACATCTTAAGCAAAATATATATTAATAGTATTAGATAGCCACTCTCTCTTCTTGGCGCTGCCTACGGAGGTGGCAGCCATCTCCTATTCGGCATCATGGCCGCCCTCAGACCCCTTGTGAAGCCCAAAATCGTCAAAAAGAGGACCAAGAAGTTTATCCGGCACCAGTCAGACCGCTATGTCAAAATCAAGCGTAACTGGCGGAAACCCAGAGGTATTGACAACCGGGTTCGGAGAAGATTCAAGGGCCAGATCTTGATGCCCAACATTGGTTATGGGAGCAACAAGAAAACGAAGCATATGCTGCCCAGCGGTTTCCACAAGTTCCTGGTCCACAACGTCAAGGAGCTGGAAGTGCTGCTGATGTGCAACAAATCTTACTGTGCGGAGATTGCTCATAATGTTTCCTCCAAGAACCGCAAAGCCATTGTGGAAAGAGCAGCCCAGTTGGCCATCAGAGTCACCAATCCCAATGCCAGGCTGCGCAGTGAAGAAAATGAATAGACAGCACATGTGCACATTTTATTTGTGTTTAAATAAAACCATAAAAACTTCCAAAAAAAAAATAGTATTAGATAATAAGTGCTAAGGAGCAAAATAAGGCAGGGAAAGGAATATGAAATGTTAAGAAGGGATAAAACTTTTTTGAGAGAGTGGACAGGGAAGGCCTTGTTAGGAAGGTCACTTTTGTTTTTCTGGAATAATTTTAGATTTACAGAAAACTTACAATGATAGTACAGAGAGTTCCTAGAATTCTTGTACACTCCTCACCCGGTTTCAATCCCCCTAACGCTATCATCTTACATTACTATGGCATATTTGTCAAAACTAAGAAATCAACATTAGTATGCCACTATTAACTAAACTCCCTCCAGACTCCTCATGTTTCATCAGTTTTTCCGTGAATGTCCTCTTTCTGTTCCAGCATCCAATTTAGAATACCACATTGCATTTAGATGTCACATCTTCTCTACTCTATGACTGTTTCTTGGTCTTTCCTTGTTTATCACAACCATGATAGTTTGAGAAGTACTGGTCAGGTGTTTTGTTTTGTTTTGTTTTGAGACAGGGTCTCGCTCTGTTGCCCAGGCTAGAGTGTAGTGGCACATCATAGCTCACAGCAACCTTAAACTCCTGGGCTCAAGCAATCCTCCTGCCTTAGCCTCCTGAGTAGCTGGACTACAGGCACTCATCACCATGTCCAGTTATTTTTTTTTTTTCTTTGTAGACACGGAGCCTCATTATGTTGCTTAAGCTGGTCTCAAACTTCTGAGCTCAAGCGATTCTCCCGCCTCTGCCTCCCAAAGTGCTATGATTATAGGCATGAGCCACTGCGCCCAGCTGTGTGGCTAGTTAACTTTCTCTATAAATACTATAGATTTCTTTTAGGAGAACAGCACATCTACCTTTTCTGTTCCCCCAAAAATAGCCTGGAACAAACACCTGCCATATAGCAAGGACTATAAATGTGTGTGAATTGTTTCACGTCAATTCTGTTATCTAATCAGTCATTAAGCTCCTTAAGAGTAGGGCCTGTTTTGTATCTCCTCCACTTGGTACTGGGTTGGACACTCAGTAACTATTATTAAAGAGGTGATGACAACGTAAGGTCTGCAGGGACCTTACAATCTTGGCCCAAAACAATGAGAACATGTGGGGGAAAAAAAAAACAATGAGAACATGTGCTCTGCACACACATGCTGCCCTGTCTCACCTGAAGCCAGCTATCTTCCAGTCAAAGAAGCCCCCGGGGACCACACAGAGAAGAAATTCCAGGGTATCTGATGTTTGATGCAGAGCAGGAGTGAGAGATACTCAAAGCCACGGTGTTACCTGAACAGCCCAGAAAAGAGGTTGCCCCGCTGACATGCTGGGCAAAAGAATCAGAATAGATAAGCACTTCTACTTGGGCTTATCCTAAGAAGAGAGTCAGAGAATACATAAAAATTGGCCAGGCGCGGTGGCTCACGCCTGTAATCCTAGCTCTCTGGGAAGCCGAGGCGGGTGGATTGTTTGGGCTCAGCAGTTCGAAACCAGCCTGAGCAAGAGGGAGACCCCCGTCTCTACTAAAATTAGAAAGAAATTAATCGAACAACTAAAAATATATAGAAAAAATTAGCCGGGCATGGTGGCGCATGCCTGTAGTCCCAGCTACTCGGGAGGCTGAGGCAGGAG
>NW_012139192.1:2564-3299 GCF_000956105.1 Propithecus coquereli | reverse complement strand
TGGAATAATTTTAGATTTACAGAAAACTTACAATGATAGTACAGAGAGTTCCTAGAATTCTTGTACACTCCTCACCCGGTTTCAATCCCCCTAACGCTATCATCTTACATTACTATGGCATATTTGTCAAAACTAAGAAATCAACATTAGTATGCCACTATTAACTAAACTCCCTCCAGACTCCTCATGTTTCATCAGTTTTTCCGTGAATGTCCTCTTTCTGTTCCAGCATCCAATTTAGAATACCACATTGCATTTAGATGTCACATCTTCTCTACTCTATGGCTGTTTCTTGGTCTTTCCTTGTTTATCACAACCATGATAGTTTGAGAAGTACTGGTCAGGTGTTTTGTTTTGTTTTGTTTTTAGAGATTGGGTCTCAATATGTTACCCAGGCTGGTCTCAAACAATCCTCCTGCCTCAGCCTCCCATCACTGGGATTACAGGAGTGAGCCACTGTGGCCTGGCTCAGTGGTCCTGTATTCTGTAGAATGTCCCTTTATGTGGATTTGCCTGACATCTTTCTCATGATTAGACCGGGGTTATTGGTTTTGAGAAAGAATATCACAGAGGTTAAGTGCCCTTGTTCTCTCATCATATCAGAGGGTACATCACATCCACATGACAATACTGGTGATGCTACCCTTAATCACGTGGTACCCTTGGCCACAGGTAGTACTTGCCAGGTTTCTCCACAGTAAAGTCATTAATACTATTTTTCCCTTTCTAAAATCT
>NW_012139192.1:0-434 GCF_000956105.1 Propithecus coquereli | reverse complement strand
GATTGCTTGAGCCCAGGAGTTGGAGGTTGCTGTGAGCTAGGATGACGCCATGGCACTCTAGCCCGGGCAACACAGTGAGACTCTGTCTCAAAAAATAAATAAATAAATACAAGGATGTTCACTGAATAATTACTTAAAACAGCAAAAAACTGGCAACTGCCTAAATGTCCAAAAATAATAATAAATTAATATAATTTGGTATATTCATACAATTCAATATATTAAAGATCAGCACCTGGGAAATGTCCACTTTATTGCCTAATTCTGTACTAGAGGCTCTAACTTTCCATCTTCATTTCTAAAGGGAAAGTATCAGCCTCAAAATAGTCTGTACAGTACAACTGCACTTTTGTAAAACCATAATGTTAATTTTAAATCTGCATACTTAGATTTGGGTGATTTTTTTGTTGTTTTTGTTATTGTTTGCCTTTGTG
>NW_012139191.1:5719173-5728731 GCF_000956105.1 Propithecus coquereli | reverse complement strand
TGGTTTTAATTTGCCTTTTTCTGATGATGAGTGATGTTGAGCATTTTTTATATGTATGTGGACCATTTGTAAAAAAAAAAAAAAAAAAGAAATGTCTATTCAGATGCTTTGACCCTTTTTAAATTAGGTTATTTGTTTTCGTGCCATTGAGGAGTTTGAGTTCATTATATATTTTGGATATTAACCCTTATCAGATGAGTAGTTTGCAAATATTTTCTCTCATTCCATAGGTTGTCTCTTCACTCTGTTGATTAATTCCTTGGCTGTGCAGAAGCTTTTTAGTTTGATACAATCCCACTTGTCTGTTTTTGCTTTTGTGGCCCGTGCTTTTGGGGTCATACCCAAAAACATCTTTGCCCAGACCAATATCCTGGATCTTTCCCGCTATGTTTTCTTCTAGTAGTTTTACGGTTTCAGGTCTTCCGTTTAAGTTTTAATCCATTTTCAGTTGCTGCTTGTATGTGGTGTGAGCGAAGGGTCTAATTTCATTCTGCACGGGGACATCCAGTTTCCCAGCACCGTTCCAGGTGTCAGTGGGTCGCTGGCTGCGGAGGGCAGGCTTCACCAAGCGCAGATGGACACGCCGCAGTTGCAGATACTCACAGGCCTTGGCGGGTTTAGACCTCAGGCTGCAATGGGTTCATTCCATCTCAAACAGAAATTCTACTACTATCATAAAATCAACACAAGTGCATTGTTGAAAATTAAAAAACACAGAAGAGAATTTTAAAAAAAAAAAAAAACGATGGTAGTCACTTGAGCTGGTGATTGGCTTTGTTCATATGTTGGTGTGTGTTTCCAGTCTTTTTCTTATGCATTTATTTATTTTACCTACAATTTAGACATACTGCATTTATTCTCTTTTCCCCACATTATTAAAATTTCAATAATTCATATTAGTGAATGATACTATGTGATGGTCAGAGTCAAGCTGTTGAGCAGGAGCGTGTCATCCCGCTGGGGGCAGAGCTCTTTGCTGCGTCCTCTGGCTTGGACTCCCCACCTGCAGACAGCGGCAACATCCCCCCCTTAGACTGGTCCTGAGAATGGAACGCGTTAGTTCAGGTAAAGCATATGAAACCATACCAAGCACATAAGTGCTCCGTAAATGCTGTTTTCGCCCTACCTCTGTTATTATTTTTGCTAGTGTGTTTATTTCCTTGCCGTTCCTGGAAGAGTAGGCATACTGGGAAAAGAGTATGAGTCCAGTTAAGGTTCTTGTTACTGTCAGAAAAGCAGCCTTAGAAAGTGGATGATTAAACTGTGTTTGTTTTGACGTAGTTACAGAAATAGTGCATGCTCATTAAAAGGTTAAAAACAACATAGACGTGTATAAACTTTTTTTTTTAAGTCTGTCCCTCTCATTTCCCTGCACCTCCTCCTCCCCTGACCCTGTCAGGATGGGACCTCTGTGAGCAGATTCTTAGAAGCATTTTGCCTGCCCGAGACAGATGGGAAAGTGCACACACAGTCTTGTTCTGTGCACAGCTGCTCTCTGCACAGTGCTCGACTTTTATGTTTTCTTTGTCAGAGGGGGAAGTGAGCCCTTGTCATTGCCTTGTTGTGGCTGAGGCTGGTGCTGTCCTGCACGGTGGACTGGGCCTGCCAGTCAGGTGGACAGCCCCTGCCCCCGCCCCAGTGATCGCTCTCCTGTCATTCAGCTGTGAGCGTGGGAGGAGCAGGGCCTGGAGCTCAGAGCCTCCCAGGGCACCCCCACAAGGTGGGGACACCTGTTGGAATCTGCCTGGGCTCCCGGGAAGGGTATATTGGGAGCAGGACACCCCCACACGCTTGGATTGTGTGCATGGCCTTTTCCATTCTTGGATGAGTGTCTTGGCCAACCATGGCACATTTTCAGGGCACTGTTTTGCAAGAGAGTCTAGCTGGCTCAGTCAGAGTTTCTCTCGTAAAGTGTCCAGGGTGGGATGTTACTTAACATTCATGCATTAAATGAAGATGATAAGACACGGAGTCCTCTTTTTCAAGGTGTTCCGGGAGCTAGTGTTCTAGAACTGCCAGGGAGGGCGAGAAGTTTACAATGGTGTCCCTCTTTTTTTGGTATCTAAGCCACACACCCCCATGGGCTCCAAATATGTAATGAATTCTGTGTCAGCTGAGTCATATGTTCTCCCAGCTCTGCATCATTCTCGAGGAAAAAACTGTAACAGAATTGGAGGACCCCAAACAAAAGTTGCAAAAGAAATGCAAACTTAGGACTCAAGGACATTCCTCTCCCCTTTCTAAGCTCCCCCACCCCCGAGTGTCAGGTTGGATCTTTGCATCTTTCTAACTCAGCCTTGATGAGGGACGTATGGTTGGCATTTGAGCCGGGACAAGGACGAGCCCGCCTGAACCCAGGCTGTTCTGTTACATAACGGCATCTTTGATCAGTAGATACGAGTGAGGACGGGCCGGCCTGAATGTCCCACTTCCTGCCTGTGAGCATGCCCCGACTGGTGTTGACTGGTGTTGGGTCTTGCGTCTGCCTGCCGGCCCCTCACAGAGCAGAACTGGCTGTCACCGGATGCCCTGTTCTTGGACTTTGTCCTGCAACCCACGAAGGCCCCTGTGCATCGAGAAATCTCCTTCGCAAATGTCTGGTTCATCAACGAACCCCCTCTGCATCAGCTGCACAGGTAGCTGGGGGCTTGCAGAGCTTGGAGCAGTTTGCGTCGCCTTGCAGGACCAACGCTACGTCCACACCCTGCCCAGCCTGGGCTGAGCGAGGAGGTTCAACACTTCTGACACCAAATGTGTAGGCCTTTTTCACGCACCCCAGCAACCAGCTCTCCCACTCTCTGACAACAGCTGGGCGTCCTCCAGCTCAGTTTAGCTCTGACACTGTGGACCTGGAGTTAGCACAGTCCCACAGGTTGAGGGCTTGGTCCCGCGAGGCTGCCACACTTCAGATGCCAGTCACCAGTTCTAGGTTGCCACTGGCACTTCTGCCTGACAGGCTGTAAATCGGGGATTCCCACAACCCGTTCCGCCCCACCCTAGGTGCAATAACGTACTAGAATGGCCCCAGCACAGAATTCAGGGAAACAGTGTGCTTACTATTACCCGTGTATTATGAGGGACACACCTGGGAACAGCCAGATGGGTGCGTAGATACGGGAGGAAGGGGAGGGCAGGGAGCTTCATGCCTGGCCTGGGTGAGCACCCTCGCGTCACCTGGGTGAGTCTGCCACCCTGGGAGCTCCCCAGACCTGTCATTTGGGGGTGTATGGAGGCTTCCTGCCATGGGCACGATTGATTACATTGTTGGCCATTGGAGGTCAACTCAACCTCCAGCCTCTCTCCCCTCCCTGGAGGGGGAGGGGGGCTGAACATCCCAGCCCTCTAATCCTGCCTTGGCCTTTCTGGTAACCAGTCCCCATCCTAAAGCTATCCACAGTCCCCAGCCACCAGCCATCTCATTAGCATACAAGAGACACTCTTATCTCTTGGGACTCCCAGGGAGCTGTGCGCCAGGAACTGGGGACAGACACTGAACACACATTTATTGCAGGTGGCTTCAGGGCTACGGCATTTCCTATGGGAATTCTCCTGGGTGTGCCTCGCAGGGCACCTGTTCAGACCTGGGGTGGATGCACGCTCCTCCCACAGCTCATGGTGGCAGCCGGGCCGGGTGCAGGGGCAGGGGCAGCAGGGCTCGGCTCGTATGGAGAGGTGTCCTGGTGGGGCTCTCAGCACCAAGGCACGGCCTTTCCCCTTTTCTCCAAGGGCGCTCTCTGCTGTCTCGTCCAGTCTGAACATGCACCGAACGCATTTATTTCCCCCCTAGGCGTTAATTACACTCTTACGCAAGAGCAACAAGTTTCTACCTACGTTCTCTTTCCTCACGTCCTGGGAGAGGCTTGTTCCAGAATGTTTGACCCAGAAAAAGAAAACCTTTATTTCCGTAGCTCCAGCTGCCTGAGAGCCAGCCTTTCCCCTACAGGGGCGGTTCCGAGGCCTCACGCCCACCTCCCCGGCAGTGCGGGGTTGGCAAGCACCGCCCGCGTGGAGACTCGCCGGGGAAAAGATGGAGCGGGAATCAGGGTTTGGGGACTGTGCTGCGATCTGGGCTTGTTTCGGGGCCTCCTTCCCTCTCGGAGCCCCTCCTGGACAGGGCTGTGGGGAGAACCCTGCCCGGCACCTGCCACATGATACCCCTGGTGGCACCGGGTGTGGCCAGGCTCTGGGTAAAGGACTTGTGTTCACCCTCAGGAATGCTCTTAACACTCCTCTGCCAGAAGAGGTGTCATCCCGTTGTACAGAGGAGGAAGCTGAGGCAGAGAGGCGGTCACTAGGCCCAGGTATGGAGCTACCCAGTAGCAGAGGCTGAAGCTGAACGTCATTGGCCTCCAGAAATGAGCTCTAACCGCTGTGCACAGTAAACCGTGGTTAGTGTTGTGTTTTACATCACCGTTATTATTATTGTTTCACTTGCGCCCCTATTTCCACTTCCCCACCGTAAAAGAGCCAGTGACGACAGGGAAAGGAGAACTGCAGGGCAGGGGCCAGGCTTTGCTTATGTAAGACGGTGGCAGCGCGCAGCGTAGGCCCGCGGAACTGCCCCAGAACCTGCGCCCACGTTGCGTGCGGGGAACCCACGGCCGCGTGGGCGTGAGAGGTGTGCGGGCGCGTTTGCTACCCGAGGCTGTCTGTGCACCTGTGCGTGCCAGAGTGTACCCTGCAAGCTCTGGGGTGTCCTCTGCTCGCTCCACACCTCCGCGGGCCGCCTGCGTCGTGAGGGCAGCGTCATTTAAAATTGTCCGTGTTTGTCTCTCTAGTTGCTCGGTTGACTTTTTTTTTCTGCTTTGCTTGGCATGACTTGAAATTCCAGGTAGCGCATTAACCTGGTGTTTATGCTGGGATGCGGACAGGTTGGGAAGCTGTTTTGAATGGGGGCGTTTTGGAGGGCGGGTGGGAGAGGTTCCTCGCTGGAGGCCTGCCCTCCCGGCTCCAGCCTGGCTGCTGCCCTGAATGAGAGAAGGGCCTCCCGCAAGGCCGCCTGTTCGCACCTGTCTGTCTGGGCGACAGCAGCCGGACTCTGGCCTAGAGGAGACAGGGTGGAAAGACTCAGGGGTGCACCGAGCTTTGCTTGGTTGCTTGGAATACAGAGCCCGGCGTTAAGGGTCAATGTGGCGGAGTGGCCTGGCCCAGGCGGCCTGCGTTAGTGGCCGGCCTGGAGAAGACTGACTCCCTCCTCCTTTTAAAGGAGATGACTTGTATGTGTCTTTTAATGTAGAGTCAAAGAAAGAGCAGCACGTTCGCAAACAGATTTCTAAGCTATAGAGCACCCACAGTGAGCCATGTTACCTGTTAACAGTACTCCCTGAGGGTGCAATGTTAGTGAACAGCCTCCCTGTTCACCTGAAAGCATCTAATGAGAGAGGAATCGAGAGCTGGGGGGTCCGAGGCGCACCCCAGGACAGGGTGAGATAAGAGCATCTGCCCAGCGCCCCTTGGGGTCGGCTGCCCCCTTGTTTCCAGCATTGGTCGTCTCAGTGCCCCGCGGGAGTTCCTTGTCAAAACACACCTTCAGCCGCATGTTTCAAATTAGCCGGCAAATAGGGTTAGCTCTTGTCAGTGTTTGGATAGTATTTAGCTCTAATGGATGCTTTTAAATTGCGTCTCTGTTCCAGAGTGGGGGTGATATTTTCTATCCAGTTCTTACTGTCTTAAAGAACATTTACGGAGGGAGAAGAGCTCGCAGAGCTGGGCGGCGTAACTGATTGGAACCCAGCGATTAGCGCCGGGTCTCTCGTTTTACTTTGGAGCTCTTTCCTCGGGTGTGCTACAGTGTGATTAAGTGAAAAATATGCAGCGGCATAAAACTTGTAGATGCACTTTTCAGCTGCATTGCTAGTTTCTTTGGAGGCAAAAGTAATTAAATTATTTCCAGTTCTCTGGAGCGTTTTCCGAGAAGGAGCCGAGGCAGCCGAACAGAAGCTTCATGGAAAAGAAAGTGAAAGCGCGCAGGGCGATGGGGAGATACCGGGGCTTTCCGTGGGCACAGCAGCAGAACTCGCTGTTGCCAAACAAAGGGACACAGTTCCCAGATAAGCGCTGTTTGCACAGCCATGTGCCTGAGGTTAAGGTCTGGGAGCCGGAGAGGGCAGGGGAAAGGTGAATGAAGGCCCTGGCCTCGGCTCTGCCGGCGCAGGTTGTCACGAAGCTGGTCCCACCACCGCTGTCCCACCTTCCCCTTCCATCCCCTGCTGACCGCAGGTGTGTCTCGTGCTGCGTCGGCTCCAGCTGTGAGACCCCTGCCACATGCAGCCGCCCTCCAGAAAACCCTCTCGGTTGTGTAGCGGGGTTCAGCCTTCTGTTGCTTGATGTTGAAATGGTTTATTAATTGAGAAATTCTTTGCTTGCTTTGGGAAAAAAAGACCTCAGGAATAAAGCGGGTGGGGCGATGGCTGGTGGTTCAAGGGAGCTTGTTCCTGTGGATGCAGATCGTGGCCTGGAGGCTCCTGCTCTGGGGCCAGAGGAGGGGCGTTCCCTCCCCTCCTTGGAGAAGCCCCTCACACCCCACAGATGCTGCTAGATATTGCTTCTATTTAACTTCTAAAACTCCAGTCCTGATAGCTGACTGTTTCAGAGGGAGACGCTTAAAACTCAAGCAATAAGAACTTAAAAGCTGGATTTAAACAGTTCATATAATTGGGTTTCTCTGAGGAGCTGACTTGGAAACTTAAGGGCTTCTCGTGAGCACTGTTGTGTTTGGGATAGGGACGCTCTAGGGTCAAACTCAGGGTCTCTGCCCGCTCACAGGTGTTAGGTGGATGTTAACCCTTGACATTCCGGCCACTTAGGACGGCTAACTAGTGGGAAGGATCTGCTTTACTAGCATCCGGTGACCCTGCCTCCTGCTGGTCCAAGAAGGGGGCCCCTCCCAGACGGTCAGGGCCTTGCCACCGTGCATGGGTGGAGGGAATTTAATCCCCATTGTGGATAACACCTTAATACGCTGAAAGAAGATTACTTATTTTTAAAACCTCCCTTCCATTTTGTTCTCGTCCATTTGACAAATGGGGCATTATCATTCCCAGGGAGGTGGAGGCAGAGGCTGGCCCCGGAAAGGATTTGGCCCTAATGGGGGTCCGAGCCGACCCCACGGGCACAGTGGTGGTGTTTTGTCTGGCTGTGTCAAAACGGTGAAGCAGGTTCAGACTGCCTTGTTAATGAACTTTTCCAGCTGGACGCAGGGGAGGCCCAGAAAGGGCTTTGTGCTGACTGGTTGTCCCTAGAGTGCGGAGGGCCTCGGGGAGACCCCCAGGGTGTCACTTGGAAAAGATGTTTTGACCTGAAACTGTCCCATTTAGTGCTTGTACTTACTTTAGTGACATGGCTTGGAGGGTTAATTATGAGCTTTGGAGTCCTACATTCTAGAAGTTTTAAAGTCCTTATATTTTATTTTATCTTATTTATTTATTGCTTTTAATCAAGTGCTTGTGTCCTCTGTGTGTCCGAGAGTGGGTGGTGGGAAACTTTCTGTAGCGCTGGATACAAAAGAAACCAAGTTCTTTCTTGCTCGAGTCAAGGCACTAATTAAGCTGTTTTCTTGGTAAAATTCTGATTAGCCTGGTATAGAAGGTTCTAGAGAAATAACAGAAGTACACCAAATCATTGTCTTTTTTTTTTTTTAAGCAGTAAAAGGCAGAGGCTGTAGAGACAAAGGACAGAGAGTTTTCTTGGTGTCATGTCATCGGTGTGTATAACTCATCTGGCATCAAAGTATGTTGCTCCAAAAAGGGTTGTTTATAGATCATTTATTTTTAACATGAATAGAGGACATTTCTTATACAAACATCTTTTCGTTCCAACCCTTTGTGAACTCTGGAGATGACGGAAATATGTAACTAATCCATGTGAATTAATCTTTTGAAAGCGATGTCACAAGAATGGGTGAGAATAAGAGTTGTCCGTTTTTTATTTTTTTCTAGATATGTGGCATCAAGGTCTTTGATCATGGACATTGGAAGGCGACCCCCGCCGGGGCTCGGTGTGCAGGTCCCGTCTTTGTCCCAGTGGCAGGGGGCAGGGTGTGTGCACAGAGCCCACAGAGCTGGGTGTGGGGCGTGGTTTAAGGAAGCAGCCAGTGGATGAAGAAAAAGACGGTGTCCTAGCCCAGAACCGAGGGCAACAGCACACCCCGACAAAGTGGTTATTTTGATAATCTTGGTATTTTAGATTCTGATGAATCCACCAGAGAATTAAAGAATTTTTCTCTTCCTTCCCAAGTGACTCCCTGCAGTGGGGGGTCAGTCTGGCCTTACCCTCGGCCTCCTTGTGACTGGGCTGACTCCCTCCGCCCCCCCTCGGTCGTCCAGCGCCCGGCAGCCCTGCCTCCCGCCCGCCCCTCCCAGCCCGTGCACACCTGGCGCCTGCCTGGCCCCGTACCTGCCTGGCGCTGTGCTCGCTTGGCGTTCTGCCGGGGTGGCCGACCTCTCATTTCACATCTGCTCCTGCGGAGGGTTCTGTGGCAGAAACTACATATTTCTCTGTTTGGATAGCTATTGTCTCTCTACAATATTTTATGACTTAGGAATATACTTTGGTTTATTCCTGATATAATTACTTGTCTTATAGATTCTTAAATGAGCTCACTTTATAATTCTGTTTTTGATATGGCTGTATAACTTTGTAATTTTTTGATATTTTATATGTTCTTTGAACTATTCCCACGTGATACATTAAAACCGTGATACGTTAAAAATTACTTAGGTAGAAAAAATTTCTTGTGTTCTGGGTAAATTTTTTAATTCTTCACTTGTAACATCTATAATTTATGTTCTTTTGAAGACTCATTTTAGCAAGAGAAGATGGCAAATATCTTTTACTCTGTACGTCTGTGGAAATGTCTGGGGAATTTAAAAATCAGCTGTTGTGGAGAAATAGAACAAGGCAATATTTAGAGGAAAAACTTTCGTTACACGTGGACAGAGCATAACTAGATTTGGGCAAGACAAAGTTTAGCTCCTCAGAAATCCATCAGAAAGCAAAGCTTTGGAGTATTGTCTCTAGTTTTAAAACTATTACGTCATAGAAAGGATGTGAATCTGAATGTTTGCCCAAGTTTGAAATTCTAACTTCTTGTCCTTGCTGACGTGTAAAGTCCAGACTATTTTATTCAAAGAAATAAAGATGCCTGTGTATGAGCCCTCCTTTCTCCTGTATGCAGTTTCAGCCTTTACCTGTCTGTCTTCCAGGTGGTGGTCTGTCACGCGGTGGGCCAGGCCGCCCAGTTCTCGGTCAGCGTGGGGCCCGCCTCGGCCGTGGGCGGGGGACGCCGGCTGTACGACGTGCGGCTCTCCCCCTTCCATCTACAGGTAAAGCGGGTAGACTTTGCAGGTCATGGGGAGAGTCCCCATACACTTGTAGGGCAAGCGTGGTGTGAGTTACAGGGTAAATATTCATGTTTTTATTAGTTACTCTTCATGGCATAATTTTCACACTGTAAGATTCCAGATTGTATTGTATGTGTAAGAAGTAAAAGTGTGACACCACACACACATTTTATATTTATATATGTGTGTGTGTATATAATATATAATTATATGTAAT
>NW_012139191.1:5711111-5718186 GCF_000956105.1 Propithecus coquereli | reverse complement strand
GGCAGAGGCAGCTGCTGAGTGCGGGTAAATAATTGATGCTAAAGGCAGGAGGCGTGGCCGCGCCTCTGATGTTCTGCAGACCAAAGGCACAGAAAGGTGCCGCAGCCGGCACCTCCACCCACTCAGCCATCTCTGGCAACGCAATTACAGTGCATGTTTTCTAGAATTACCTGAAATTATAGGGCAAGGGAGGCATGGTGGAAGTGGTTATGGAGTAGACGTCATCGTTTTTCTCTTACTCGGCTTTTAGCGTGAGGCGGGCGTCCCGAGTACTGAGACGGTTAGAGCCATGCTTTCCTTCCAAGCAAAATTTGAGGGACAGGGTGAAGGAGGAGGAAGGGGGATGTGTTGGAAAGATTTTTGCTTTAGAAAGCGTGTCTGGCTGAAAAGTAAAGGATGCTCTATTCGTTTGCTACAGCTGCTGAAACAAATGACCCTAAACTTAGCTCAAAACGGTGCAGGTTTAAGATGTTCTTGTTCAGGGGGTCAGACGTGTGGTGCAGCTCAAGTCAGGGTGTTGCTGGGATTGCCCTGCTTCGTGGAAGTTCAGCGCGGAGTGTGCCTCCTTGCTCATCCGGGGTTGCTGGTGGGATTCAGTTTGGCAGGGGTGGGACTGAGCTCCCGTTTTCTTGCTGGTGCTTGGTGAGGGCCACGTTCAGCCCCTGGCACCTTCCTCCCCACCGTCAAACCTAGCAGCCCAAGTCCCATGGCCCTGGCCACTCTTCTGCCTTGCTCTCCTACTTGAAGGACTCGTGTGATTCTGCGAGGCTCACACAAAGGGCCCAGGATCATCTCCCCATCTCGAGACCCTCACCCTGGTCACCCCTGCCAAGGCCCCTTTGCCATGTCAGGTCACGTAGTCACAGGTTCCAGCGGTTATGGGGTAGACATCTTTGGGGCCATCATTCTGCCTCCCACAGATGGATGCCATCGGGTGGGGTGTTCTTAGAGACTGCAGCCCGGTTAGAGGGTGCTGTGGTGCCGGACTGTGGTAAAGCTGCCGTCACGCTCTGTGCGCAGTCTGCGACAGGTGTGTGGGCTTGGGGGCTGGGGAGTCCCAGGATTAGGGGCAAAGCATCCCGGGCCCTTCTCTCACTCCTCTCTCTTTCCTGCCCTGGTGATACTCCGAGGAAGAGAAATGCAAAGCACAGCAAACTACTTATTTTAAAGAGACTGCAGAGTTTTAATGACATCTGACCTTTGGCCACCAATGCTGAGTTTCCTCTCTGAGCAGTAGGTTGAGGCTGAGGAAGGTGCTGGAAGAGGGAGGGTGGAGAGAGCTTGGGGTCCTCCTTTCCATTGTGCAAGCATGTAGTATGCCAAGGGGAAACCTAAGCAGTCGTCTACGGAAATAAATGAATAAATGAGCATGTACACATATACATATGTGTACATATGTGTGCACATACACATGCACACGAATGGACGTGCACTCACACAGACATGCACACACGTGAACACATGCACACACTACACACTCGCACACACATGCACACGCAGGAGTACATGCACACAAGTGCACATCAAGGCTCTGGTGGATGGGGTAGCTCTCTAGTAACCTTTTTTTTTCTTAACAGCTGGAGCTCCACCTGCAAGAAAAGAGAGAGGACATCCAGGTTCGGTGGTCCTTCATCAGCGTGCCGGAAATGGCCATTAAGGTCCAACCCAAAGCACAGGGGGAGGTCAGTGCGTAAGTTTGCATGATTTTTCCACCGGTGTGCGTGAGAGCGCGTGCGCACAGGGCAGCCTGTCAGGGAGCTGAGGCTCTGCGCACCTCCCATGTGGCAGCCTCCTCCCCATCCCTAGCTGCCCTCCCCAGGCTGACTTGGGTCTCCTGGGACGTGGAGTGGGCCTTTTGGCTTGACAGGGCGCAGTGGGGTGGGGGCTTTGATGGACTTAATCAGGGCTCTGAACCTGGGCTGCCCCTGGACTCGCCTGGCCACTTTGCAAACTCCTGAAGCTTCCCCCGCCCCAGTGCGATTTAATTGGCTGGGAATTTCTTAGCACTCGTGTGCAGCCAAGGGGAATGAAACCGTGGGTCCCCTAGGCACCCACTGTCACATCCTCTCTCCACCGTGAGGGCACTTTACTGAAAACTCAGGCTGAGGCCAAGTCCAGAGGCTGACTCCCAAGGGCAGGGCCTCCTTTCTTTCCACAGTTCTTACAAGGATGCATCTAAAATCTGGGGGTAATTTCCTTCCTATCTTGCGTGGTTTTAGGTGTTTGAGGAGGTGAGCTTGGGAGCAGGAAGCGGGCATGTGATGTTGATTTGATGACTTTCTCCTCTCTGCAGGACCAGGGGGCTGAGACAGGTGCAATATCTGACACCCTCAAGGACATCCTAAAGTGCGCGGTTGGCTCTGCCTCCCCGTCAGTGGTTCTGAGCGCCAGGCCTGTGAATGTAACGGAAGTTCAGGTGAGCCTTTTTGAGGGGTCTGCTGCTTCTGAACCCTGCTAGGGACCACGGGCCCCTCTCTGGGAGGATTCGTGTGCACTTCCAGCGTTCTCGTGGGAGACCCGAGATTGCACAGATGCTGGTGGACACTGACCGGGGTCTCGGGATAGAGCCTCAGGTTCGGACTCGGGGTGCCGCGCTCCATGAGGTGGAAGGAAGAGGCTGCTGGGCCACTCGGCAGAGTCCCACCCTGACCGGGCCCTGGTTCTCTGCTTTTCATGAACCCAAACTTGACTTTTCATGGTCTACTCAGAGCCTTGGACCTCATCCTTCTAGGACCGAGGTACCTGGGACGTGAAATTAGCCGTGAGAACACTGGCCCGGACTTGAGCAGAGGAGGGCGCAGTGGATGGGCTGAGACGACTGAGTCCAGGCTAGGGCCAGCCTGCTGCCCGGCCCTGCCCTCGGTAGCATGTGAAGCTCTATGTCCTTTGGGTGGTGCAGACAGAGGAGGCTGCTCTTGCCTGCGCGGCCCCTTTTCCGTGCTGCCTGCCTCTCTCCCCATCCTCAGCCCGTCTGCACCACCTGACGGATGCCACTTCTCTGGTTAAATTCCCGTCCGGGGCTTTTGTCCCGGTGAGCAACACATCACCAGCCCTCTGCTCAGTCACAAGCTGGTGCTTTCATCATGACGATGTAAAACAGGCACTTACGGTCCCTAAAGTTAAAAAAAAAATTATTGGCGCTGATTTTTACATGGCGTGATTTATTGTGCAGTTCTTGGTGAAGTCAGTTTGAAAATATAATGTTCAATGTGATTTGTGTGGTGCAGACTCTTGGTCTCTGGCCTCATCAGGGCAGGTGTCGCCAGCTGTCGGTAGGTAGCGTCTGGAGACTTTGGTTCTTTGGACACATGTCAGCTCGTCACTGTTTTGTGCCGAGCTCTGGCACTGGGGGTCACGAGAATATAGGAAACCACCTGCGCCCTCCCGACGCATATGGTGCGGCAGAACGGGCAGTGGGGCCGCAGGTGGCAGCAGGGGGCTGGCGGGTGTCCTGCAGGCTGCCCGGGGCCCGAGGCCGGGACGGGGCTCAGCCGCCCCAAAGAGAGGGGGAGGCTGTGCTTGCCGGGTGGTGAGAGCAGAGTCTCAGCTCTGTCCCTTTTAGTGATTCTGTCACAGTGGTTTATTTCAGATGGGAGTTGACTGTTCTGAATATGACAATAAATTTTTAACGTCAGTTGAGAAATGTCATAAAATAGTAGCATATGTTTAGAATCCATGGATTTGAAAAATAAAAGGACCAAAACTACCATAAATCCAATAATGCTTTGAAATATGTTCGTAGAGTATATTTATCAAAATGGCATATGTAATATTATAGTTTAGGGTTTTCTGGAGAAACAGAACCAGTATGTGTGTGTCTCAATAAATGTATTATAAGGAATTGACTCGTGAGTGTGAAGGCTGGAGGTGTGCAGTAGACAAGCTGGAGACCCAGGAGGCCTGTGCTTTGATCCTAGTTCGAATCTGAAGGCCTGAGACCCAGAAGAGCCAATCGTGCGAGTCCCAGCCCAAGGCCAGCAGGCTCAAGACCAGGAAGATTCAGTGTTTCAGTGCAAGGTGGAAGGCAGGGAAGGACCTCCGTCCCCGCTCAAGGCAGAGGCAGGAGCCCTTCCCCCTCATTCGCCAGAGGGTCAGCGTTTTGTTCCATTCAGGCCTTCGACTAATTGGATGAGGCCCCCCCACAGCAGGGAGGAAAGTCTGCTCTACTCGGTCTACGGAATGCAAGTTACTCTCACCCGGAACACCCTCCCAGATACATCCAGAATCATGGTGGACCAGATCGCTGGGCACCACGACCCGGCCAAGTTGACACATAAAATTAGCCATCACACATGCAGAATTGAAAATGTGTTTCATCTCCTTCCCTGACGTGTGGATTGCTCTGTCCACAGTGCTCACGTGCCTGCATTTTAAGGACTTCTGCAGTGACCCCCCCAGCGCTCTCAGCTCACGTTTGGGAAGCGCCTGTTTCAGAACTGTGTTTCCTAGATAGGGACTCAAGAACACTGGTGTCGCTTCAGTTGTTAGTGAGTGTTCCCCCCAAGGAGCGCTCAGGTCAGTCAGCAGCAAGGGGCTCTGCCTGGAGGGCTCTCACTGCAGAGGGGCCTGTTCTGTCTCTGAGAATCCCTCTGGGTTCCCCCACACTTGCAATGTAAGGCGCCCCTTTTACGAAACACTTGCAGCAGTGAGTGAGTTTTCCGGTTTGGAAAACACTGGTTTGAAGATGGGCTTCTTCAAATTTGGGGGTGCTTTCTGGTGCCTGATGGGGGACATGTTGAGATGGCAGCTGGTGCCAGCCGTGCCTGCCTCTGTTCCTCATTTGTGCAATGCCAGGCGATGCTTAGACATTCCTCACACGGACGTCAGACTCTGCCTGCAGGTGGGAAACAGGTGCAGGCTGTGGCCCTCCCTGGCTGGTTCTGTCTGGCCGTGTCCTGCTCTGTGCTAGTGGGCAGGGGGCGCCTGCGGCCTGGAGAGGACATCCTCACGCTCTTAGCGCCTGCCCTGGGTCAGATAGTGTGTGCCCATGGCAAACCGAGCTCCCATTCTCCACCCACGGGGAGTTTGGGGACCTGCTCTGTGGCTGAATGCCTTGCTACGTGCACTTGCTTTATTTGGGTAGAAAAGGCCCAGGCAGTGGAGCGGTGAGGGCTCCTCGGCTCCCTCCCTTCCCGTAAGAAGGGAAAGCTGTTTGAGAGCAGACCCCAGGACTCAGGCCCCCTGTGCGGGTTTTATGTAGATCCCTCCCCTCTCCATAACAGGAGTCCAGCAGCCACCTCCTTGGTCCTTGGTCTCCCCATGGCCAGTGCTTTTTATTTCCTTTTTTGCAGAATCTACAGTGTGCTCCATCTACTGCTCAGGAATCCTGCCCTCCTAAGCCTCCAAGGGCTCACGAACTAAAACTGCTGGTGAAGAACATCCGCGCCTCGCTGCTAAACGATCCTGGTGCTTCAGGTGGGTGGCGGCAGGGACCTGGTTTGTCTGTGCAGAAGGGGCTGTCCCTGCACCCGGGTGAGTGGAGGGCTGCCCCGTGGCTCTAAGTGGCCCTTGGCTTCTCCTGTGGCAGCCTCCTGGGTGTCTGCAGCTGAGCCCTGCCTTTGTTTGAGAGGAGCGCTGGAAGAACCTAATGGTAGGACGAGATGGTTAAAAATCTACCCCTCCTTTTGCACGTGGGAAGGCGGCGGGAAGAAAGGCTTATGATTGGTTTGTCCTCTGTCTTTGGTCTGGAATGTTCCTGTCTTTCTTTTCCCTTTTTTTCTTTTTTTTTTTGACAATTGAACCTGTAAACACACGTTAAGCTCCCAGACCAGTATGCAGCTTCTGCTTTCCTGGAAACTGGGGGGCCAGGTAGATGGCTGATGGGGTGTTGGAGGCCTTCTGGCTCACTGGGGACCCCGGGGTTGGGAGATAGTGGCCGCTGTCGGAGCCAAGACTAGAGCAGCGCAGAGCGGACAACCCTTTCTGGGTGATTCTGCGTCGTTGCCGAGGCCCCAGATGCAGAACCACCAAGGACGGGACACTTCTTTACACCGCGACTCAATTTTGCTAAGAGTAGGAAGTTCTTTTTTATTGTCTGAGAATGTTAGAAGTGACTTACCTTTATTTGCAAGGGTTTTCTTCCAGGTGCAAAAGCACAGACAGGCCACATCTAACAACTGAGACCTTTTGCCATGCTGGTTATGGATGATTTTCTTGGTCAAAGCACTTAAATGTTGCCCTTTGAGCCTGTACTGGCCAGAGGCTGAGAGCGGCTCCCTGGACTCCTTTGGCCGGGGCTGGGTCCCAGCTGCAGCACGTGCCTGCCGTGAGACAGGGCCCTGATCCTGCCTCTGCAAGGATGTCCCCCCTTGCAGGGTGATTGTGAGAGTTAAGTAGGAGACCGTGTGCAGGGTCCTTACCACCTGCGGCATGGCAAAGGGGAACACGTGCTGTTGGTTATAGATCACACAGCATGCTAGGGACCTCGCGCCACGGCGCGAAGCCTTGCCTCAAAGCAGGAACAGCTGTTCTCTGGTGAAATGTCCCTTTACTGCAGCCGATACCCCCAAAGGCCTTTGATGGAGCTGCGTCGGGTATAATAACACCTGCCTGTTGTGAGTAGGGAAGTGGGTTCTCTGAGGTAGCTCCAAATTTAGGAGTCATCCCAAATTTAAGTTTGGGCTTTGGCAGCTGTTAGCCTTGTCTAAAAGTGGGGCCGTGTCTCTGCATATAATAGTGCCACCTCCACGGAGTGTCCCCCACCTGGGAGGCTGCACCTGTGGCCAGGACTGTTGGAGGAAGAGGGCACTTGGGGGGGATTCCTTAACCCCAGTGAAGCCCCCTGTTTTAAGAGTTTGTAAATGGCAAATGAAAGAAAGAATGCACTCTCCGGAGCGGGTAACCCAAGACTTTAGTCATTTAATTTAGCCTTTCTTTTATATGCAAACAGTGTCTTAGTGCATTTGAAAAATAAAAATAAAAGCCAACAGGATGTCCCTTTATTTGATTGTAGGCGACACTAACACAGTGTGCATAGCTGAGCTGAACGAGCCTGCTCAGAGGTTCTCCAGCGCCCTAGTGAAAAATACTAGCAGCCTCACCTGGGAAGAAGAATTCACCTTGTGAGTACAGCCCG
>NW_012139191.1:5684186-5709638 GCF_000956105.1 Propithecus coquereli | reverse complement strand
TGTGTGTGTGTGTGTGTGTGTGTGTGTGTGTGTATGTAAAAGGCTTTTATAAGTCATTAATAAAAATGTGAACACTCCCTTAGAAAACTGGGCAAAATTCCCAAACTGGAAATATAAAAGCCAGAACTATAGATGGCCGTAAACTTCTGAAAAGATGTTCAATCTCAGAAATAAGTAAAGCGATGCAAACTTAAAGAGAGAAATCGTTTTTCACCTTGCAGGTTGGTAAAGACTGCGAGGGCGAGAACGGCCGTGGGGGTGTAAGTTGGAATAAATGTTATGGGTGTCGTCAATAGGCATAAATTTTAAAAACCCTCAAATGCACGTGCCTTTGACTGGCAACCACAGTTTTCCTAAGGAAATAACCACAGAGTGTGCAGAGATACACATTCATCTCGGCTTGTGCATAGTGTCGGAATATTGGAAGCCGCTGGTCCCTTATGAAGGGTTGGTTAGTAAGGAGTAAGGAGTTGCCGAAACTAAATCTCTCGAGGCCGAATAGCAGAACACTAGAGGCCCATCCAAAGTGATGCTGCTCTGTAGCGACATGGAAGGAAGTACACGAGATCTTCGGTGAGAAAAACAGATTATAGAGGAGGAGGGAGATGTATCTTCAGATCATTCTAGAGCTGTGCTTTCTAGACCGTGACTACAGCCACGTGTGGCTCTTTAAAGTTAATGGAGAGCAAACAAAGTTCCATTCAGTTCCTCCGTTTGCACTGGCCACACCTCGTGCTCCGTGGCGCTGCACTGGACGGCCCGTTGCTGTCACAGAAGGTTCTGCCGCCTGCTCTGGAAGGCCGGTCCCCGGACGCTGGCAGCGACTGTTTCTGAATGGAGAGGTTGCAGATAATCTTCCCCTCTTTTGCTTATACGTCTCTACAGTTTCTTAAATATTGACAGCTTTATTTCTCCCTATTACCAGAAAAAAGTAAATAACTATATTTTGAAAAAATAGTGCAGCATTGTATTTCTAAGGATTCACAACGCTTTTGCCTTTCCACAGTGAGCTGAATGCCAAGTCGAGGGAGCTACACCTGCAGATTTCGGAGGCGGGCTCAGGAGGTGGGTGCTGAGCAGACGGACAGAGGCCCTGCCCTGGGGAAGGTCGCAGGGGCCTGGGGGAGGGAGGCGAGACCCAGCAGAGGGACCTGACCCCTCCCCTAAACTGCTCTGGGTTTTCCCGGGGAATGTTTGGTGGAAAAGCAGTTTCAGTTATTTACAAGGTCATACATTTTGGGGAAATGTTCGACTTGGTTTTTCATTTGTTTTTGTTTTTTAACAAAAAAAATTCCAAAATCTTTTATTCAACACTTCTTGGCTTAGAGAAGCAGTTCCGAACCCTCCTATCCTCAACAGATCTCCTTTTGAAAAAAAATTTAGTTGTAGCAAAATACACATAATATAAAATTTACCATCTTAGCCATTTTTAAGTGCGCAATTGAGGGGCGTTAAGTATCTTCGCACTGCTGTGCGGCCATCGTCACCCCCCTCTGCGGAACTCCTCTCCATGCTACTTCCTGTCTGTGTGAGTTTCAAGTGGCTTTTCCCTGGGAGGTAAGCCACAGCGGCTTAAGCTGAACACACGATTTAGGTACAAGAAAGCAACAATTAGAGGTAAAGTCACTAACGTGAACATGGACCTGTGTGTGTGCATGGGTACAAATCAGTAGTTTCAATATTTTTTAGATTTTTAAAATCCCTATAAACATATCAAAATTGGGATGGGGGACCCTTGCCTGGCGTACCCAGCCATGAAATCAAGAGGTGGTTATTTTTCCTAACTAACTAGCTGTATGCTAGTTTTTAGCAAGAATTCTGAGGCAATTCCCTTGATCCTGGGGTCATGAGATAACTGGGCTGCTCGTGAGATGAGAACTGGGGAGAGGGGCAGGGGTGGGCCGCTGTTTCCCTGGGGAGAAGCCGGCTTCTAATCCCATCCCTGGGTCACCACTCCCGCTGCCCATCCAAACGTCATTCCAGCCCAGCCTGATGGAATTGACGACATTTCAAACTTACAAAAATGACACAAAGAGCAACCATATTACCTTTACTCAAACTCACATTTTTAACATTTGCCTGATTTCCTTTATTATTTGTGCTCACACCTGGTCAGGTGCATTTTCTCTCCCTGTCCCCTCCCCTGTCCCTTCCTCCCCCTCTCTCTTTATACACACACACAATTTGAGGGTAACTACATGTGTCTTGGCCCTGCTCCCCTAAATGCGTTAGTATTTATTTCCTCAGAATAGTGATGTTCTCCTCCATGTCCACGGTACAGCTATGAGCTTCCTGAATTTACACTGATGCGATTCTTTCATCTGCCTGCCTGTGTTTGTCACTGGACCCAGCGATTTCCTTCCCAGCACTACCTGTCACTCCGGCACAGGGTCAGATACTGCCTCTGACGGTCACATCGCTTTAGCCTCCTTTGTCTTGTGACACTTACACAGCTTCCTCTGTCTTTCGTGACATTGACTTTTTTAGAGTATTCTGAAACTGGAGCATTTTGAGGTTGACAGGACACATGTCAGGAGCGTGTGCTGGTTGTAGTGGTTCACGGTGACCTTCCCCCTGTCATAGAACCCTGTGGAAACATCAGCCGCACTTCTTGCTTGTCTCCTGTCTTTCTAGGTCTGTTGGCGGTGACGATGGTTCCTTTAGACTTATTTAAGAAGCAGCCTTCTGGACCACAGAGCTTTACGCTGACCGGCGGGTCCGCCCTTGGCAGCTCGGTGCTGGGTTCGGTCACGGCAGAGGTATGGCGATGTTCTCCCCCACGGCCAAGCTCTGGCTCAATCCGCTTGATCCAAGAGCATCTTAACTCACGTCTGCGAGAGTCTGGCTCTTGCTTCCCTGTGAGCTGGAGGCGCACCTGAGAAGAGATGCTGTTTCACGCTATGCATTTCTCGACTCGAGTGGGACACCTGCTGCCCATGGTCGGGTTGGGTTGTCAGCTGTAGGAAATAGCCGTCCATGAGGCCACTCGATGGGCCCAACCCAGAAAGGCCTTTTGGCATGTTGTTTGGTTCTCCAGCTTTTCCATCATCACGTGTTGAGTTGGCTGTTTGAGCTCGGATCTCATGGTTCTGTGTTAATTCTGGGAAAATCCAGATTAACCGGAAATGCTAAGTGACATTAAGTGAAGAGATCATTGGTTATCTCAAAAGAAGCCAGAGTTCACTGCTCATCAGCCTTTGCATGTGCTACAAAACAGTAACAAGTCTTCTCTGCAGTTTTCTTACGTAGAACCCGGTGAACTGAAATCCTGGCCAGTCCCTCCCTCTGTTCCCGCTGCAAAGATAGAGAAGGACCGCACAGTGATGCCCTGTGGGACCATAGTCACTACTGTCACTGCCGTGAAGACCAAGCCTCGCTTCGACATGGGGAGGGCATCCCCGCCGAGCTCTGGTGAGGCCGTAGAGCGCAGTGTCATAGACGCGCTGCAGAGTGCCCGGCGCTGCAGCACTGGGTCTTGCTAAGAAAATCTCATGGCATAGGAGCAATGGTAATTGGCAAGACTCGAGATTAGTTTTTGTTATTGTTGGACAGTTATGTTTCTATTCTGTCCAATAAACACATGATTAGTTCAAGTAGGGTTCAACCTCATAGTTGAACCTAAAATCTAGACATTATAAATAGTTATACTTTGATGTAACTGCAACCACGTTATAGCAAGCAACCGTTACATTTGTGTGGGAACGGCGTGCTATCTTAAAAAATTCGACGTGAGTGGTCAGTGTAGACTTTCCTGTGTTAAAGATCATTTATCAGAAGGCTTGACATGATGTCACTTAGATCCAGCTGAATTCCATACTTGTCCCCACAGCCACAGCCTCATAGACAACTTGTCTGATTTATGATTTTTTACAATTTTTACTGTGTCTCTGCTTGTATAAAAGTGGTATCTTCCTGGAACGGATCACTTGTCACGGTTCGGGAATGCACAAAAGTAAGGGAAATCTTGGCTGAATTAAAATGTTTCTGCAACTATATTCACCTGGGCACCCAGCACCGCTCTTGCCTCTGCTCACCTCACTCCCCAAAGAATAAGAGAGAGTGTTCGGTCTTAAGGCTTCGGTAAACCTTGCCTCTACCAGCTGCCCTCGCTGGGGTTGCCGCGAGAGGCGCCATTTCCCTCGTCGGTGACAGTGAAGGAGCCCTGGGTAATCGGGGTCTTTCCCTGGCAGAGTCTCCTGCGAGGACGCCCGTCAAGGTGAAGGTGGTCGAGAAGGACATCTCCGTCCAGGCCATCGCCTGCCACGGCGCCCCCGTCAGCAAGACGCTGTCTTCTTCGGACACAGGTAAAGCAGGCGCCCACCTGTTCTCCTCTTAGCGCCTGCGGAGACTTTGGAGCTGTTCTCCCAGCCGCTTTCATCTGACGAGAAGCAGATATTTCCTTTTCAGAGTTTGGGAAGAGTGGTGTTGTTTGGGTTTGTTTTTGAGTAGTGAGTGAAGGAGGAGGAGGAGGGAAGGGAAACCCAAAGTGAGGGGAGCCCAGGAGCGGCGCTCACCTCCCTGCTCCGTCTTAGGGACGGCGTTAGCACAACAAACATAAAACCAGCTGAGGCTTCGCTTTATACAATTGCTGAACGTGCTGTTTTCTCTTGTTCAACACGCTCGTTACGTTATCATCAAATCAGTAGGACTCGGGGAGCGTAATCTTCACATTCCCTGTATTTTCCCCACTGTCTGCTTAAACCTGTTTAGTAGGAGTCCTGTTCCCCCAGCTCCGGTTGCAAATTCCCGGTTTTTGTGGCCACTTTCCAGTAACAGACATTTTTAAAGACAGCCTCACTATTAATGTACCTTTAAATCACATTGCAATCTAAATTTGGGGATTGACTTCCTGCCGTCAGAGACAGGCAGGCGGGCGCTTCCTGCTTGCTCGTCTCTCCCATTCACCGAGTCCACTGAGGTCCCAGCGGAGCAAGAAGGGGTGGCCAGCAGATTGCAGGGCGATCCTAAGCCGGTCTTACGGTCTCTCAGCCTGGTGGAGTTTAAACTGCCTCTTCTCGCGCAGGAGTTTTCATGGTTTTCTGGACACTTCCCTGCCCCTGGCAGCTTCTTGGACACAGGCCCTGTCCCTCCTCTAGCCGCCACTCCCAGTGGCCCTCCCCAGCCTTCCCCCTGGTAGTGCACCCCATCGCCTCATACCAGGGGGGCCTTCGCCTGGGCAGGACCCCTTTTTAAAAGGCCCTGGGCTGATGGTCCACCGAGGGCTCCTCGTCCGGTCTGTGGCCAGGGGAGCCAGGCCCCGGGGTCCCTCTCCGCTGTGCCACCAGGAGCCCAGCTGTGGCCACTCACTGCGCTTCCTGGCTGCCTTCCGCAGCACTGAGGGGCTGCTTCAGGGACCGTCCAGCCCGCAAAGCCTAAGCTATTCACGCTCCGGCCCTTTATGGAAAATATTTGCTAACCACTGCTTGTGGGCCATTTCCATCATCCTTGGAAGTGCCCACGGAAGTGTTTAATTCTTGCCAGTGGACTCAACACTGCCTTCTCTCCGGCAGAACTGTTGGTGTTGAACGGTTCGGACCCGGTGGCTGAAGTGGCCATTCGACAGCTCAGTGAATCTTCAAAGCTGAAACTCAAGTCTCCGCGGAAGAAGAGTACCATTATCATATCAGGGATCTCCAAGGTACAGTCCCGGGCGTCGGGGGTGTTGGGTCTGGGAGGGACCAGCTAGGGGTCAGCCCGAGCACTCAGTCAGCAGCCAGGAGGTTCCCAGAAGGTTCTGTTTACAAACGTCGAATCACGTTTCTCACCCGGCAAGGGAGTGATTCGTGTGTTTTGTTTATGCAGTTTTCCCTGTTTGTGAAGGAAACTTGCAAGTTTCTGATTGTGACGCTTTGGGCGCTGAGGTTGGTGAATCGTTTCAAGAGAAACTATTGGAAGTGGAGGACGTGGTGTGAGATCCCCGTTGGCGCGACCCTCCACGCTCGTCGCCGCCCCCATGGGGACCTCTCACTCTCCACGTTGCACGTTTCCGGAGCACTTTAATTTTTTGCAGTGCGTGTTTATTCCTTTTGCACTCAGAGAGCAGGGAGGAGTGTTGTGTCCTCCGTGGACACCCCGCCCTCCCTTCTTTCCCTTCTCTGGCCCTGGCGCGTCTGCGGAGCGCGGGGCTGGGTGGGAGGCCGCCCTCAGGGCCAGGCGCCGTGCACAGGCCCGCGCTCTCCCTGGACTTTCCCAAAGCAACGAGTGGAAGGAGGGTGGGAGGGTTGGCTTTGGAGCAGGAGGGGATGAGGAGGAAGAGGTTGGAGCACGGAGGGTGGATGGGACACTGCAAGGGCCCCGAGAGGGTGGGCAGGCCGGCGTGAAGACCGGACTCTCGGCGGCTGGGAGAGGGGCCAGAACCAGGCCTGAGAGGTGCCAAGGAGGAATCACCTGTGTCGCTGTTGTACCTAGAGGGCGGGTGGCCTTGCTCCAGGTCGCCACGGCGCCAGCCCACAGTAGCCGTGAGCACATCTCCAGTGGCAGCCAGCAGGGCCCGTGGGGCGCAGTGGCTTTCTGTGGTCCCGGGGGAGCGAATGACGGAGGGAGGGCGAGACCCATGGTCCTGTCCCTGTACTTTCTCTGACGTTTTATTTTAGAATCATCAGGAGCTCTTAGAACTTACCGTTTAATGTTCTTAATACACTGCAGTTATTATTAATATCTTTATTGATGCCACATCGTGCCATCTCGAGGCCGTGGGCACTTCTGCAAGCCAGCACTGAAGTCAGAAAAGCGCCATTGTCCATTGTCACTAAGCAAACTCCCCATGTAACTGCCACCCAGGCCGAGGACAGCGTGACCACCCCCCAGGGAGCCCGTACCCCCTCCCGGTCCTTTCCCAGCACCCAGGAACCACCATCCCCATTTTCAACCCCATACATTAATTTAGCACCTAAATGTTTGACGCATAAATATGATTCTTAAAAAGATACGAAGTGTATACTAATCAAGTTCTACGTGCAGGTAACATAAAAATGCTGTAGGAACACAGATTAAGAGACAAACTAAATTCGAAACACCCACGCTCACTTCCTTTGTCACCGCCTTGCTGTCGGCTGCTTAGGAAGAAGTGCTCACTCTTGCGTCTCGCCTCCTTCCCAGCCTGCTGGGGCAGGGGTGTTCACTGCTTCCTGACCCCTCTGACCCGGGGGCTCAGGGCCAGTCCCCTCACTGCCAGGCAGCCCTGAGGGGCTGTAAGCAGAGACCTGCCCTAGTCCCCTTGTTGTGTAAGCAGCTGCCACGTTGTATACGCAACTTTTCCGGATTTTCCAGACCCTCCCCCTCCTTCCACGCATCCCTTCCATCTTCCCCCGCACTGACTTTCTCCTTCACTCTCGGCCTCTGATGGTGCGTTTTGCCCGGACAGACCTCACTATCTCAGGACCACGACACTGCCCTGATGCAGGACTATGCGGCCTCCATGGACAGCGCCCCCCAGGAGGACACCTCGTCCCACCTGGATGCAGCTGCGGCCTCTGCCCCGCCGGAGGAGGACCAGCCAGCCCAGGCCCCCCCTGGCCCCGAGCCCCAGGAAAATGAACTGGACTCCTGGGACCTGGAGAAGGAGTCCCAGGCTGCCGCGTGGAGCGGCCCAGCCGCACTGGACCCTGATGGGGACGAGCTGTCGGAGAGCTCCCTGAGCGTCTCAGAGCCGGGCGCCGCCAAAAAGCGTAAAGGTACCTGCTCCCGAGACCCCCGCACCTCTCCCTCGGTGGCTTCGCTCTCCTGCTGGTTTCCAAGCGAAATTTTAGTTCTCATCATCTGCTTTCCTTCCCTTTGTCCTCCGCAAACTCCATCCCGACCTCACTCTCCCCTCCAAAAACACCCTGTGCTGAATGCTTGAGCCACTTAGAGCCCATGGGGGCACATCCTGTGTGTGAGCCTCTGCATCTCGGGGCCAGCTTGTGTTCATGCCCGGAGATGCCCCTTGCTCTGTCTGGGCTCACTCCACCTGGTTTTGGGGGTCACCAAGAGCCACACATGGCGACAGGGCCAGAGAGACCCAGAACAAAGCCAGGCGGAGACTAGTTCTCCTGCAGCTGTGGATATTAGCACCTCTGCCCACTGGTACCTCAGACTGTCCCCTCCAGCTAAAACCAAACCAAACCTCACCACCTGGACCGCATAGGATCTAGGGGACAGAAGCTCCCTAGAGTCACTAATTGATTAACTTAATATGTGCATAGTAATGAGGTAATCACTTCATTAGAATAATTGATTATTTTTTTATTGGCACTAAATCATTGCTTTTAAATTATGACTTTCTTTAAGTACATGCAGTTTTGCCCAGATAGCGCCTTGGCATAATAGTAACTTAAATGCGTTTGCTGAGGGCAGACTGTCTTGGGGCTTGGAGTCTGTTCTAGATGTGCGACTCCAAGACTCACTGAGCCTCAGCTTCCTCCTCTGTGAAATGGGGATCATGCCCACCCCCTGTGCCCACTGAACTCCCATTCAGGGAGTGGCAAGGACAGCCCCGGCAGAAGGCAGGGCCGGGGTGGAGGGAGGCAGCCGAGCCACGCCCTGGCTCTGCCTCCCGCGTGGGCTCCGAGGCTCTTGCGGGACCCTCGGGGTTCCTGCGCCTGTCCAGGAGGAGTCTCCGTCACTGAGAGCGCGGGGGTTGGTGAGCTGCCCTGCCCCCGCCCTTCTTGCCCTGTGTGCTCGTTGCCACGGACCAGGGTTCTCTAACCCGGCGATGCTGGCCCCGGGGAGTATTGACGACGTCTGAGACAGTTTTAGTCCTCACCCTGGGAGTCGGTGCTCCTGGCAGCCAGCGGGTTGAGGGCAGGGCTGCCGCTCGACACCCTGCAGTGCACGGGACGCCCCCAACACGGCAGCCTCCCCGCACCAGTGTCTGGTCCCTGTGTCTGTGGTGCCACAGGTGACAGCCGTGGGCTCCTCCCCTGTGTCGCTCCCCCCACTTCCTGCCTGTGTCCCTCGCCGTTGCGCGGTGGCTACTGTCCCGCGGCCCATGCCCTCGCCCGTGCAGAGCGGGAGCTGGAAGTTAGAGGAGGAAAGCGGGAAAAGGGGAGGAGACGCCAGGTCCGGTGTCCAGACCGCTGAGGGCTGTGTGCGTGGAGTCCTCGGAGCCCTTGGGGCTGTAACCTGCTCGCTGACCCCGCGCTTCGTGACGACGCCTCTGCACGGTTGTCAGAGATGACCTGGTCGCCTGGCACACCGCACCTCTGGCCTGTTCTTGTCTTGGGACCAGAGGAGCCCGAGAGGGGTGGAACCGAGGCCGCGGGTGAGCTCCGGGCAAGGCAGGAAACACGGGCGCAGGATGGGGTGTCCCATCCTCAACCCGATGGGCCATTTCCTCTCGTCCTCGCAGAACCCAGACCCCCAGTCTGCCCTCCTGTTCACTCTGAAATGCCCCGCCTCGCTCACCCTGTTCATCCAAAAACCAGTGTTCCTTCTCCAGCCGTTCTTCCTTCCCCCCTGGTTTTCCTTCCAGAGAGTTCTTTCCCTTCTGCCCGTGCTGTGGCAGCCACCCCGTCCTCTCCTTCACTGGCCAGGTGGCTGAGCGCGCCTTGGGGACACAGGGCAGGTGCTTCGCGCTCCCCGCAGAGGCTTGGCGTTGGGGAACGCGGCGCAGGCGGTCGCGTGCAGCGCCTTTTACACTGCGGCGCTGCTGCATTGACCCGAGGTTTTTAAAAGGACATATTTGGCAGCGGTTTTAAAATTGCTTTTTCATTCCAGTGTTTTTTAAGAGGCTTGTACTTAGCGTCTCTGTGAGATGTTGTCAGAATCTTAGACGATTCTGTGTTAAGCGTTTTCATTTTTCACCACAAATTTTCACAACTGGTCACAGGGAGCGATGCTGCGGAGTTTCCTCTCCTTTTCAAAGTAAAGCCTGTTTTCGTTTGTTTTGTTTTTGTTCTTGTTGTTGTTGAAAGACCACCTGTCTCCCTGTCATAGCAAGGAGCTCGTGCTGGGCTTCTGAGCACGCCCGTATCGGAATAATTCTGGAATTTTGCTGGTTGGAAATGTATATATTGTGATGCTGTAGCCAACACAGGAAATTTATTCCCAAAATTTACATTTATTTTTCGTTTAAAAAAGTATCAAAGAGGGAGGTTTTGGAAAAAAAAAAATTAAGCCGTAAGAAACCTTGCCAAATGTCCTGCGCGGTGACTTCGCGAGGGTGTGGGAGGCAGGGGACCCCAGGCTGTGCTGACGCGGTTCTCATGTTGCTCTTGCTGAATTCTCCTCACCTCTTACTTCTCTTCGTCTCGTGCTCGTTCCCTTTCACTTAAGAGGATCGCTATGCCAACAAGAATTAATTGCCTACACAGTAAGTTATTTTTGTCTTCTGTTTTTGAATTACGTGTAGCCGTCCTGTGAGAAAAGCCTGTAGCGGCAGAGAGCTGACCTGCCTGCCTTCCCTCCTCTCCGTACTCCTCCCCTCGACCCCCCCAGGCTGCTAATTCCCCCCTGTTCCTTCTCGAAAGCGCGCTGGCTCACGTCAGTGTAGCACCTGCCGGGCGAGGGCGCTCGTGCTGTTACCTGACAGACCTCGCTGTGACACCCACTGTTCCCTTCCTTGTGCTCCAGCTGTAAAAAGCAGTCACTTCTATAAAAGGACCATCTAAGGCTGTTCTTGGGGTAGCAAACTACAATTTCTAAGGTTGCTTTTGGTCATTCTTTTCCTGCCTGCTGGATTTTATAAGATGGGTTCTTCAGCTAGCTGTTTGCGTCTGTTAGACTCTGTAGACAAACAGGAGAAAATCTGGAAGGACTATGACATTAGAGCTATAACTTAGAATAATTATTTTTCTATTCCTTCACATGTATGTTCATACCTGTGCCTTCTCGTGAATTCTTTTAACCTTGCTAGAACCAGCGAAAGACTTTTTTTCTTCCTCCCTGTCCCCCATTTAGAATCTCGGTTATTTGCTTCAAATTTCACGTAGCCTCTCTCCAGACTGTGTCTTTGGGAGGTTTGGGTGAGGTCTAAATCTTGTGTCTTGCTGTCGGTACAGCAAAGGTAGCCTGGGATAAAGTAGTCAGGCTTTATAAAACCAAAACAGCCAAGCTGTTCTTGCCCAGCGTGTGAACTTCCCTATCAGGAAGTGGCAACGGGTTCTGTGGGCTCAGAGTCAGGTGCGACGGTACCAAACCTTCGGGCGTGTCCGTCTGGGTCCTCCAGAGAAGCAGAACCTTAGGTTGTGTGTTTAATGCATTGGCTCACGCGATCGTGGGGCTAAGTCTGGAATCTGCAGGGCAGGCGGCAGGCAGAGAGACCTCGGTGGGAACTGACGCTTCAGTCTTGAGGCAGAATTTCTTCTCTGAACAACCTCAGGTTTTGTTCTCAAGGCCTTCAGCTAGTTGGGCGAGGCCCACCCACGTTGTCCAGCCAACTGGCTCTACCTGTTAATTACATCTGCAGGATACCTTCATGGCAACATCGTGATTAGTATTTGATCACTGGTGCTGCGGCCAGGCTGACGCAGAAAAGTAGCAGTCACAGCCGCTGTTGGTCAAGGTGGGCGGACAGGGACCTCCCCTGCAGCCCCGGCCCTCTTGCCCACAGAGGGCAGCTGTGTTCTTACGGCACTGCTAACCCCAGAGGTAATTGTGTGTAGTGGCCTAAGTTTAGACAGACTCTAACATTGTTATTTAGAAGTGAAAATTGAAAGCCTCTGTTTATATTAGTTATTCTTCGTGGTGGAGGAGCCAAACTGCTGACCCAGAGACAAGGTTGCCTCCTTAGAACGTCCTCTCCTGCCTGCACCCCGCACGCCTCTCTGCAGGTGTAACTCGTTCCAGGGACTCTGCCCCAGTCCTTGCTGGAGGGTGCTCTGCCCGGGAGCCCTGACGTCTTTGATCCATCCACGCTCTTTGGAGGCCCCTCTCTGGGGGCCTCAGCCATGCCCTTTTCCCCAAGCAGCTGGCCAGCCGCTTCTCAGGGATGGGGCCCGTCATCTTCCAGCCCCGACGCCTGCCTTAGCCACACGGAAGGGTGGGGTGTGAGAGCTCGGGCTTCAGAGCCAGAGCGCCTGGCGTCACACCCTTGCCCACCTTCGGAACTGTGTGGCCTCAGATCCGTAGCCTCCTGGTTCGTCTCCCTGTTCATCCAAGAATCTAACAGATGTAGATAGCTAATTGGAGAGTCTGTCTTAAAATCCAGGAGGAGGAAAACAATGACGAAAAACAACCTTAGAAATCGTAGGGTAAGATCTTTCCTTCCTCAGAGGTTATTGGGGAACGTCCCTAGAGTTCCAGCCTGTGGAATCGCAGATCTCAGCCCCACCCCTCATGGGACTGTCCTCTGTACAAGAAGCTCATGTCATCCCCACAGAAGCCGTGACAAGTCATGTCAAGTTAAGGGAAAGTGTGTAAGTCACACAAATGACTTCAGGAAGATTTGCACGAGGGTACCTATGACATCTTCTGGTTCCTGGTGTTGATGTTTCACTACGAAATTTAACAAAATAGCAGACCTGCTCCAGAGGTCATGAGCGAGGGTGGAAGAAGAGAAAACGACCCTGTTGCAGGTCCTCAGCGCGGTGTGTGGCACATGCAGGCAGACACAGGGCGCACTGGGGCGGGCAGTGCCATGAAAACAAGTCAGCCCTTGGCTGGTGGGACAGACCGCAGCCAGCAGTTCAGTGTCAGACAAACATATCATGCAGATCTTCCTAGTCCGCCAATCTCACATGCAGGTTGAAATTCTGGAGAGTTCATAATACGCAAGAATTCGAATGTTAGGCAGTTATAGTACAATATCACTTAAACGAGTTATAGCAACTGCTCAGAATTGTGCAGATTCTCTT
This sequence comes from Propithecus coquereli, assembly GCF_000956105.1. NCBI lineage: Eukaryota > Metazoa > Chordata > Mammalia > Primates > Indriidae > Propithecus > Propithecus coquereli. The sequence continues at coordinate 5,696,865 of NW_012139191.1, read as the reverse complement.
TTGAAAGTCTTTTGAACACGGCCACGCCTTGCCTGTCGCTCTTGGCCTCTCCGAAAGGAGGTGCATGCAGCAGGTGGGCTTCGCCTGTCCACACGGCCCTGTGGCTGCCCGTCCTGAGAGCGTGCCGTGCGCAGCAGCGTGGGAAATGCGCACAAACGCGTGACGTACTGCCTGCCTTCCTCGGCGCTGGTCTGTCCCCTGCAGGTGCTCTGAGAGCCATGGCGGTTTGGCGGGACCCGGGCTAGCAGGTGCCAACCCAGCAGCATGTAAGAAAGACCTGGGATGTTTTGAACAATGCTCATGCCCGGTGTCCCCAACCCCCCTCATGTCGGATCCTACAGGGTGGGCCTGGGCATCTGTGGTTTTGGAAAGATGCTGCTGACAGAGCGTGTCCTGGGACTGAGGACACTGCTCTGCTCTGCTCCCGATTCTCCCATGCGGCTTCCAGGGTTCCCAGGACTGAACAGGAAGGCATGCAGGGCGTTTCCAGACCTCGTCTGAAGTCCAGTACCCCCTCACCTTTCCTGGCTGGGCTACTTTCCCAGGGCCGTAACAGAGTACCATAGACAGGCGGCTTAGATGACAGGAGCGTGTTCTGTCTCCGTGCTGTGGGCTGGACGTCTGAGATCGAGGCGTCAGCCGGCCTGGGCCCCCTCTGCCGTCTCTAGAGCAGACTCTGTTCCAGGCCTCGCTGCTGCTTCGGGTGGTTTGCGACAGTCCGGTGTTCCTTGGCTTGTGGAAGCATCACTCTGACCTCTGCCTTGACCTTCACGTGGTGCTCTCCCTGCCTCTCTTCACGTTGTTCGCCTTCCGTGTCTGTTTCCAGACTCCCCCTTTTTGTAAGGACACCAGGCACATTGGCTTAGGGGCTCATCCTAATGACCTCATTTAACTTGATTCCGTCTGCAAAGGCCCTATCTCCAAATAATGTCACATTCTGAGGTTCTGGAGGTTAGGACTTTAACATATGGATTTTGAGGGGACACAGTTCAGCCTGTAACACTATCCCTGTCTAACTTGGGCCCTGTCTCCAGACTCCAGACCAATTTCAGCACAGGGGTAGCTATGAAATGGACTTTTGGGGGGACTCTTCCAGGAGGGAGCCTCTTACTGCCAGGGGTGCTAAGTCCTTAGGTCTGCAGCTGACCCAGGGGGCGGGTTGGTGTGTCATTTCCCCTGAGGGGTGGCTCTGATGAGCAGTCCTGGGGAATTCCACGGATCCCCTCAGGCCTTCCCTCCTCGCCTCTGTCCCCCACTCACATGTCCTTCAGGGGCTCCAAGGCCAGCGTGAAGCCGAGCCCCGAGGCAGGTGCCTATAGATGAGAAGCACCACCTGGGCCCCTTCCCCTCACCCCCCCCAACCTGAGGTCACCTGGTGGGCCCAGCGTCCCCTTGTGGCCGGGGATTCCTCTGCCTGGGAGCCCCCATCGCGGTGCCGGGGGCATTTTCCCAGCAGGTGCCTTAACCCCATGGGCACCACTGCGCCTGTCTCCCTGGCCAAGCTCCAAAGTCACGTCCGGTTGGCGGTCACTGCTGGGCTGTCAAGCACACCCTGACGGGTGATTTTTCACAACCCGCTGCGTGTTTTGGGGACGTCCCACAGGTGGAGCCCGTCGGCGCTGCCGACCAGAGCGAGGTCACGTGCGCACGTGCACTACTTCACCCTTGTCCGTCCCCCGAGGCCCCTGCAAACAGGCTCCCAACGGCAGATACTTGTAAAAACTGTCCTAAGCGTTCTTCATAGCAGGCGACTTGGTTGTGTCTTAAAGAGAAAAGTTTTAAAAAATCATTTTATGGCAGCTTTGACCAGATTAAATTCAGTCCCTCCTGGAGCTCTCTGTCTTTGTCGTTTCTGCCCCTTAACGCGCCAGAGCAGACGTGAGCCGGAAGTTCATCCTTAAAGTCCTGCTCAGGGCGTGTGCTGCTTCCCAGACAGGCGCTGGTCATCAGAGACGCCCGGGCGGGGCTGGTCGGTTTCCCTCGCTGCCCTCAGGTGCCGCGTGCATCTGGACGAGGAATTGATCTTCTTTATCCTCTGCTGTGATCCAAGTGCATGGTTATCCGGGGTGACTATGAATGTCTGTTGGATGTGCCTATCGCAAACAGAACGAATTCCCAAGTTAAGTGTAAAGCTCCTCATCAAAGATGATCACACGTGTCTCTTTTTTAAGTCATTACTGCCTACGGGCAAGTGGTAATGAATGTCCCAGGTTAGCCTGAAATATTACTCACCTGGCCTTGGTTAATAGGACGTTGAACTAATGTGTGAGAAAGCAGACCAAGGGGCTCTTGCCTGCGCTACTTTAGCGCGTACTTGATCTGTGAGGAATCATTGCTGTTGAAGTTATTGCTGCTGTGGCTATTTTTTTTTTTTTCTATTTCATATTCCACTAGCTGAGATCACATACAGATAGGTCGAACTACATGAAATTGAGGTTTTGCAGGTCAAAAATCATCCAGTAGAAATTTTCAGATGGCTTAGCCTGATCTATATACCATAGGATCTGGAATTATGAAACAATCTGAGTCCCGAAAGAACAAATATTATTTAACTCTTCTAAGACAGTGAAAACCTTTGTTCTCGGGTCCTTAATTTGTCTTGATGAGCACAGCCGTACTTTCTGGGGTACGATACTGCTTCTCCATTTACACCCTGCTAACGAAGGGAAGTGGTGAGCAGACCGGACTGGGGTGGTGAGGGACACAGCCCTGCTGCCATTGGGAGTGACCAGAACGTCCGTGGTTGCCGGGAACGTGGCCAATGTTCCCCACAAAAAACTGGGTCCCTTTGGTAGAGTTGCAAGGGATAAGAAAATAATAGAGAAAAATGGAAAATGGAAGAAATAAAAGAATACACAGAGACAAAGATATAGTTTTATAAGTTTATAAAGATTATAGGCAAAGCGGGATCTCAGGGAGCCTAGACCTTCTCCGTGGGTCTCAAAAAGCCCCAAATGAGGTCTCACATGGTAACTTATAGGGAGTAGTGATTAATTGCCAGTGGTAACAGATTTACACAACAGCAGGTAGTTCCTCTCAGGTTAACAGATTTTCAAAAGGCTTCTACAGATCCTTTAACTAATTCTATCTACGTGAACAAATGGTTACAAAATCTTTCAAAGATTAACTTCTAAGTTCTAAGGTAAATTTATCACTTAACAGAGGGGTTAAACAGAGATATGTTGGCTCCATATTTATTAGGTTATTGTGAATGGAGACAGGTAGTCTAGAGTGGTTTAAACAAGAGCTTTGCTTTTAGCCATTCGGGCAGCTGTCTGTTCCGGGGGGGCACTCCATTGTCAGCTCTCAGCCTGTAGTTTTTAACAGATTCGCTTTGCTTTACAAAGCAAATCCAAACCTTTAGGTCTGAGAAACGCGGCACCTTGTGGGGTACAGCCGCTACTGTGTTTCAGAGACGCCCTTCCGAGTGCAACAGCATTTGAAATGCAAACCAACATGTTCAGGGCAAAGCTCTGCAAAACTCCTAAGACAGATCCTGTCTGCAAACACATCTATATTAATTCATGGAGCAACACGTGGTATGAATGCCTTACCTGGGGAAGGACACCATATGATGGGCCGGGCTTACGGGTTCTCCTGTTGTCTTTTGCATTTCATCCTAAAAACTCTCGTTTTATATAAGCCACATTCCAGTTCTTATGGGAATAGCGACAGTACATTGAAGTCCTAAATTGGCCCTTTTTTAGAGGTGTTCAAGCTTCCTCTTTCCTTTCTCCTTTTGGAATAGTGGTTCCGCCTTTCGTCCCCAGCCCCCTTGACATCCCTGCACTTTCCTCTTACAGGAGGAATCCTGAGGAAAAGTGCAAAGCTGTTCTTCCGCCGGCGGCATCAACAGAAAGACCCAGGCATGAGCCAGTCACACAATGACCTCGTGTTCCTGCAGCAGCCGGAGGGGGCCCGGAGGAAGGGGGTCACCCTCACCAGGATTCTGAACAAGAAGCTGCTCCCCAGGCACAGAAGCAAGCACGCCATGAACGGCGCGCCCCTGGAACCCTGCACGTAGGGCCTGAGGATGGCGCCTCCTTGAAGCCGGAAGACGTGGACCCGCACTAACCGCCCTCCGCAGGACAGATGGAGAGTGTCAGCCACCTGTCTGACACCCCGCTTGTCTAGCTGGGTTTTTTCCAACAATCTAGTCTTTTAAAGGGAAAAAAAAAATCTCAGTCTCCAGCCAGGAGGCTGCCCCTAGAGAGGACTGAAAAAGCCCCATTTGCCACCAGATGCCAAATGAGACCGACGGCCCCATAGCTTGGCTGTGCTCAGATCCAAGAGTTCAGGGTGAACGCTAGAAGGAGATGTACATTGTGGTAAGATCGTGCCCTCAGTGGACTGTGGAGGGCAGGTTTGGGGGACCCACTCTGCACTCTGACAAGTGTTGTTTTGGGTCCATGCCTGGACCACGTCACAAAGAGGAGGTGCTCGCTGTGCTGTCACTGTGAATGGAACAGATGGGTCACCTCTCCTAATTTGCTGCTTAGAATAAAAAGGTGCAGCTGGCCCCGAGTACAGGGAGGTGGGACATAGGCAGGGTTTTGATAAATAGAGAAATTGTGATAGGAATGGAAATGCTATGACAAATGTAGGAAGATATTTGCCTTTGATATTAGCCATAGAACTCGAACACTTATGCAAATACTGAATATATCCTATGCATATGTATTATGCTGAACACCTCCCTAAGTTTACTTTGAGCCTCCTTGCAAGTGGAAGATACAGAAGTTCTTATGTGGTTTTTACATTCTTCGCTATCATGAGAAAAGCTCTCCAACTACCGTTGGAGCAGGTGACACCCAGATCTTTCTTCCTGCCTGTCATACTTGCTAGACAAGAGCACAGCAAGTCTGTCGAAGGAAGGTAGGAGCAACAAGAGCTCACAGATCATGCTAACCACACACATGGTTTTTGCCAAATACTGCCAAAGGCCAAAACAAAGTGCTTTTAGGGCAATAGAGAAAATTATTTGTGTCTCTGGTGTCAGTCTTAGGAATGGAAGTTTAACAACCGGGGCCAAACTTCCGATAGACGTGCTTGTTAAAGAGCAGCTGTCACTGGGCAAATGGTTTGGCAGATCAACAAGATTCATTTTCCTCCAGTAAGATTTAAAAGGCTATTCCGAACACTTGACTTCTGTCATGGATATGAAATTGGGTGAGCTTCTTTCTCCAGGCTCTTTTGTTGATCCTTAAACATTAAATGTCTTAGGGGCCATAGAGCCGTTGCTGAGCAAAAACCTATATAAAAACAAAAGTTATAGAATTCTTTTTTTGAGGAAGAAATTTGAAAACTACATTAAGAATTTCACTTTAAAATACACATTAAAAACTTCTTAGGTGTTCCAGGAATGAGCAAGTTACTTTAAAATGACTTTTTCACCATCCCTTGTTTTTAAAAATTATGTTCCAATTTTAATCATTGTAAAACAGCACCTGGAGTTTCAAAATATATTAATACTACCAAGTTAGTCCCCAAAGTTAGTAATCACTAGCAGTCCTTCGGGACGGACGGTCACACTAACATTTTGTTCTACTTGAAGTGTTACTACTGTGGGTCACGTGACAAACAGAACCTCTGACACATAGGAATTAATTCTAAGAGGATATCATGTGTCAGAATTTCAGACACTAATCAGAAGTTTATAATAGTGTTTTTTGTTTGATTTTGAAATTCAGGTGGACTCAACGGATCCAATGTATTCCAGTGTGAAGGTATCAGAATTTTAGATTAAGATTTCTCGCCGTCGAAAGAAAAAATGTTTTTAGCCATCCCATTCCCAGGTTAACCCCATGAACATTGCGTTCGCTGTTTAACACCTGTGTCTAGGGCTCTGCTTCCTGTAGACACACTCACCTCCGTCTTGCGGCCTTTTCTGAAGTGACGGAAAACACTAACTTGGCAGGGAGTTGACGAGGAAATGAAGAAAGCATCAGGGTGGCACTATGAGAGAACGGGCTGTGTTGATACTGTGAATGTTTCTTTTCTAAGCTGTTTGTTCCGGGTTTGTTTTCTCACGGTGTCGGGTATTTATGTTAAAGTCAATGTCGATTAAGATCATACACCAAACGCTAAACATACTAATGTGTATTTTAGTGACTAATGTGTAACTTGGTTCCTTCGTCTCTTCGACAAGCTTTCGTGGCTTGAGGGATCTTGTTTTTGGTTTTTGTCTCGATGAAATTTTTGCAGTGGTATTTTCAGAGTGATTCCTCATGAACACTGCTATGAACGTGTGTCTGTGTCTCTGGAACCAGGCGCTCAAGTCGCACTTAGTGAGCCTAAAGCCCTTCCGTTGTGCCGTTGGAGGGTGTGCCTGTGTGCTCTGCGGAGCTTAAGTGTGTGTGCGTTTGTGTTAATGTAGCAACGACGAAATCTCCTTGTTCAGCTGGAAACCTGCTGCGAGAAAGAGTTTTGACAGAGCACTTTATTTTCATCAAGTTCCAAGTTTAAGTCCAAAACCAGCCCTCCCGATTGCTGCTTGGCCAGCCGCCAGCCAGATACAAATCAGGTGCCCATCTAGACGTTTGCTTGGGTTTTACTGGCCACATCTGTAGAAGAGAGTTGTGAATTTTCTTTTTTAGCAGAAAGGGAAAGATTAATTTACATTGCTGCCAACAAAAGCGGGTGTTTTCTGGGTAATAATCTCGAGGCTCTCGGTCTGGATATCTCAGAGTACCGATTGGCGGATGCGGGAAGTCAGAACATTGATCCCATCAGAGAGAAAACAGGTCTCGGCAGTATCCCCACTGCCCCAGGTAGGCATAGCCGTGATTACCAAAGCAACCAGCACGGGGCAAGGCCGCTCTTGCATCCTGCAAAGCAAACTCAGGTTACCTTTGGCTCATGACCTTCCATGTTCCCGTTTTATGTGCGACAAGGCATTTGAAATGCATGAAACTGCCCAGTTCCCTCAGCTAACAGCTGGTCAGTAACGTACCATTCATCGAGGCTTGTAGTTTGCTGTTTTTTTCCCCCGATGTTATGTCAAACCTACATTTTAAAAAGAGAAGAAAAGCTTTTCCAGGTCTGTGGGAAGATTTGGCCAGATGCTGGAGTGTGGTGGTAAATTTACGTGGCAGTGATTGTATTTCTTGGTAGCACTTTAAAAACAGAAGTCAGTCCTGCACCAGGCCTGCGCCCCGGGCTCTGGGCGGGCTTCTTTGGACACGTGGCTGGAACATGAACAATCTCTGAAAGAAATAAACGTGCACATGGAACACTACACACGGAGTTGTCTTTGCTGAGTCCTGTGCTGTCCCTAACATGCTGCTTACATGATTTTTAAGCCATTTAGCGTCCTGTCTAGGCCTGGGACTAAAAGCATTTACTAGAGAGAGTTGGAGTTCCCGGGAACCTTTGGGTCACAGCACATCGCGGATGCTTCCGGACAGGGCTGTCGGCAGAGCCAGGCATGGGGTAGCCGGTGGGTGGCACACTTGGGAAGTGACAGCAGGGTGCCGGGGCGCAACCACAGGAGTGACATGGGACAAGGTACCCACGAGGGCTGTGATATGACCCCACATGTTCCACAGGGACCTTCTGAGGTGTGCTGTGCACTTGGGAGGGGGGAGCGTCATTTCATCCACAGGCTCTGGTCGTCAATTCCCCACCCAGGCTGGTTGCCCAGGCAGGTGCAGAGGGGGACAGGTGCCCAGCTCGGCCGTGGGTGCAATGGTGCCTGCGCTTGCACGGAGCTCGCGGCAGTTCTGGGGTGGGGGCAGTGGAGTCAGGTGGTGCCTTGTGCTGTGAGACCCCCGCAGACCTCTCATCTCCTTTTTGGTCTTCAGTTCCCGTCTTCTTCAGTCTCATTCCTGCTGCGGTGCCCAAACACCAGAGCACTTGGAGAACTACTGCACTGGGGAGGTTACTAGGCAGCCCCCCGTGCCCCTTGCCCTTCCTCTAAGCTGCCCTGCCCCCACCTGCCCGCTAGACACAGTGTGCGTGTGCAGAGCGGCCACTGTCCCTCATCGTTCAGGCATGGACTAGGCACTCCGGAGCCCAGATGGATGCATGTTTTGCATTTCCGAGGAGTGGTCTACCTATGGAAAGAAAGCCTCAGCCCTCGGCTCAGGGCTGGGATTCCAGATCTTCAGCCAATGTCCTGGTCGCTGAAGGCAGCGGTGATGGCAATGCATCTTGTCTGGAATTAGAACTGCTTTGGGACCAGGAGATTGAACTGTTGCTTCCTCTGTGTGCCGACACTCCAGGGCGAGGCTGCATTGAGTTGCTGGAAGGACAAACTTGTCCTAATTTACCAACTTTCCTAACTTGATCTGCTGGTCACCTCCAGGTGAGCCCTGTGTTCTTGCCAATGTGTCTACACTGCCCAGATTATCCACCTCGACCACCCTTGGTCATTCTGCAATGTGCACCTTTGTTCCCAGCAGTCACCCCTCAGGATCCTAATGGTCTAACCAAACTCAAGCCCTGCCTCCTCCGTGAAGGGGCTTTGGCTACCAAGGATGCTGAACCAGGGCACTTGCCTTGGCGTGGTTCAAGACCCCATCTTAGGCTCTGTTGCCCTGCGTCATTCATCCTCTCCACTCAGTGCCCACCTAGCAGAGCAATGACAGAGGTCAGCTGATGCCCCCTGCATAAGCACAGACGGCAACTGTGCTCACGCCCATCCGATTGCCTGCCCCAGGACCCAGTGTCAGGACAGAGCAAGAGGCTGGAGGGAAGGCACACGACCACATGCTGTTTTGACCTCTGCACCCCTATGAATACAGGGTGCTGTGTGTATATGTCAATAAATAGTTCATAAGCAAATGCCAGTCGCTCTTAACAGGGGGCTAGAAACCAGGGTGGCTGACAGCACAGGGCCCACCCTGGAGAGAGAGCTGCTGAGGCCAGTCCTCCTTGCCCATGGTGACCTAGAAGCATCAGCTTTCATACACTGACCACAGCTGACCCTGGCTCCGTCCCTCGACCGTTCACAGGGAAAACTGCCAAGTTGCACCCTGCATGTAACAGACGTGCAAAACTGTTGCTTATATATCTTCTTGATGTCATTGATATTTATAAAGTTGGATGTTTAGGTGCCTTGGGCACCCTTATTGAAGGGTTATGAGCTGCTGTCCCAGATGGAGCACTATACTAATCCCAGAGGATCCAGGAATTGATATTCTAGCTGGGTGGCAAGCATAGTTTTTATACAAAAGTTAGAGGAAGACTTGAGTTCACAATAATAGCTGATACTAATTGAGCACTCACTGTGTGCCAAGAATTTTTCAAAGTGTTTTCTATGTAGTGACACATACACTCTTGGAAACAACCTTGTGAGTTATGGTCTATGTCAGCTTTACAGATTAGGAAACTGAGGCACAGAAAGGGTAGGTAACTTGCCCAAGGTGCTAAGGGGCAGAACCAGAGTATCCACACCTGGGCTGTCTGCCCGGAGAAGCCACGCCCACAGCCACAAGTCTCTAGTTCTGCCTTATGCCAAATGGAGAGATTAAGGACTGAGGCCTTAATGTGGTCTTTTCTGAACTTCAGTGCTGCCTGTTTTGGGTGAGAATAACATAAAGTGAGATTCAATATTTTGCATGTAATAGAAATTAACTTATTTGCTGATTAGACTTCCTTCTTTATTCATATGAGGACAAATAGCCAGATTTTTTAAGAAATTAAAAGCCGGAGGTGTCTGGAGAGGTGACTGCAGATGTCTATCCTGCTTTACACTGAGGGAGGTTTGTATTTAACAAGAATCCGGAGCCGATGAGACATGCTAATTGGGAAGTGTGGGTCCAAGCAGGCCGGCGACAGGCCCGCAGCATTGCCCTTAACGATTGATTACATCTTAATGCCCCATCTGGTCTCCGTGCAGGAAGAATCAAGTGTTCATAGGAAGATTCACTGGTAATCATGGCACTCTTTTCTGTTGTTTTTTAAATTCTCAACTTATTTTTTAAAATTTCAAACCTACAGAATAACCCATAGACCCTTCACTTAGATTCACCGATTTGCCACATCTGCCGTTTCTATCTGCCCGTCTGCCTACCTAGTTGTTTGGAGAGACCATACTTCACCCTAAATCCTTCAGAATGTGTTTTCTGAGAACAGCGGCACCTGGCTATCATGCACCCAGGATAATGATCACTCCTGGGAAATGTAATGTCGATGCAATACTATTATCCAGTCTCACAGTGCATATTCCAATTTCCCCATTTGCCCCAAACCATTCTTTTTAGTTTTTTTCCTGCTCAAAATTCATTCAAAGATTGTATGTCACATTCGTTGTTAAAAATGAAAATTTGACACTTTAGGCAACAAAACTTTTTTTTTAACTTCAGAATTTTGGAGATGAATCTGCCTTAGAAAGTATTATTTCTAGACTTTATTGAAGAAATATATTCAACATACTAAGAATTCTTTTAAAGGCCGGGCACGGTGGCTCATGCCTGTAATCCTAGCTCTCTGGGAGGCCGAGGCGGGCAGATTGTTTGAGCTCAGTAGTTCGAAACCAGCCTGAGCAAGAGTGGGACCCTGTCTCTACTAAAAATAGAAAGAAATTAATTGGACAACTAAAAACACATAGAAAAAATTAGCCGGGCGTGCTGGCGCATGCCTGTAGTCCCAGCTACTCGGGAGGCTGAGGCAGAAGGATCGCTTGAGCCCAGGAGTTTGAGGTTGCTGTGAGCTGGGATGACGCCATGGCACTCTAGCCTGGGCAACAGAGTGAGACTCTGTCTCAAAAAAAAAAAAAAAAAAAATACATATAGAAAAAACTAGCCGGGCATGGTGGCGCATGCCTGTAGTCCCAGCTACTCAGGAGGCTGAGGCAGGAGGATCGCTTGAGCCGAGTTTGAGGTTGCTGTGAGCTAGGCTGACGCCACGGCACTCTAGCCAGGGCAACAGAGCCAGACTCTGTCTCAAAGAAAAAAAAAAGAATTCTTTTGAAGATGCAATAACCGTGGTGAAAGTGAATCCCAGCCCTGTATGTACTGATAGGAGGAATGGCTTTGGGTGGGTTGAGGTCTTTTGTCTACTTTTAGTTATTTGCACTTGCTGTGACCTGCCATTTTTTCCCATAAAGAACCTGCTTTTTGTTCATGTACTCCAAGATCTATTTCTTATGCCCAGAGAAGCACCCAACTGGGCATTCTGGAATTGCAAATGATGTCTCTGGAGGGGTGTGTGAGTGAGAGAGAGAGAGAGGGCGAGTGGGCACGGACGTGAATGAAGAGGTAAAACCGGGGAGGTGTTTGAAGCTGGAGGGAGCCTGAGGGACTGAGGAAGGCTGGAGGGAGGCAGGATGCCCGGCTGGGTGGGATGAGCAGGGAACAGGTGAGGGTGGAGAGGGGAATGATCAGAAAGGTCTGGGAGGCCATGGGCAGACCTACTCCAGGGCAACTGGGAAGCTGTCCTGGAACGCTGGGGAGGGCAGGGCAAGGAGCCCTAACAGCAGGACACACTGGCACAGGCCCTCTACCTGCACAGCCCTGCACCCTACCGCGTGCCCAGGTGCACTCGGCACATTGCTTTGGATGGTACTTAATTGCGAGTAGCCTCACACGTGTGCCGGTTGGTACACGGGAGTCTGTCTCTGGGGTAATTCCTGTACAGGGAATTGCTGCGTCAGACGCTATGTGCATTTGGAATTTCTGCGGATATCCACAAATTGCCTGGATGGCAGCGACATGATTTATTCTCCTAACAGCAAAGGATGAGAGAGCTTGTTTCTCTACAGTTACTTCAAAATTATACTATTAAACTTTTTCAAATCTTTGCTAATCTAATAAAAATTATCTCACTACAACTTTGTTTTTTCTCTTATTACAGAATCATTGATAGCTTCTCACGTGCTTAAGAGCTATTGTACTTTCTGTGAACTGTCTGTATGCTTTGCTAATTTGTCTATCAGGTAATTTATTTTCTTACTGAGTCATAAGAGCTTTACATTTTTGAGGGAAACGAGCCCTTCGTGGTGTCAATTTGAAATCGCTCCCCCGAGTTCACAACGCTTCTCTGTGTGATGAACGTTTCTGCCAGGCAGGAGGGAACCAGACCGTTTACCTCTCGGAACGTGAGGCCAGCACTGGGCTCAAGGTGTCTCGAGTCCGTTTCTCACACTCTGGGACTGACGGAGGGCACGAGGCCACGCCGCGGGGCCGGGGCAGAAACACGCAGCCAGGCCGGTTCCCAGCCTCTGCACCGCAGCGTCGCGCAGTGGCTACGGTTCCGGCGGGGGTGTCTGGAGCTCACCCTGCCCGGACGTAGGGCCCGGCTCTCCACTTCACGAACACGTTGGGGACAGAGTTGGCACAGACCCCAACGGCCGATTCAGAAGGCATCACCACTGCGCTGCAAGCCCCAGTCGTGTGTTACACAAAAATTCGACCCTTCTACCATCACCACTCCCCTCGCCCCAAAGAAACGAAGGCTTCTCGCAGCGTGGGAAGGGGGCGAGCGTGGTCCCCGGACGTCCCCTCCAGCCCCGGGGGAAGGGCGGCCAGAACCCGCTACTCCGGGCTGGCCGGGTCCACGCTGTCCACACTCCGCTTTCCCGTCCAAGCCGCCCGCGCCCCGTCCGCCACCTGCACCCCCGTCCCCGCCCCGCCGGACCCCTCTATGCCGCTCGCTCCGGGTCTCCCGCTCTCCCGTCCATGCCGCGCGCCTATGGTCGCCCACGCTGCTGTCCCGGTGGCCTATGCCCCTCGACCCC
>NW_012139191.1:5677268-5683436 GCF_000956105.1 Propithecus coquereli | reverse complement strand
GCCCGCGGGGGGCGCACGGGAGGGCCCCTGGACCCCCAGCCCCGCCTTTGGAAAAGCAGATTCCGGGCGGCCGGGTTCCCCAGGCCCCCCTGGCGTTTTATTTTCCTAAGCCTTTTGGTGGCAGAGGGAAGGTAGTGAAAGAGTTGGGAAGGTGGCACGTGCCTGTTCTCAGGTGGGTGGCCCTGCGGGGAAGGGGGCGCTAGGCAGCACCAGGTGAGGCCCAGCCCGCCCCGCGAGGACAGGTGGGGACGAGGGCCACGTGTGGCTTCTGGCGAGAAGGAGGTGTTCGTGGTGGGGGTCAGTTTTCGAAAAACAGGTGAAAAACTCAGGGAACTACTACCGACCCGGTGGTTACAGTTATTACCCATTTACCTTTATTAAGCCCCTAATGTAGTGCATTGGGTTTTTTCCATAAATACTCAGAAATTGTCCTCCCTGTCCCCATGGTAGTTTAAAACGGTGGAAACAAGTGTGTGATCAGAGACACATGGACCTGTGTGTGTATTTAAAGCTGCCAAGGCTTGTTTTAAAAAGCCACATTTGCTTAAGCCAGACCCACCAGATGAATTTAGAGAACCCAGTTTGGTTCCTGAAGGTATATTTAAGGATGACAAGTAAAGGAGCAACTGATTTTGCCATAAACCTTAAAAAGCCACAATGATGGTTCTCCCTAGACAGGGCAGTGAGGGAGGTGATCCCACCCCCATGCACACCACTACCGTGTTTTGTCTCAAACCTGGATGTTTTCACATTGCCCACGATTTCACTGCTCACTCTGCTTCCCCAGATGTCCTGACACTGCTGCCTTATGGAGAATGATTAAGAAATAGTAGACCTATAATTTGGGTGTTCAAAGGGAAAAACACTAAATTTTCTCCTAAACAGAGTTTGTTTGTTTGTTTTCTTATATCTGTGTTTCATACTTTCACAGAAAATTTGCGTGCAAAGAATATAACTAACGTTCAATTTTGGAAGCAGACAGGACAGTTATTTTTCCAGGAGACAAATAAATTTAAAAAATCAACCACAAATGGCAAGGCTAATAGCTTTTCTTAGAATAATTATATTTGAGAAGGAGCGCAGTTCACTTAGCACGTGGCTCTCATAACATTTTTGGGAAATTATTATCGGTGCAGGAGGCCGGGAGAAAACACTCTTGCCATTTTGCAGATTTCAGGCAACTGTTTCTTACACCCCTGACTTCAGAGGTTAAGACTATGAGCAGTGACTCGGATGCCTGCTCAGGCTCAGTTTCTCATTTGCCAAGTGGGGGTGACGCCTGTCCAGTTCACCTCACGACGTTCTTGTGTGCATGCGTGCATTTACTGGGCTATTCATTCATTTGACAGATATTGACTGAACACCTGTCACATGCCAAATGCCGTGAGACCAAGAGAGAAGGCCTTGCCTGCTGGACCGGTGTCCTGGGGGGCAGAGGTGGTGTGGGTGATAAAGACACTGTCAGGGGAGGCAGTGGTGAGAGCTTGAAAGGAGGGACAGCAGTGCAGGCTGCAGGTGGGGGGAACCCTTGGGGAGCTGGGACTAGATAGGTCTGTGTGAGGAGGGGGCATTTGAGCCAGTGCCAAATGGCAAGTGCAAAGGCCCTGGGGTGGGGACAGAGCTGTGTGGCCTGGAGAAGGAGCACAGTGGAGGGGCAGACAGCAGGGCTGTGCACCTCACAGAGTTTTTGTTCTGAGCACCGTGGGGGTGCCACTGGGGGCTCTGAGCAGGGGAGACAGCGCCTATGTCTTATTAGAGATGACACTGTGCTGCCATGTGGGGCGTGGGGGGGCAGCATCACAGGAATCTCAGCCCAACATGACTCCACTCGAAATGGGGCAGAGGCAGAGGGAAAGTGAGTCCAGACAAAGCCTCGTCCTAGAGCTGGGCAGGCCTCGCTGCTGGTTGGGTTGGGAAATGCGCGGCAGATGACTGACAGCTGCGGCCAGGGGAGCCTGGAGCCTGTAGACCAGGCAGGTGCCCTTGTGGTGGGAAGAGTCCTAGTCCCAGGGCCACATCCTCACCCTCCTACTCTCCTCAAAGGCCCCTCCTAAGGAAGGGTCCCTCGTCGCTATGGAGGAGACAGCGAGCCCAGCCGCCCCCAGTCTTGGCGTGGGTGTGGCGCTGGGGTGTGGGAAGCTTGGGGTGCCAGCAGATGTGTGGGTGTCGGGGGAGTGACTCCCCTGTGGGGGGCAGGCCTTCAGCAGCTCGCAGGAGCCCTGCACAGCGGAGTGATGATTGACGATAGGTCGAAGGGCGAGCCCCGGGAACAGGCTTCTCCGTGTTCAGGTTTCTAAAAAGACGGATAGGAATAGAGGTGAGCATCTGGCCTGATGTGTGAACAGACTGGTAGGAAAGCCCTGTCTGCTTCATTCAACACAGCTTTTAGGTGAGACGTGGATTTAGCAAAATGCAGGCTATATTTCTGTTTCGATCAGCGGTGCTCCAGCTGCAGTCACACGCTGCATGACATTTCGGTCAGCGTCGGATTGCACATATGCTGATGGTCCCGTGAGATTATATGATACCATATTTTTACGGTACCTTTTCCATGTTTAGAAATGTTTGGATACACAAATGCTTACCACTGCGTTACAGTTGGCTGCAATGCTCAGCACGGTAACATGCTGTGCAGGTCCGCAGCCCAGGAGCGATGAGCTACGCCATACAGCCGAGGTGTGTAGTAGGCTGCGCTGCGTGGCTTTGTGTGAGTGCACGCTGCCATGTTCACACCATCACGAAATCACCCAACGACGCATTTCTGAGAACACGTCCCGTACTTAAGTGACCCCTGACTGTCCCGCAATGACAGCTCAATGCTGGAGAAGTTAGCGCAAACTTATGGCCGTAGAAAATCAAGACTGATTCAATGCATATAGATATTTGTGTTGCAGAAAGTTACAGTGGGGATCAGTGGAGTCATTTCAAGCACACATATATGACATTGGGTTTAAATTCTATAGTAACAGAAATAAGAGTTCCTAGAGAGAGAAGCGTGGTAAACTTCACGCACTTGCAAATAGACGGCTGTGGCTGTCACGTCGCAGTGTTTGGATTCCAATAGATATGTTTACAGGAGTGACATAAGTTGTATTAAGTCAACATTTACAGTTTACTGGAAATCATGTCCCTTGCTGCTGTTTAAAACAGGCATGAACGGTTTACGAAGATAGCTGGAACGCAGGGAATAGCATGTCGTGGGGATGCTGGCAAGGCGGGAAGAGGCCAGCAGGGGCGTCAGGTGGAGCTGCAGAGATGGCCTGGAGCCGGGGGAGGGTGAGCGCCCACGGGATGCTGGCTTGGGGGGGTGACAGGGCTGGGGGGAGTAAGTGCTGCGTCCAGAGGGAGAGAGAACCCAGGGGCCAGCCTGGGTCACCGCACTGTGGAGGCGTTAGAGGGAAGGTGCATCCAGGGAAAGGGGAGGAAACCGGAAGACCTTCCAGGGCAGAACAGTTTCCAGGAGGCGGCAGCGAGGACGACTTGGGGTGCACAGGCGCCCCCAGTTGGGCTGGCGGCCCTCATCCTAATCAAATCCTAGTCAGACCAGGAGAAGCGGGCTCTGCGTCTTCCCTGGAGTCTCCCCAGCCTGCAGGGTCTGATGAGCAGGGATGATGCTGGTCTCTGAGTCGCCACCAGCTCACGTAAAATTAAAGCTTGGATCTCCCAGAGACGGTGCATTTCTTCACCTGAGATGCGCCGTGCGTTACTGGCTCCGTTAGTCTTGTTTTCGTTGTTCAGCATGGCCGGGTCTCCAACTTACTGCTTCTCGTGTTGAGAGACTGCAGACATCACAGGGAACCCGGAATAGAAAATGTGGCTCGCGATAAACTCGTCGGCCGAGTGTCCTTGAACCACTGGCTCTGTGGGGCAAGGGGCTCACCCGCTGGACCAAGAGTCTGCCTCTGACGGGGTGTTCCCACTGTCGGGTACTTTCTAGGCCTTTGGCCTTCTATTACTTTAGAAAATATTTATGCTAATTAGTTATAGTAAGCTTACCTTTTATTGCAACTGAAAACGTAAATGCTGTTTTAGCACCATAGTAGACATGTCAACAGAAAAGAAGCCAAACTCTGTAAGATAATTTAAAGAAGGTTATTCTGAGCCAAATTTGAGGACTATGGCCCAGAGCCACACCCAAGAAGCCTTGAGCAAGTGGACTCACTGTGGCTGGGCTACAGTTTGGTTTTATATATTTCAGGGAGACTGGGGTTACAGGTAAAGTCATAAATCAATACATGGAAGGTATACATTGGTTTGGCCCAAAAATATGGGTCATCTTGAAGTGGGGGGGTGGCTTACAGGTTATCGGTGGGTTTAAAGACTCTTTGACTTATAATTGGTTGAAAAAATGAAGCTTTTGTCTAAAGGCTTGGAATGTTTTAAGTTAAGATAAGGAGGTCTGCTAATCAGAGACAAGCCACCAGCCATGCATTTGTTGTGTAAATTGAGGACCTGCAGGTTTGTCTTGCTTGTGAGGCACAAACGACCATCTCCAAGGCAGGATGGAGGAGGTAGACCTCCCTCTCTTGGCCAGGATGGAGTCCATTCAATCAGCCAGTGAGGGAGCCTTAAGATTTTATTGTCATTCACAGGCAGGAGGTTTACAAAATCCTTGTTCCTTTCTGGCTGTTAGCTGGGCCTATCTTCTGGGTCCCTTGTGCCTCTCTGGGTCCCCCTGCTCCACCACATTCAACTTGTCAATCTCTCCACGGTCCTTTCTGACCTTGTACTGAGAATGCACGAGAACCTGTGTTTTAAAATATGCTGAGCCCATACTCCCAGCCTTTTCACCGTCCGGGCCTTCTAGGTGCCAGGTTTTAAAGTATCTCGCGGGTCATGCAAGCCCTGTCACGAAGCGGGCATCAGTCCTCACTCCCCCCTCCACTTTTTTCTTTGTTAAACAAAACCACAACGGCCAGTTAGCATTCTAACCAGCCGAGAAAGACCACACTACCTCAGTTTCCATTTGTAAGATGGGTGAGTGCACACCTTTCTCTCCTTCTTTGCACAGAAATCCCTTTTAAAGAACCAGAAGTGAAAAGCGGAAATCTAGATGTCATCCTGAATGGAACTAAGAGGTTCAGAAAGTGAGAACAGAGAAGAAATCATAAAAGAAATAGTACAAGAAAACCTCAGGGCGAAGGACATGGTGCCAGGTGGAAGGTGCAGCCAGAGCAGGTGACAGGGTTTCAGATCACTGGAGCTCAAGCGAAACTCGTGACAGATTCCGGAGGTGGCTACACAGAAAAGCTTTGCCGGCAGAGAAGAAATCAGACTCGGCAGCTGCGACACTGGCTGCTGAAGGATGCTGGAGTCCTGCCTCTGCCGTTGGACATTCTGCGCGAAAGTGATCGTCCCAGGCAGCCCAGCTGGGGTGTGAGGGTAGGATAAGGACAGTTACGGCCGTGGCAAATCCTCCCGAACATTTACCTCCCGTGTCCCATTCTTCCGAAACTACAGGAAAATGTGCTCCCCCAGATCCAGGGAATAACCAAGAACAGGGACGCAGTGGGGCTCAGGAAGCAGAGCTGCATGTGCCAAAGACCCAAAGCACCGTCCCCGGGCAGTGGGAAGGGGCGTCAGGCCTCGGTGGCAGCCGGGGCAGGAAGGGGAGGGTGCATGGAGCCTACGGTCCATCTCACTGGTCTGACCCTGTGAAAAACTAAGGACAGGCGACTGGAGGATGCGGGAAGATGTAGCCACGGGAGCCCTCCTCTCCCCACGCCCCCAACAGCAGCAACAGAATCTGTACGCGTGTACGTACATTAAACGTGCACACAACAAAATCTACCTAAAAATAAAACAACCTGACAAATGTACACACAGCAGCAGCAAACAGTGTGTGCACAAGAACTAAGCAAATATAAAAAGTAACTCCATTAACTTTAAAAAGTTTGTGCTAGAAATGTGTTAGTAATAAGCTTGCTTAAGCAGCCAGTAGTATTTTCAGAGTCGTAATATTATATACATGGACTTAACCAAAATTCTACTGGGGAACGAGGGGCGGGGAAGAGAAAGAAAGTTAACTCTTCATCTACCAGAATACGCTGTAAAAACACGAGATCCAAAGTCGAGAGGTTAGAGGCCGGGCGCGGTGGCTCACACCTGTAATCCTAGCACTCTGGGAGGCCGAGGCGGGTGGATCGCTCAAGGTCAGGAGTTCTAGAC
>NW_012139191.1:5657543-5677027 GCF_000956105.1 Propithecus coquereli | reverse complement strand
CGGCACTCACTCTAGCCCGGGCAACAAAGCAAGACTCTGTCTCAAAAAAAAAAAAAAAAGTCAAGAGGTTAGGAGGTCTCAGTAGAAGCTTGTTACTTCGAGACGTGGAAGCATATGTCTCGGAAGCAGGTGTCACAGAAAGACAGACGAGAGCCACCGACCTGGGCAGTGGGGCAGGACATGAGGGAGGCGGGGGAGGGGACACTCCTTGGTTTTTAAAGCTATTTATATGCTTTATTACTATTCACTTTCATAGAATAAAAATTATTTTAGATAAGAAAAAAAGAAAGGAGTGGAAATACGAGGGCTGGGTATTGGCTCCAGGCCCTGCAAGAGGCTGGACCGGGCCGGGGCCTTGGCCACGTAGGTGGGTGCTGGGGTGGCCAGGGAGCTGGTGGGCAGCGGGAGAGACTGGGCTGTGGCAGGGCCAGGCAAGGTGCCCCCCTCGCCCCGTGTCCCCGGCCTGGGCGTTGAAGAGGCAGTGACAGGAAACACAGTGGGATAGAGCAGCGGCCGCCGTCCGAAGGTGGAGGCTGCTCTTTGGTTGTCGGCAGGAATAGCAGAGGCCCCCACTATTCAATTCCCACCGTGTTTCGAGACGTGGACTGGGACTCTGGGCGGGCCACTCCGTCTACCTTCATGACCCTTGTTTGCCTGTAGGCCTCGGGTTGGGACCAGAGGGTCCACGAGCAGCTCTGGGGACCGTCCTAGGCGACGAAGTGTCCAGCACTGAGCCTGTTTCGACGACAGCCGACGGTGCTGCCCTCTGTCGTGGGGCACTCACTCTAGGAGGACAGGAGGGACATGGCCCACGCAGTGACGGCCTGTGGCTTCAAACATGGCAGCTGGTGCCCCAGAGGGACAGTGACGGAGAGGGAGAGATGACCCCAGGCCGGGGTGGTGGTGCCAGAGGTGGGGTCGGGTGACGGGACATGGAGGGCCGGGGAAGCCCAGAAACAAACGCGCTTGAGTGCGAAACCACTTAATTTGGCCGGAAGGAAGCCTCGTATATGATGGGAAAGAAGGTTAGAAAGAAAAGGAAGGTACAGCCACTTTATAGACTCGTCATCACCAAATTCTTGAGTTGGGACTCGGATGGTTAACAGGCGACGAGGAGCGGTTGTTGGGTCACGCCATTTCTTCTCAGCACTGAAAGCTCGCTTTCAACCTGTGTCCCCATCCACACCTGCCAGTCGTCACGCAGGGGAGACCGTGGGATGGAGAGGTCCGAGCACCGCGGTGCAGGAGGTGGTGACGGTGCGCTGTAGTTCACAAGCTGTGCGGGCGGGCACGGGACTCCGTGGGCAGCTAGGCCGGCACTCTCACTGTGCAGATGGGGAAACTGAGGCCGGAGGAGGGTGATAACTCATCTGAGGTTTCTCACTTCTAGTAAATAAGAGGCAGACTCACACCCCGCACCTGGCGTCCTGGCCTCTTATGACCAAACCAGGCCCTGCCCTCGTGCTGCCCGCAGAAGTCTGCGCTGCAGTCTCTAGCTGCTCATCAACCTGTGCAGAAAGTACTCCTTGCCCAAGTAAGTTTGAGAACTGCTGGGCCAAGCACACTTCAGCGGGGACTTTTATTGCAGGACCCTCCGTGTGCCTGTGTGTATCTTGACTGCACAGTGGGAATCCGCAAGGTTCGGTGACTTGATTTGGCCTCAGAGCCCTTTCTACCCACCTGTTAACCACCCCCAGTGTCTTTCAAGACTGTTCCACACCACGTATACCTGAAAACAGCTCTCACTCGTTTCTTTAGCTTTTTCCCATTAGTGGTTTCTCCTTTAATGCATTTAATATCGTCATAAGAGCATACACCCAGTGGGAAAGAGACCCTCTTGCTTCAACAGAAATTCCCTGAACCTCTGCATACTTGACATGTGGTTGGTCTGAATTAAGATAGGCTGTAAGTATGGAATACACTGGATTGCTAAGTCTTAGTGTGAAACAGTTTATTGCAATTTTTATATTAATTACATGTTGAAATGACAAAAAGTAGTTTGGATATATTCGGTTAATAAAATTACATATGTGTAGGCCGGGCGCAGTGGCTCACGCCTGTAATCCTAGCGCTCTGGAAGGCCGAGGCAGGAGGGTCGCTTGTCAGGAGTTCCAGAAAATTACATATGTGAATCTTGGCAAGATTTTTTTATGGCTGTAAAGAAGATTGTTCTAAAATTTATATGGAAAGGCAGAGGAACTAGAACAGAATAGCTAAAACAATTTTGAAAAAGCAGAGGAAAGCGGGAGGAAGTATTCTACCTGATTCGAGACCTGCCGTAGGCTACGGCACCCAGGACTGTGTTGGCTGGGCTCTGCCGAGCGCCTCGGTAGAGACATCAGTGGAATGGAGTAGAGAACCCAGATGGACCGGCGTAGATATGGCCACCTGGCCTTTGGCAGGTGCAGGAGCAAGGTGAACCTTGACCTCACCTCTCTTCTTACACAGAAAGTAACTCAAATTGGCTAACAGCTTTAAATGTAAAACCTAAAACTGTAAGGCTTTTCTAAGAAATACAGGAGAAAATCGTTGGAACTTAGGGCTGGGTGAAGAGAGGTCTTGGACATGATACCGAAAGCCGCTGGGTTGGACTTCATCAGAGTTAAACCCTTTGCTCTGCAAGAGAGCCTCGGCAGAGGATGGAAACACAAGCTATAGATGGAAGAAGTACTTGCAGACGACACATGACAAAGGATCTAGACATACATACGAGGAACTTTCAAAACACAACAGCGAACAAAACCCCGTCAGTCCAGCTAAAAAAGGGGCAAAAGACAGAAGAGACATTTTACTGAAGAGGATTTACAAAGAGCACGTAAGCAATGAAAAGATGTTCAACATCATTCGCCACGAGGGAAACGCAAATTGAAACCACGAGGAGATCTCGCCTCACATCTGCCGGGATGTCTACACGAAAACCTGACAGCCGGATGCTGGGGAGGATGCAGAGAAGCCGGTTGAAGGTAAGCTGGTGCGGCCACTCTGGAAAACGCGGTAGCTTCTTAAACAAACAAAGCGTCCTTTTGACACGTGCCCCAGTCATTGCACTCTTGGGCATTTATCCCAGAGGAACGAAAACTTAGTCCACAAAAAGAACTGTGCATGATTGTTCTTAGCGGCTTCGTTTGTGACAGTCCCAAACGGGATAAACGCGGCGTCCTTCGGTGCGTGAGCGGGTGGTTGCTGTGCGGGACCCTCGTGCCGTGGAACGTGACTCAGCAGTAACAAGAAATGCCTCTTGGTGGAGGCAGCGTCCCGGTGGGTCTCGGGGCATTATGTTGAGTTTAAAAAAGCCAGTCTCAAATGTCACATGCTGTCTCACTGTATTTGTGTGACATTCTTGAAATGACAAAATTGTAGAGATGGAGAACAGATCGGTGGTCGCCGGGGATAGGGATGGTGGGGGCGGTGGCTAAAAGGGGGAGCAGGTGTCTTGTTGGTGATCACACAATCTACACTCACAATACAGTGACGGAGGACTGCGCACACGCACTGCACCGGTGTCGGTTTCCTGGGTTTGATGCTGTGTACAGTTACGAGTGTCGGATGTTACACTGCGGCTACGTGAGACAGAGTCCTTGGGGGAAGCTGGGTGAAGGGTGCACGGGACCTCTTTCTGCTGTTTCTGAAACTTCTTGTGAATGTGTAATTATTTCAAAACCCAACAATAAGCAGAAAAATATTACCTGTGTGCCTCGCCTTACATGCTGTTGGGTAGTGTTGCTTTGACATGAAGGAGCAAGACACTGGTGAGTCCTCCAGGCCCGTGACAGCCTCCCGGGCTGTGAGACCCCATCATTTTGCTTCTCCGTCTGTCCCTTTCCTTCATGTAAGTGGGGGGGGGGGCGTGGGGGGGATGCCCAACCAGGTTAACAAATAAAGTCTTCATTCCACACTTACCTTATATCGACAATCTTCCTGAAAACACCTTTTTCTTTATCTCTAGACATGTGTCTTAAAATTGTGAAGTTTTCATTTGCCACTGTTTTCAAAACTAGTTGCTTTTTCTAAACCTCCCCAGGCTTTATAGGTCACATCAACAAATAATCTTTCACAAACGTTTTTCAAGCTGGGCTGCACGGTGGTGCACCTGTAGTCCCGGCAGGTCCAGGCTGCAGGGCTCTGTGCTCACACCTGTGAGTAACCTCTGCACTGCCGCCTGGCCTGCACAGCAAGGCACCATCGCTTAGAGTTTTTTCACCTGTTCCGCTCAGGTCTGCGGAGCGTCCGCATGCTTTTCTTTCACTGCTTTCAGGACCTTCTGCACAGACCTGTTTTCCTGGGGAGACCGTCCCTTAGGAAGGCTTTGAATGGAGTTGGTTGGTGCTAGAATAGAAAAGGATTGCACTTTGATCAATGTTTGACTAGCGGCGTTCTGTAGGACCACTCTGTGTGTTTGTAGAAAATTTGTGCAGAACTCAAAATAATCGGTGAGTTTCTGGGCTTTCTGAGCTGAGGGTGGCAGGCATCTCTCTGCATCTCAGCACTCTGCCCGGGGAATGTTCTCAGTGTGGACAGGAGCGCGGTCCCCATGGCCCCGGACTGGGAGGTCAGGTTGGGAGCCCCCCTGCAGCTCTGCTCAGAGCTCACCGGTGAGTGATTTGTGATGGAGCCTGGAGGGGCACACCTGCCTGCTAACAACAGCGACAGCTCGGGCTCATTGTTCTAGACCTTTCCTCCTTTGTGCAGGACGTGAATGAGTAGGGTCTCCCCAGGGAGTGGGAGCCTTCTGCCAGCTTCTCCCCAGAAATGCAAGATGAGGCTGGGTTTGTCTAGCCTGATCCGAATGGCACCCTTGGTTGTGCACTGTGGGAGGGGAGAAGCCTCGTGCTTGTTCTGACCACTTGACACAGCCCTAAAGCACCACCTGCCACCGTGGTGTCCTGTGAATATCTGGACAAGAAAGGGACTTTGTTTCTTTGAGCTGATAGCATGTGCTTGCAGGCGCCAGTTTCCCGAAAAGCTATGGTTTCTAACAGCAGCGTTGTTGGTTTGCAAGCTTCTCCACTAGCACAGATTTTGTCTGAACTTTGCTTCAAATACACATAGCTGGAGGCCCATAAGTGGGTGTCGAGGGAGGGGAGCTGGGTCCTGGCAGAAGAAGGGGAGACCGGGTCACAGAGACCGAGTGCTCCTCATTGTGGTGGCATCGGAACCTCACGCCTAGCAGGTACCCTGTAAATATTGAAAAAGTGATATAAACATTGAAAATCACTTTTTATGTGGAACATGTAAAATTTCCCTTCCTGGTCTCACTGCTAATCTAACTGGACTTTTGAATTTTCTGGCATAACTTGTATAAATGAAGCATTTGGGACTTTTTCATCGACTCTTAATTACCTGGAGGTACAGAGCGTGTCAGGTCAGGGTACTACATACTAAGTACATAGAACTGGGGAAGGGGAGTGAGTGGAAAACTCAGTGTCGAGCTCCTGCCTTTCATGGTTTGAAATCTAGTAGGAAAAACAGACCATGTGCATGAGGTTATGTGACAGCTTGAGACAGCTTTAATCGGAGGAGTCAGCTTTATTTTGGGATTGTGGAGGAGGTGAGGGTAACTGAGGGCAGGAGGTGTCTGGGAGGGTGAGGCTGGGGCTCTGTCTTGGAAGGTGGTGGGACCCCCCCCCCATGGGTGGCTCTGAGGGCAAACGGCTGTGGCAGGGGTGGACCTTGCGTCCATGCACAGGTGTGCTGGGGGCACACCAAGAAGTGGCAGATTCTGTCATCAAAGGCCCAGCCTGTCTCATGTGTCAGCATCAACAGAGTGCTGAGTATATACTGGTGGACGAGGCTACCCCGGGTCTTGCCTCTTGGCCCTGCAGTGGAGTGGGAGATGCATCTGAGATCAGTAGCACATACAGGCACGGTTGCAGGTGGCGAAGTGCTTTGAAGGAAATTGCAGAAAGTGTTACCAGTGGCCATAATTTGGACGGGTAGATCAGGGAAGCCCTCCCCAAAGAAGCATCACTGAGCTAAGACTAAAGAGTGAGTCGGCAGAGAGTGCTGGGGAGAGGTTCCAGGCCGATGGGCAGCACGTGCAGGGGCTGGAGGCACGACCTGGCTTGGTGGTTCTGGGAAGTGTGGCTGGAGGGTGGGGGTGGGGAGGTAGGCTGGGAAGGCCACTGAGAACAGCGGTGCCCGTCTTGCATCATGCCATGCACAGGAGTTTGGGTTTTGTCCCTGGAGCAGTGGGAAGCCATTGAAGCTTCAGGCTGGCAAGTGATATGGTCAGATTTATGTTCTGGAAGGTCCCTCTGTAGCGTGGAGAGCAGGTTGTCGCCAGGGTGGAGCAGGAAGAGCCATCTGGAGACCCTTCTAGGTGGAGAAAGTGGGGTGTGGCCAGGGATGGGAGCAGCGAGGGTGCAGGTGGAGTCGTGTCGGGGGTCAGATGTGCGAGGGAGGCGACAGAGCTCGCGGTGGTTCACGGGCTGAGACGTAGGAGGCGGGAGGAGAGCAGCCTCGGGAGGGAAGGTGGACACATCCAGATGTTCAGTTTTGACACGAGGATCTCTGAGTTGCGTGTGGCCTTCCAAGTGAAGATGCCGGCGACTCTACCTTTGTCGACTGTGCTTTCGGTGACGAGGCTAAAAGCCATGGCTTAGTCCTAGCTCCCGGAGACGTTCTCCTGTGTTTTTCTACTAAGTTTTATTGTCTTGTGTTTTAAGTCTGTGATCTGTTTTGAGTTCATTCTTTATAAGATGTGAGGTCACAGTCCGTCTGTTGCCTGTGGATGTCCAGGTGTGGTCGGCGTTGGTGGAGTGGCTGTCCTTCCTCCGCTGAGTTGCCTCCGCCGTTGTCAAAGGTCCGGGGCGTGTTTGTTGGGCCCGTTTGCGGGTTGCGGTCTCTGCGTTCGTCCCTTCACCAGCGCTGCAGTCTTCAGTACTGCAGCTTTGTCCTTAAGCTTGACGTCAGGCAGACCAGTCCCCTCACTCCAGGCTCCTTCTTCAAAACTGTTTGTGACTCGTCGTCTCTGCAGCTCTCTGTGTAAACCCGTCATACGGGGAACATCTGCCCTGGTCGCCCCTTCCCGCCCGTTTACCGCCAAGTCAGACGCAGCAGTCTGGTCAGGGCTTCGTTGACATTTGTGATAAATTTGGTTTCCTAATAATAATCCTGTGGTGTTCTCCCAGGGACAGTGTGTTTAGTTAGGTTTTTGTGGTAGCAGTCATCTAAATTTTAAAAAGATTTAAGGGAAAACCGTGGTTCTCCGACTTGAGCTGCACAGAATCACCCGAAGGGCTGTGAAAGCTGCGCTGGGCCCACCCCGAGTCCCACCCCGCAGGTCTGGGGGGGCCCGAGAACTTGCATTTCTGAGAAATTCCCAGACATCGCTGGTTCTGCTGGTTCCTGGTCCAGGGACCGCATTTTGAGAACCACTGGTGTAAGATAACATGTTTCAGGACTGGTGGTTAAAATGACAGACTCTCATACTTCTAGTTCTTTTTTTTTCTCCTTTTCCCTAAAACAGTACTTCCTGTGATCCCTGGTGCTGGGATTCTTGCCGCCTTAGAAGTCTGGACGCTGCACTTTCCCTTCCACAAAGGACATTCCGAACATAAAGGGATTTTGCCAGGCGCACAGAGACCTTGAAGATGCTCCGTTGCTCAGGCCTCACTTGCTCCCAGGGGGGCTGTGGTCTGCCCCTGGGCTTAGAAGAGCCACTGTAGGAAGGCCACGTTTCAGGGACCAGATAGTGCTAATGAGGGGTGTCATTCCCTGGACCCCCACGTTCCAGCGCGGTGGGGGCGCAGGACTGTGCAGTGCCCCAGGCTGCTCCCACTCTCCCGCTCGTGCTGGGCTTCCTGTCCCCGCAGCTCTGCTCGGAGGGGGCGTTTCTTTGGGGCACGTGGACGGGTGGGCAGTCTGTGAGAGTCGCAGGCCAGAGACAGGCACTGCCCTGGGGAGAGGCGGCCACGCCAGGTCTCCGTGGATTTATCCAGACTTCTGAACAAGTCCACCAGGACAAATTCCCTCCTTCCTGTCACTCCGATTCTGACTGGTTTCGTCGGGACTCTGTTCTGCGTGGTCTGACTGCAGTGTGGCTGCCGCTGGGGCCGCCGAGCCTGTCGCAGACTCTCCCGACCCTGAGTGGTGTGGGCTTCTGCAGTGGGCACACGGGTCCCCAGGCTCCGGTGGCACGGCAGCAGCTCACTAAAGCATGTCCCCACCCCACCCCAGGGTTTCTTCTGCCTCTTTGTCCCTCTTGGCCTCCTGCTCAGTGCCAGCTGCTCTCCCCTCTCAGACTGGTCCCTGCCCACGAGTCCGGGAAGGCCAAGCAGAGGGCTGGCGTGAGCCTGAGTTAGCCTTGCTAGGGCTGCGTGAGACATCTTTGAATTTAAAAGGGTGTTCCCACGAAAAAAAATATGATGCTGTGTTGGGGGAAAACATTCTACCTGGTTATTTTTGGCATTTTAAGGGCAAACTGGAAACCCATGTCTTCTCTGCCTTGCTGTCCTCTGGCTAATTCTGGCTCTCGTCGTGGCGTTTTCAGCTGTGCTCTCGGACACACGTGCACAGCAAACCCGAGTGTCCACTGGGCTTTGCAGGATCCAGTTTCCTTTCCTCAGGCTGCTGGGGTAGGACGGGGCGGAGGGGTGTGGAATTCGCATCAGGAAGTGCCAGCCTGGCACGTGCCCAGGCAGGTCCGGGCGGTGGGCGCGGTGGGCCTGGGGCGGCGCGCGGAGTGACTGTCAGGTAGCGGGCACTGTGTGTGTCTCTCTGTGTCCCAAGGTGTCCCAGACCACGCGAGGTGGGCACTGTCATTTCTGTCATAGCTCAGAAATCTGAGGCCCCGAGTGACCAATGTCCAGATCACCTGTGAATGGGGGGGGGTCTGTGCTCAGCTGCCCCCTGTGCAGGTGGTTCTTGAGGTGGCCTCAGAGGACGGACGGGAAGGAGCAGTGACCGGATCTGATGACGGCCTGTGTGGGAGCAGGGGAGCCATCCCTGATGTCACGCATTGCTTATCCCCGAGAAACGCTCCCACGGCGTGTGTGGGGCGTTGGGCGCAGGTTGGCGGCTGAGGGAAGAAAGAGGTTGCATTAGACACGGCTGCCCTTGGTGAATTCACGGCCCGGTGAGGGCGGGAAAACAAGAAGTGTCAATGTGGAAACTGACTTTTGAAAAATGGGGATATCTTCATTTTACAAATGGAAACTGATGGCTGTATGAAAAGATGAGAGTCTGGGTTCGTGAAGACTTCCTAGACATGAGGCCGTTCAGGCCCATTGCTTTTGTTAAAAAGCAGCGTTATTTTAGGTGGGAAGACATTCTGAGTCTCCCGGCTCCATTCCACAGAAAGAGGGGACCCCACTGTGTGTTCCCTTTAAAGTACGGGTAACACCCTGCACGGCCGGGGGACGCCTTTGGTAGGACTTGCCTTGAAATACCGCTTTGTCGTTAATGAGGCTCTCTGTGTCCCGACAGGTGTCAGAGATGGCCGAAGATGGCAGCGAAGAGATCATGTTCATCTGTAAGTGACCCCGGACCCGTCCGCGACCCGCTCGCTGCCACAGAACGCAGACGAGCCCGGCGCTTGCTGTCTGGGCAAGGCCACGTCCGAATTTTGTGTTTATGATAGAGAAAAGCTGTTTCTTTTGGAATGACCTTAAGAAACATGATTACATGAGCCGTGCACTTTGGGGTACAGTTTTAATAGGATCGTCTTTCTCAGAGCTCCTGGCAAAGGGCGTGTAGCAGGGCTAGCGCTTGATTCAGAAAGTAATCCGAGGGTTTAGAACAAGGAAAGATTTATCATAAAACGAGATTTATGATAAATGGGTTAACATCTGTGGATTTTCATTTATTCTCAGTGTTCGGGGAAGATCTATTCTTCGTCACCATAGAGGTGACTATATGATTTGACATGTCCCCAGAGCTGGGTCTTTTCCTTGGGCATGTGTCCTGTTTTGCACCCCTTACATTTTTGGGAGCACTGAGAGCGCCTTTGTGACGCAGGCTTGTGCCCTCACTTGCCTCTGTGGTGTTGGTGCACACGTGTGCCTGACCACGGGTCACCCCCACCGGGCAGGGGTCCTTGCATCCCAGGCTCCTGTTCTTTGGGTGTCCCCATGTGGATGCCGTCCCCTCTGACACTCTAACACTGGATGTCTGCTCACAGGGTGTGAAGACTGCAGCCAGTATCACGACTCTGAATGTCCCGAGCTGGGCCCCGTGGTCATGGTCAAAGACTCCTTTGTGTTAAGCCGGGCAAGGTGAGTGACCGCGTGAGCTGCTTTCACTTTCCCAGCCCCGTGTGTCAAACAGGATCATCTCCATGTCAACTGCGCCCCGAGCTCAGCGGCCTTTGTGTCTGCACGTGGGGGAGAAGGAGCAGAGAGACTTTCAGTGGGGATTAGTGGCTTCCGTCCACTGTGAACCGAGCAGCCGTGCTGCCAGGACGAAACAGGATGTGTCTCAAAGTCCAGACTGAGCTCTTTGATCCAGCCCAGCGTTCTGCAGAGCCCAGCTGTCCCCGACACAGCGTGGCATCTGTGGGAGAGCTGACTGGCCGAGTGACCAGTGCACCGAGCAAAGGCAGCCTCGCTGTGGGTCTGCTCTGCGTCCGATCCAGGCCTGCAGCTGACACGCACTGGGGGCCGGCCTGGCGGGCTGGGCTGGGGGCGCTGGGTATGAGAATAGGGGGCAGGGCGGAGCCTTTGCAGGTTCTGGAAACACCTGCAGGTGGAGGGAGGAGTCCCCGTGGCCCACAGCTGCCTGCCCCGCCACGCTTACCTATGGAGGCTGCGTCACCTGGCGGCCCAGAGCAAGTGACCTGGGACGAGGCCTTCTCCTCTCTTAAGCTGGGTTGCCTGTGACGTGGAGAAGATGAGTGACCCTGGTCGTGATGCTGTCGTGTGTGTGACGCTAAGACTGTTTTCATCTTTGCGGTACTGTTGCCGGGAGCCTCCTGACCACCCCGCCAGTTTTCTTTTCTTTTCAGTGTGACTTTATTCTATGCAAAACAAAGAGATCAATATGTTTGCGCTGGTGGAGAGCTGACCAGGTCTCGTCTTCTGAAAGCCTGCAGGGGTTGCCTTTTGCCCACATTCAGTTGAAATCGTTGTTCCCGCAGTCGTCCCCTCTGTGAGGGGTCCGTGGTGTCAACCGGCCTCCCACTGTCCCCGTAGGGGCCTGTGCTCCGGGCGCCCTGGCATCTGCCACTGCTCTGGACGTGTCTTGGGCTCAGCTTCCCTGGCCCGGCGCCAAGGTCCCGGCTGGCATCCCTGCCCCTCAGCGCCCCGTCCTGCACGTTCTTCTGCTTTGGTCAAACAGGCCACGTTCTTGGAGAAACTGGCCCCATCCCACCTGGCTGGAAACCCTCTTCTGGTCTTTGGGAGGCCTGTGGCACTTGTGTCTTTCCCGTGCCACCCTCCACGTGGTTCCTCGTCTCGAGATCTGTGGTCCTTCCTCCCTGGCCCAGTGTGTGTCTTACGGGCAGGAGCTAGACTGGCCTGTTCTCTTGTCCCACAGCGCTCTGCACGCTCACGGGGATTTTAAATGCATCCTGTAGCCAACGGCCCCTCCAGCATGTGCTCTGGGCGAATCTTGCTGGGGCCTTTTGGTGGGTCTGCGTGTGTCACCACTTGTGTGGCGCTTGTGAGGATGGCTTCTGCCTTACCACCATCAAGAATTGATTTCGAAAGGCTCATGGGGTCAGTGAGAGTGAGCTTTGAGGTTATCCTAGTGGCCGTCAACGCATGAATCTCCCGTTTTGTTCCATTTCCAGGTCGTCTCTTCCTCCCAACTTGGAGATCAGACGGCTGGAAGATGGAGCCGAAGGCGTGTTTGCCGTCACTCAGCTCGTGAAGCGGACGCAGTTTGGTCCGTTCGAGTCCCGGAGGGTCGCCAAATGGGAGAAGGAGTCCGCCTTCCCACTGAAGGTAAAGCCAGTTGCCAATGGGAGCCCAGGAGCCGGGGTGCCCTTGTGGCCTCCCCCGTGGGCACGGGTGCGCTAACCGTGGGGTTTCAGTGATTTGCAAGTGCCTCCGAAACAGCTCCGAATATCGTAGTTCTGCTTAGTTTCCAAAAAAATATTTCTTTCTTTTTCATTTTTTTAGTTTGTATATCACAAGAGAATCAAACTTAAGTTGGTATTTTGTAATACTAACTTTGAATTTTGCAAAACATTAAAGAGTGTATTTAAAACATATGCAGGAGTAAACCCAAAACGCTGACCTCAGTTCTCTTACGACCTGGGTTGATATTGCAGGTTCTGTGAGGTGGTTTTTGCAAGAGTGGGTCAACCTAGTTATTTTCACATCTAGGCAGGGCATATGCATTTGCAAAGCTTTTTCAAAAGCAGGCGATAGTACAAAGTTTGGCAGCTCTCAAAATGTAGCACATCAGACAGAGGAAAGACAGCTGTTCTCTACTTTTACACGAAATTGAGAAAACAAAGTGGATGTACATTGCAAGGGGGCTTAGAGTGCTTAAAATGCGACCTGTGCAAGCCCCACGAGGCCAGGCGAGGTGGTCGTTCACCACCCTGTCGGCCCTCGGCATGGTGCCGGCGCAGTGCCAGCCTTCTGAGGTATCTGAGATGAACACATGAGGAGGGGGGTGCGGTGGACAGAGGTCGGTTGTCCTTAGAGACCCTCCAAAGGACAGGCAGAATCCTAAGCTTGTTTTTTTTGGCAGTCCCTTGAAAAACTGAGCTTACAAGGCAGATTTCAGCAAAAAGGGGGAAAAGGAAAGGTGCTTGATTTGTTTACGAAGAAAGAAAGAAAAGAATGAGAAAGGCTGTTGCATGTCAGGGAGTGACGTAAAGGCCTAGAACTGCGCCTCAGAAAGCCGGCCGCGTGCTGTCCTTCGTGGGCCCTGGGCGGCAAACGCTCGCAGTGGTGTGGGCACACAGCCAAGGTGAGTCCCGTTGAGAAGGTCCTTTGTGCCCACTTTGGTTGTCTTCCAGCGACTCGATTCTGAAGGTACCGTCTGGTATCATCTTGTTTTCTGTGCACGTGCCAGCCTCGGACACCTGTCGGCCCAGGGCCACCTGTGGGTTGCCAGAGGGAGAGTGTCGCCCGCAGGGAGCACACCTTCCACAGCGATGGGAGGTCATTAGACACCTGGTGGCCCCCTCTGCCCCCTCCCCTCGCTCCCAAGGGCTCTGCAGGAAAAGCTTGGGAGAGGGGAGAGGTCTCTCCCTGTGGTGGGGAAGCAACGATTACAGCAGAAAGTGGGGGACAAAACCTTCCTGTGCGCGCTTGGTTGATTTGAACTTCAAAATATTTAAGTTTCTCTCCCTGCTCCCTGCCTGCTTTTAATCCATAGAGCAATAGTGCTGTTTTATAGATGAGGGACCGCTTATAGAGACTGAGCAACTTAGCTGATGTCACCTTGCACGCTTGCAGCAGAGCCCCGAGTAGAACTCAGGCGTCCGGGTTCTCACGTGGACCATGGGTAGAACTCAAGTGTCCCAATTCCCACCGGACCATGCGTAGAGCTCAGGTGTCCCCATGACACCTGGAGCAGGAGTAGAACTTAGATGTCCTCATGCCCGTATAAACTGATGAGAACTTGAGTTCTACCCCTGGGCAGTGAGTAGAACTCAGGTGTCTCAAATACACCTGGACCAGGTGTGGAGCTCAGGTGTCTGATGACACATGGACCTTTTGCTATGTCTACTGCTTCTTTTTGCCTGTGACTAGCCGGGCCTGCCTAAGCCATGTGGTCTGCCATGACCTTCCCAACCATTGTGAACACCTGAGCAGGTCGTGTCCTCGGACGCGGTACTGTCTAGCGGGGTTCCCCGGCAGCCCTGCACACACACTGGTAGGTAATCAGCCCTTCTTGGCCCCTCACCGGGCCGGGCTTCCCCCAGGTGTTCCAGAAGGACGGGCACCCCGTGTGCTTTGACACGTCCAACGAGGACGACTGCAACTGGATGATGCTGGTGCGGCCGGCGGCGGAGCCCGCGCACCAGAACCTGACGGCCTACCAGCACGGCAGCGACGTGTACTTCACCACCTCCAGGGACATCCCCCCGGGCACCGAGCTGCGCGTGTGGTACGCGGCCTTCTACGCCAAGAAGATGGACAAGCCCATGCTGAAGCAGGCCTGCGCCAGTGTGCACGGTACGTGGCGACCCCGTGTCCTGCGGCCACCTTCCTTCACGCCTCGCCGGAGGGGCTGCCGGCCCCTTGGCTGCACGCGCCAGCCCTCACTAGTGAGACCAGTCGTGCCGGGCCGGCTGGCTGGGGTGCGGGCGGGGGAGGGGCTGCTCACCCCAGGGAGTCGGGTCTGTCTGTCTCTCGTTAAACATCCGTGTTGACAGACGGAAGAGCTCAGCCCTAAGCCGGGCCACTGCTGGGGGGAAGCTCCCCCTTTCAGGGCTACTGCGGTAAATTTGGGTACGTGGCCGTGACACGAGCTAATACAGTCAGGTGCAGCTTAATGACGGGACGCGTTCTGAGAGAAACGCGTTGTCAGGCGATTCCGTCGTGTAGACGTCTGGAGTGCGCTTACGCAGACCCAGATGGCGCAGCCTGCTGCACACCTAGGCTGTTACTGCCGTGGCTCCTGGGCTACACCTGGACAGGGCATGGCTGCGGAATACCGGGGGCAGCTGTGGCGCAGTGGTAAGGTCTGTGCATCTAAGCACAGAAGAGATACGCTAAAACACGGTGTTATAATCTTACGGGCCCGCCATCGTATATGCAGTCCATTGTTGACCAAAATGTCATAGTTCTGTGCACGACTATGCTTAGTTTTGCTCTCGGGACTTTCCACACAGTGACTTACCCTCCCAACCCTCTGAGGCTGGAGTGTTAGCCCTATTTTTGGATGGAGGAGACAGAGCACAGAGAGGTTGAGGAACTTGCCCAAGGTCACAGCGCAGCAGGTGGAGGAATCGGGGTTGGAACCTGGAATCTGGCTCCGTGTTGCCGTTCCCCTGGCAGCAGCCTCCTCCCGGATTGGGGGTGCGTGTGCACATGTACGTTCGGAGAAAGACTGAGCGAAGGTTATGTGAGTGATCTGCCCGAATCCAGCGGTCCTGTTGGAAAAGCAATCACAGGCCTGTCCTCCTAACCAGGGTCCGGGACGTGACTCTGTCTGCTAGGGAGGGTCTGCGGAATTCGAACCTTACCCGCAGTGTGGGTCTTTCTGGCCTAGATCTCTTCGTGTAACCTGGAGAAACCATATGGAATTGCTATTTGACATTTTTTGACCTGCGAAACAGCTTTTTCAGGTGGCCCACCCTAACACCACCCAGGGGGCAAACATTGTTCATCATTGCCATGGAGATTATTTGCTCAAGGGGGAGAAATAGACATTGACTGTGCTGACCCCCCAGATGACATAGTTCTCACACGGAAGTGGTTTCCTCTTCACTGTAAATACAGCGTAATCCAAAATAGCTCTGTAGAGTAAGATTCTTAACATACCTGGAAGGGTCCGGTCTGTCCTGTGTTTGTTCATTATAATCGAGGTTGTAAAATGCTCCTGGGATCCCCTAACCCTGGGGGCAGGCGAGGCAGAGTGTGTGTGAGTGGAGGCGTCCGTGGTGGCTGCCCGAGGGCTGCCCTGACAAGGTGATTTCGTTAGATTTCCATGGCTGCACAAACCGGGCGGCTTAAATGTCAGAAATGTATTCTCTTTGGTCCTAGAGGCCAGAAGTCCAAGATCCAGGTGTTGGCAGGGCTGGTGCCTTCTAGGGGCTCGACCCCCAGCCTCTGGTGGTGGCCGGCACAGTGGCCTTGGCGTCCCTTGGCTTGTAGCTGCGTTTCTCCCGGCTCTGCCTCTGTCTTCTCCCAGTGTCCCTGTGTCCTCGCCTCATAAGGACACAGTCATTGGACTTAGGCCTCCCTAATCCAGTATGATCTCATCTTGATGACATCTGCAAAGACCCTGTCCCAAAGGCTCCAGGTGGATGTGGATTTTGGGGGTCACTGCTCAACCCGCTCCAGGGCACGTGACGGGTGGCCACACATGGAGTTTCTGGGGACACTGCTAGGGACTGTCAGGGGGACCCAGGTGGGGTGGCTCTCTCCAGGTCTGCACGGTGGCAGCCCCTTTTTCTGCCAGGATGGTGAAGTAAGCCGAGTGTCAGAGGGCGGGGTAGGGGGTTTCGTCCTTCACAGACATATTTGCAGAGGGAGACCGTGGGCTGTGTCGGGGTCCTTTGAGAGTGGAGGGATGAAACGAGCTTGGAGACCAGCTGCTGCCAGCCCCTCCCTGGCCCGGCCCCAGGGAAGCCCCCGCGGCAGCGCCCTGCTGGGTAGGAGCTGCTTCGAAGGGCTGAAGCCTCACTGAGTAATGTCCAGTAACCGTTCCGGACCTGGTTTCTGGTGTCTGGGATTCCTTAAGGCCTGGGAGGTTGGCAGCGTGTGTGCCCACGACCGGCCCAGACTGCGCGTCGAGTCAGGGCTTGGGTTACAGGGTGCTGACCTTGGGGACTCACCCCTTGTCAGCGTGTTCTGGGTGACGCCGCGCCCTTCACGACTGTCAAGGTCAAAGTCGAAGCGCAGTTTGCCGCCGTGTCGGAGTTACCGGTGCTCTGCTTGCTGCACCCGCTGCAGAGCCCTCCGGTCCGGAGCTCGGTTTGAGACGATAGATTTGGGTGAAATTGGCCGGGACTGTGCCGTCCGACAGAGTCACCTCCTGACTCAGCCTTTGTTGTTAATAAGAGGACTTGCTCTGTAAAATTTGGATTCAATCAGAAGGCCACACTCAAGGATCTAGATGTCAATGTGGCCCCAAGGCCGCAGGTTCTCCACCCCGACCGTGATTCCCCCAAGCCTCTGAGAATAAAAGGATACTTTGAATAATGACACGGGGACAGTCTGCATAAATGGAATGCAGTCACCCTCCTAAGCAGGTTTTTAATTGGGGAAATAAATAAGCAACTTCGGTATTCTAAGGTTTTATAAGTACATTTTATGATTCGCACTTTCTGTTTTGGGACAAATGGCGAGCGGCTATTTCTAGGAAGAGCAGTGAACATCGCAGGTCCTGTTTCCTAGCTGGTGGCTGGGTCCCTTCTTTCTTTCCCGTCTGTAAGAGCTGCCTGCTGAATGCTCACTGGTCCCTCCAGGTGTGGCAGACCCTCACCTGGGTCCCCCTGCAGGTTATTGAAATAGCAGCACAGCAGCTGCCTCCCCTCCCCCTACCTTGCCTCTCACCCTGGCCACCCACCCAGCCCCTTCCCCCCAGCCCCTCCTGCCTGTCCCCAGGTGCCCTCTCCAGGCACAGCAGAGGTCCTGGGGCGTGTGTGTGCGGAGCGCCTCTCCCAGCCCAGGCCATGTGCCAGGAGCCCACCACGGGGAGCCCACCACCACTCGCTTCTTAGAAACTAGTTTCTCAATAGATAACAGGACCTGTGAAGAAAGGCTAGAAACATCCGGAAAGCTGGCCTCCATGATTCCAGTTGTTCAGATTGGACATGTGGAGGCCTGGCTTCTGCTCCTGCTTGGTGACTAGGCTTCCGCGAGACTGTCGCCAATGGCGGGGGCACGGGGCCCTTTGCAGCCGTCACTACCCCTATGGCCCGACTGGAGTGGGCAGAGTGAGGTGAGTGGCCGGGTGTCTGCCTGCTGAGAGTGGCATTGGCACCGGGGACGGGAACTGTGTTCCCATAGCTGACGCGGTGCTGCAGCCGACTCTCTGCGGAGTGTCAGAACTCCCAAGGCTCCTTGGCTTATTTGATATTTCTGTCTCTTTCTCAAATTTGCTTTAAATGTGCGTCTCGGTTATAGAAATCAGTCAGTTTTGCAGACTGGCAGAGCCAGCTTCTAAATACAGAGAAAAGTTTGATTTTGTCCTAAAGGAGCAATGACGCCTCCTTTTAAAAATTTATTTTTATTTTTCTGATGGGGAATTTACTTTTCTGATTACGTGTTTTCTGGAGCTCACATTAAGGTTGGTTTTCTTTCTTTACTCGAACCTGAACCTGCTGGCAGATGAAGGAGGCTCAGGAAACCCCGTGGGTCCTCATGGGAGGGAGCAAGCACAGGCCTCAGAATCCGCCATCGCCACCAGATTTTCAAAATCACCTTCTAACGACAAGGATAAAATACAAACACATTTGGGAACATCGGGGAAGCTGTTGGATCACGCACAGTACCGGCGTTCTGACCCACAGCTGGTGGCATTTTGACTGCCGCTTCCTAGAGTTTGTAAAAGACCAGCACTGGTGACGTGTAGCTCACGCACACTCACGCGCACGCGTGCCAAGTGTGCCGCGCAGAGACTTCTGACGGGTGTGTGCAGGTGTGTGAGCTCCACTCCAGTCGAGTTATGGGACGTTCCCTTCACCCCGGAAGGTTCTCTTGCCGTCGGCCGCCTCCTCACTGGCGAACACTGAGCTGTTCTCTGTCCTCTGGGGTTGCCGTTTCTTTTCTTTTAAAACTGTGCGTTTTTACGTAGTTGAGGCCTTGCTGTCCGTGCCGTCTTACTGCCCACTTCTATTTCCCTGCACATGCTGACTCGCCAGCAGATCCTAAGCATTTTTCCTACTGTCACTGTCTGGCATCTCCTTGCAGGCGTGTGGTGGTAGCTTTCGCCGAGATACTTCTCTTTTGTTGGCTATTTAAGTGATTGGCAGTCAAGAATTGCCTTCTGATTGTTGGATAATTTCTTTTCTTAAACATTCTTTTAAAATTGATTTTGGGAAAATGCTGAGTACTTCCCTTGATGAGAAGACAATCATCATGATGAGTTCTAGCCAGTCCCCATTACTTAGCAGGGAGCACTAATTTGCAGAGAACTGCCTCCAGTTTGGGGTTAGCTTGAACTACATGCATGGGGCGGGGGGCCTCATTGCCAGGGACAGCAGCCCACGCCGTGGGAAGAAATTCCCTTTGTTCTTACGTGGCGTGGCGGCTTCCAGCTAACCCGTTCCTGGTCCTCCTTTCCTGAAACGGTCACGTGCAAGTGTGTGTTTCCCTCTCTGGAGCCTGAGGGCATTTGGGAGGGAGAGAGGAATGGGAATTTGGCTGTGGTTTCACATGTCCATGGTCTGCTCCTGGGGTCCTCCAGCCGGCAGAGTCCCAAGTGGGCACAAGAGAGAGCAGACAGTGCCCTGCGGGTGCCAATCTCTCTCTGTTCTTCCTTTACTTTTACAAAAAATTTCACACGCCCTTTGTACTTCTTCCTTCCTGTGATCTTAGGAGCCCTCGTCACTGTCCTCCCTCCCCAGACCCCTGTGGGGTGTGGCGTGAAGGGCTAGAGGTGCTGCCCCAGGTGCCTGTTTGCTCAACATCTCTAATCATTAGAGAAATGCAAATCAAAACCACAATGGGGTATCACCTAACCACGGTGAGATTGGCCTCTATCAAAAAAACACAAAACAACAAATGTTGGCGAGGATGTGGAGACAGAATAATGGCCAGCAAACATATAATGTTTGCTCAACATCTCTGATCATTAGAGAAATGCAAATCAAAACCACAATGAGGTATCACCTAACCACGGTGAGATTGGCCTCTATCAAAAAAACGCAAAACAACAAATGTTGGCGAGGATGTGGAGAGACAGGAACACTT
>NW_012139191.1:5651220-5657382 GCF_000956105.1 Propithecus coquereli | reverse complement strand
AGGGAGGAGGGGACGGGTATTTGTATACACAAGGAGTGCAATGTGCACCACCCGAAGGATGGACATATTTGAAACACGGACTTGGGGAGGGGGGGACCAAGGGCAACATATGTAACCTAAACATCTGTACCCCATAATATGCTGAAATAAAAGAAAAAGAAAAAAAATTTAAATTCAAATGAAATAAGTTAAGAGCTCGGCTGTCATCACAGAAGCAGCGCCGGCTGGGGTGGCTGCAGGCCAGGAGCAGGGCCACGCTGGCCGCTGTTTGGGTTCCACCGTCTCTTATTCTATGAGCTTATTCTATGAGATTGGGGAATCAAGTGTGGTTATTTAGGATGCATTCTTTTACTGAAGTCAAATAAAGGGATAGGTCTCGTCCCACCGGGCAGGCTTCTTGGAGGAAATCACATTTCCACGGCTGATGAGAGGGGACGGACCCTGCCACAGGCTGCTCTGGCCCCACGCCCCTGGGCTCAGTCTCCTCATCTGTGACACAGGGATGGTCTCGGGGGCGAGTGAGTCAATGTGTGAAAACTCTAGAACAGTGCCTGGAACGTCGAGAGTACCCATTTCCTCCCCCTCCTCCCCACCCCCACCCCCACCCCTGATGCGGACAGGTCCCCTCTCCTGGGGCGGGGCTTCATGGAGACACAGGTGCCATGGATGGGGGATCACCCGCTCTCCTCTCTCGTCTCCCACAGCAGCCGCAGGCACCCTGGACAGCAGCGCCCCCGCGGAGCCGGAGCCCAGCCCCTGGGCGTGCAAGGTGTGCTCCGCCTCCTTCCTCGAGCTGCAGCTGCTGAACGGTAAGGCCTGCCGGGCTGGGAGGTCGGAGTTTGTAAGATTCCTGTGCTGAGCTCCTTCTGCCTACACTGTCGCCTCCCCGGGGCTGTGGTTGTTCTAGGCGTTGTCTGTCTCTTTGCCCCCACGGTTTAGCCTTCTCCGGTTTAAAGCTTCCGGCAGAACCCTCGGCTGCGTCGGGAGTGTGACTGCACAGCCAGGCTGCCTCCGGGGACGGGCAGCCCACGCCGTCTATCACGCAGTGCCGCCTTTGTTGTCCGAATGTGACTGTCCCTTCCTCTGTTTCTTTATCTACTCAGGTTGACACACCCATTTAAGGTGAATGTACTCCCAAGGGCGCAGTGCCCCGAGAACTTTGTTATGCCGCGCAGGGAGGGACTTTTCTGCATCAGTGTGCGGCTGCTGTGTAGTAACGGAGACCTCGGTCAGACAGACGGGCAGGAACGATATGTGGGTAACGGTGTGTGGCTTCTTGTCACGTGTAGAATGTGCTCAGAGGCCCTGGGCCCTCTGCGGGGTTTCAGGCAGTACAGCTGCGACCGTGATCGAGGCAGCCCTGGGCTGGTGGCACAGGCCTGACTGGCCTTCTTCCCCAGGTCAGCGGCTGGAATGTTCTGGAACCTGTGAGAAGGTTCCTCCCAGGTGGGTTTTAGTAACAAGAAGACTAGTGCGAGTGTTCCACGGAGAAGCCTGGGTGACACAGCAGAGATCGTCCATCTGCTTTGGGACAGGGACAGACTGACTCTAGCTCTCTGGTCGCAGTTTTCCAGGACGTCCTACGGATCTTGGTTTTAACGAATTTGCTGACGTGTCATTTGCCCCCTGCTTGGCGAGAAGGGTTTTGTGTTTTCACCGAGATGCGAATAGCAAGGCGGCTGCTGGGTTTTAGGAGCTGTGTCTGTGAAAAACGTGCCCGCTCCAGACGTCAGTGGGGCCCAGATGCAGGACTTCACAGCACGGGGACAGGGGGAGTGGCAGCACCAAGATGTGGTCGTTTAGTCCACAAAGCAAGAAAGGCTGTTTGCTTTGTGTTTTACCCTGATGGCTAGTTTTGAGTGAAGAAAACAAATTCGTCACTTCGGCAGTAGAAGTCTACTTGTCCCCCTCCGTGTACAGCTGTGAACTTGGGCCCCCGGCGTCCAGTCCGGCTGACGTTTCCTGAGACCGACTCAGTGCCGGGTCCTCTCCTGAGCACTCAGCTGTGTGAACTCAGCGAACTCTCCCAGCAGGCGTCTGGCGCAACCGCGACTCCCACGTGAGGCCCGAGCAGACCGCGGCGGGTGATTAAATCACCTGCCCTAAGTTGTGCAGCCGGAGTGTGGCCGAGCGGGGTTCAGACTCAGGCCCAGAGTGGTCGTGGGCTCTTCTTTCTGCTGCAGCCTCCCTCTGGGGGTCTTCTCGGCAAAGGAGGGGCTGTGCAGGGGCAGGACCCTTGAGGCCCACCGGCAAGGGTGGAGGGGCCATGCGCCCCGCAGACTGGCACTGAGCATGGCCCCAGGCCAGAAGACGGGCCTGTCTCCACCAGGCCTTCCAGGAGCAGACCTTGCTGGGCTGCATCAGCACCGCTGTGTCGTCACGGGGAACATAGCGGTTTCAATTTGTCTCGTTCATGGTGTCTGAAGCTGTCAGTGTTTGCCTGAGGTAGGGAGACTTGGCTTTGTAGTTTCAGGATCAAACTTGGCAGGTTTGCTCTCTTTGAGGAAGGCCTAACATTCAAACCAAGCCAATGCTTGAACTTGAACTTCTTTTATTTTTTTAATTGAACTCAGAAGATAAACAACTCCGGGCGAGTGAAGTTTGGCTCATGCTTTTCAGAGTCAGGCATGCCACGCGCTCCTGACACCAGGGCACTTGGCGGAGTTGTTAGAGCGGCGGTTTGGTGAGACAGAAGACTGTCATCCTCGTCCTGTCCTCTGAGGGATGTCATTTTCCTCTTGTCCCCTGGGGGAGCCCTGCTCACATCCCAAGAGTCCCCTAACGGTCTTGTGGTTAAACATAGTGCATCAAACAGGTGCGTTAACCTTGGCGCTCTCCTGGGATTCCACTAAAAGGGCAAAAACCAAAGAAAATGGGGAAGCGTGGAGCAGCAGGCGTGTTCAGAAGCTGGACAGTGTTTGGGAAGATGACAGCTGCCGTGCAGACAAGAGGAGCTGAAGCCAACAGTG
This sequence comes from Propithecus coquereli, assembly GCF_000956105.1. Taxonomy (NCBI): domain Eukaryota; kingdom Metazoa; phylum Chordata; class Mammalia; order Primates; family Indriidae; genus Propithecus; species Propithecus coquereli. The sequence continues at coordinate 5,654,413 of NW_012139191.1, read as the reverse complement.
GGGGAGACCGGGTAGCAGGTCAGCTCCTGCCGCAGAGCTCTGGAAAGGTCCAGGAACGGAAGGTGCCAGATGCCTTGAGGGCAGCAGACAGGGTGGTTGGCTGGGAGTGTGCACGGGAGATGGTCAGACCCCTCCGTTTCTGCCCCGTCCCTGTCAGCAGAATACTGCGGTTGACCGTCCAGGGAGCTAACGCAGAGGGACCCATGAGTGTGGCCTCCAGGAATACACTGGACTGAAGACAGGACTCGAGGAGGTCACACCACTGAAATGAGACCCCTTCAGCGTCCTCACGTGTTCCTCCAGCACAGGGGCAGCCCGGTTTGTGGTCCGGGAAGGGAAGGGTGGGCTTTCTCTGGAGGAACCGGCCAGTCCCCAGGACTATGACCACTCCCCCCCTGGCCATCCTGCAGGAAGCCACCCATGCCCGGGGCGCCCAGGGGAACCTCGTTTGTGAGCACTGGGGACTCTGGAAGGAGGGCTCACGTGAGGGGAGAGACCGCCACAGCCAACAGAAACAACTGCTCTGAGAAAACTGAAAACCAAACTAAACAGAAAAACCTCCATTGCAGCCTTGAAATAAGAATAGGTTGCTATTAAAACAAATTAGAGAACAGAAAATAACTGGAAATTAAAGCTGTGGTCGCAGAAATAAGTTTGAGGGATGAGTACTGCAGGACATTGAGGAATCTTCCAGAGAGATGATGTAAGGAGGAGACCGTAGGGAAAAGACGGGAGGACTGAAGTGTCGGCCCAAGAGCGGTTCAGCAGAGAGGAGCGTCCATCCACAGGAGAGGATGACAAACCGGAAACTGCTCCGGACCTGGGATGAGCTTCCGCATGGAAAGATGCGGTGAGTGTCCAGCACGGCGATGAAAGTAACCCGCCGAGCCGCGTCACCACGAAGGGTGAAATCGTGTTAGGATTTAAAGAAGAAAAGCTTTCAGAGAGAAGAAGCCAAGCTACCTGACACAGTGAGAATCAGAGTGGCAGCATGTCATACTTGTCGACCCCAACCAAAAATTCGTAAGCCACGTCGGTGTTCCAGGGTGAGAGCAGCTAAGGGTGTTTTCAGTCAGTTACGGGCACAGACGTGACCTCCTGTGTCATTTTTCTCATGAGGTTACTGGAGGGTGGGCTTCCGGGAAAATGAGGGCTCTACCCAAAAAGAAGGCGACAGGGCTACCCGTGGGGTTCCTCATTGCAAACAGCAGAACTCACTCCAGGTGCTTTACTAGAAAGGGACATGTCGAAGGCATTAAGTAGCTCAAAATTTACATGAAGGAGGCCGGGTGTGGAGGCTCATGCCTGTAATCACAGCACTTTGGGAGGCTGAGGTGGGAGGATTGATAAAGCCCAGGGGTTTGAGATGGGAATGGCAACATAGCGCAACCCTGTCTCTACAAAAATTAAAACATTAGCTGGGCATGGTGGCGCGGACCTGCAGTCCCAGCTACTCGGGAGGCTGAGGCAGAAGGATTGCTGGAGCCCAGGAGTTTGAGGCTGCAGTGAGCTATGAGGGTGCCACTGCATTCTACCTGGGTGACAGAGTAAGACTTTGTCTCTAAAAAAAGAACAAAAGAAAGAGAGAAAATAATTTCCAAGAAGGGCCAGAGAATCAAGTAAGGAGAACCCTAGAATCCCGCAGCAGGGCTGCCCAGACCTGCCTGGCAGGGACCCGGCCACCCACACTGACACTGGGCTCCACACTCGTGCGACCTCTGAGAGCCAGATGCCTCCACTGGCTTGCCAGGAAATGTGCTCTCGGGCCTCTGCATCCTCACACTGCTCACAGAGCCTGGGCGCAGACCTGCGCTCGGGGCAGGACAGCTGGGGAAAGCAGTTTCCCGCAAAAGGTGGGGCTCAGGTGGTGAGAAGTTAGCAAAACGTCATAAGAGTATTTTACGGTGCTGACAGCCAGGACACAGGACAAACATGCACTGAGTATAGGACACAGGCAGGGGCAAAGGGAACACCCAGGTTGCTGGTGCAGGAGGTTGCAGGACAAGAGCTCTGCCCTGGGTCTTGGGGGTAACTGGTGCAGATTGGAGCAGGACCAGGGACTCCAGGAAGAAAGGCTCCAAAAGGGAAAGAAAAGGAAAAGAGAGGTTAACTGATGTTCTCGTAGAGAAAAGAGACTTCCGGTAGAGAGTTTAGGGATCAGTTAGTGACATACACATAGAAAAAAACAAGCAATGTTAAAAGGCAAGGCAATAATTAACTCCAGGAAGACAAAAGTGGTATATATAAAACTAATCATAACCCATATGTGGCACAGCTGTGAATACATCTTTATGGTCATAATTATGTAAACACTGATTATTGATTTACCCCAAAATTGTGACAGGGATATACTGGTGAGATTGGAGAAGTGTCAGTATTTGGGAGGGAGAGTACCCTGCGTGAGAAGCTAAACCCCGGGCTTCCGTACGCAGTGGCAGGTGATGTCTGACACAGCAAATGGGCAGACAGTAGTGCGGGGCGGGCGGGGGGCTGCTGTTTCTGTCACACACCGGCCCTGGCTGGCTGAGCCGTCTCTGTTTTTCCTGACAGACTGTTACAATGTTGTCAGTCTTCTCAAAGCACTAACTTTTGGCTTTGTTGATTCTTTCTACTGTATTTTCATTTTTATTAATTTCTGCTCCTATTTATTATTTCCTTTTTATACTTTTTGTTTATTCTGTTTCTTTTCTAACTATTAAGTTGAATGCTTAGCTCATTAATTTTCAGCTATCTTATTTTCTAATATTACACAAGCATTTAAGATGAATTTTTTCTTGAGAACTGTGTTAGCCACATTCCATTTTTGATTATACGGAGTATCTAAATTTATGTGCACTATATAAAATGCTGCATTAATAAGTAGAGTATGTGTACTTCTCTTTGATATGTGGTCTCCCTTCCCCCATATTTCAGTTCTAAATGTTTTCTAATTTGCATTATTTTTTGTTTGAATCCATAGTTATCTAGAATATTTCCTGATTTCCATACATACGGCTTTCTCCCCCCAGTTAGCTTTTGATTTCTATTTCTAATCTTCAACCTAAACTCACTTTCCTGTTGCCTCCAGAATGTCTTCTAGGGCAGGCCTGCAGGTGGCAATCTTGTCAGTTTGTGTCTCAAAATGTCTTTATTCATAATGGAAACTGTTGTCGCTGGATGTTGAATTCTTGGTGTATTCTGGTTTTCTTTCTTC
>NW_012139191.1:5631043-5649930 GCF_000956105.1 Propithecus coquereli | reverse complement strand
GAGGGATCTTGCTTTCCTTCTTTTAAACTCAGCAGTGCAATGAGAGTTGGGGAGCCGCAGCATTTCCTTCTATTTTTGGCCAAATGTGCTCACCGTTAGCTGGTTCTGCTGATGGCTTGTCACGTTTTGCTGTGTTTGCTTTTTAATTTTCTTTCCCTCACTAGCCCTGGCTCCTTGAGCACTCGCCCGGCACGGTGTCTGTAAATAGTGAACAAACGAAGAATAACAGCCACTTGATCCTTAATGCCCATGTTGGGTCCGTTGCGATTTACAACGGGAAGAATCAGTCCTAGGCCCAGATTTGCACGAAGGTGCCTCTGTCTGTGCGTCCTGGTCACGTTGTCTCATGGCTGCGTCTCCCTCCTGCTTGCGGGCGCCCCGCATCCGGCTTGGCGGGCCCTGCCCATCTTCCGTCAGGGAGCTGGTCCATCTCTGGACTTGGTACCCAGCCCTGCCTGCCCGTTTGCTCTGTGTCTTCCGATTATCTTTTCTTGGGAGGTCTCCAAGGCGTTCTTTGATTAAAAATAAAGCAAAGCTTTTCTGCTTTCATGCAGCGTTTTTAAAGGAAATTTTGTTTACCATGAGTTGAATATTTTTTAATATTCCTCTTTGAAGGTGCATTTTAAAGTAAATGTAGCACATAGTCATTGCAGAAAAATTAGAAAATATAAATAAGCTTAAAGAAGAAAATAGAAATTGCCTATAATGTCACCATCTGGAGAGAAATGCTTTAGTATTTTGCTATATCCTCCCCAGGTTTTTAGTTGCAAACGTACATGTGTGTCTGCTTTTACCATTCCCAAAACTGTCCCCACAGGAAACCTACCCTGCTTTTATCACCCGATTTGCTTTTTTAAAATAGTAGTCATGTTTGTGCAGTGGAACCGTTTTTACTTTCGAAAACAGTGGAAATAATGTTCATTTACCTATACAGAGGCTGCACTATTAACAAACAAAGTTAAAAACAAACAGAAATGGGGAGTAGAGGTGGGGCCGGGGCGTGGGCGGGAATCAGGCTCCTGACCATCGTGCATCCGCGTGTCCTCCCTGCAGAGCATCTCCTGGCTCACTTGGAACAAGCCAAGAGCCTTGCTCCAGGCAACCCGAGCGAGGTGTCGCCCGAGAAGGAGCCAGAGGCACCCCGGGGGGACCCCCCTGCCGTGCCCGGGAATGAGAGCGTTGGGGCCACCAAAGAACAGAAGAAAAAGCCTCGAAGGGGGAGAAAACCCAAAGCGTCCAAAACCGAGCAGCCTCTAGTCATCGTTGAGGACAAGGAGCCGGCAGGTGAGGGACGGTCCTGGGGTGAGTTTCCTGCGGGGCACAGCCTTCTTGATGCCCAGGGGCCAGAAGGGCAGGGGGAAGGAGCCTAAGACCAGGTCACCTTGGTGCCAGGTGGGAAAACTCAGTGTAGAGAGGTCACAGGGAAGGGGGAGGCTGTGCCTTCTCCTTTGTCTCAGTCAGCTCTATTGAAGTGCAAGCTGCACCTACTACATTGCACACCACACGTGGACAAACGGCTCACCTGTGTGTCAGGCAGAGAACATTTCCGTCTCCCCAGCCACTTTCCTGAGGTCTTCTGCACAAATTACTCTCACCCTTCCTGGAATTTCTCGTGAACGGAACTCTGTGTGGGCTCCCTGTGTGCAGCACACGGTGGCCGAGATCGTCCATGTGGTGTTACCAGTGGCTCCTTCTTGATCACCTAGCAGTCACCAGTCCACGTGCGGACGCCCCAGGGCTCGCTCGCTCGTGACCCGTGGATGGGCATTTGTTCCGGGCCCTGGCTAGAGTTCGTTCCTTGATCGTGCAGTGTCCTCGGTTGAGTTGGAAGGGACGTTTGACCCGCCATCTAGGGTGTGCAGCCCCTGCGGTCCTCACGCAGCCCCGTCCAAGCCCCCGACGCGCGGGATGCCCGGTCCTCGCACGTGAGGACAAGATGCGAGGCTCCTTCCCCACCTTCCTTACTGACTCCAGACGGTTCTTCTTTTTGCTGTATGGGATGTCCCGGATTTCTCTGTTGAGAGTGAGAAGGAATCCTTGTTCTCTAGTCTCAGCTTCCCCTTCTGGCCCTGGGTCTTCAGCCAGATCCCCTCCCCGCTGGGGAGGGCGGAAAGCTTGTTAAGTGGCTACTTCACTGTTCGTCACTTGCCGTCCTCAAGATAGCGTACCTGATTATAAAAATGAATGTTTCTAAATCTCGGTCAGAACTGATTTTTAACAAGTTAGAAGATTCTGCTCTATATGCAGAATATTTCTGGTTGGTGCAGAGAATTGGGGGAATGTTGTGATGTGGTTTTAAAAAAGAATCACAAGTTATAACTTCAGTTTGGGATGAGAAACGCATTTTTCTTCCCTGTATACTAGGAAATATGTGGATCCCAGAATACCGCCAGGTTTCCTTTCCCGTGTAAACCGTAACGGTCTTGTGCTGCTGTGGCCCGGCTACAGCCCCCACGGCAGCGTGTCTGTGGTTTGGCTGTGTCTGTCGCCTTCTCTGCTGGTGACGTGGCTTGTCCTGTCCCTTCGCACAGAACAAGTGGCAGAGATCATTACCGAGGTCCCCCCGGACGAACCTGCGAGCGCGACGCCGGACGAGCGGATAATGGAGCTGGTCCTGGGGAAGCTGGCCAGCAGCGCCGGCGACGCCAGCCCCGTGCCAAAGTGAGTCCTGCTGGCGCTCGGGCCGTCCCGTGGGCGGACGGTGCTGGGGCAGCTGGTGCGTTCCGGAGGGGAGGCGCCTCCCGATGAGAGGGACGGAGACGTGCTTGGGAGGCAGCAGGAATGTTCTGGAGCTCAGGAGCGTGACGGTGCATCCACTGTTAGCACAGCTGTCAGAAAATTTTATTTATTGTGATAAAATATATGTGACATAAAATTTACCATTTTAACTACGTTTAAGTGCACAGTTCAGCGGCATTAAGTGCACGCACACTGTTGTGCAGCCATCAACACAATGTCCGTCTCCAGAACTTTCTCATCTTCCCAAACCGAAACCCTGTCCCCATGAAACGCTGACTCCCCGTCCCTCCCCAGCCCCTGGCGCCCCCTACTCTGCCGCCAGTCTCTGCGAATGTGACCACTCTGGGAACCCCGCAGGAGTGGGACCACACGGTGTTTGTCCTGTTGTGACTGGCCTGTTTCACTGACCGCAACGTCCTGCAGGTTCATCCACGTCACTGGGGGACGCTTGGGCTGCTCCTACCTTGGACGACTGTGAAGAATGCTGCTGCGATAACAGCTTTTTATTCAATTTCAGTACATTTAACACCTCGCTCTGTGTTTCTCTTTCTTTTTCTTTTTTTTTGAACAAGGAAGATATTTGTGTTTTAGTTATTATTCTTAGGTAAATTTTCGCCCCGAAGTTGAGTGTGCTGGTGGTCCTTTTTTATCTTTGGCCCTTTTCGGAGCATCCCCAGAGTTGCAGAGCGTGCCTGGTGCGCCGGCAAGTACCGGAGCTGAGGCCAAAGTGGCATGAGAAATGCCGGGACCTCTCTGCCTGTTCATACTGTCTCTTTGCCCAGAGGATCCGGGAGGCTCCCCATCAAAACACATCCAACAGGGGGAAGAAATTTTTAAAAAATCAGATTCAGATAAAATATAAAACAGAGAGTCAAGAGCAAGTGAGAAAAACAGAACACAGATGTTGTTCTAGTTGAGACAGAGTCACCTCCAAGCTTTCCCATGGCCACAAACCACGGTGTGTGGCTGTGCAGAACAGACTGACTGATGCTGTCCAGTCTTCAAGGTGTCGCCCCCCCAGAAGATGCCCTGGAGGCTGGGGCCCCCACAGCAGTTCCCGCCTTCCTCGCACAGAGGCGTGGCTTTAGCTGGGCAGTTTTGGAAGGAGGCTGTTTCCAAGAGGATTGTAACCTGAACGCTCTTCCCCAGCGACCCAGTTTCCTGCCCGTCTTTACCAATTTGCTCCTCCCCGGGCAGGTTCGCCCATCACCAGAACAGCACCATCTCCCTCAAGCGCAGCTTGATCCTGTCGGGCAGGCACGGCATCCGGCGGAAGCTCATCAAGCAGCTCGGGGAGCACAAGCGGGTTTACCAGTGCAGCATCTGCAGCAAGGTCTTCCAGAACAGCAGCAACCTGAGCCGGCACGTGCGCTCGCACGGTGAGGACGTGGCGGGAGGGGGCGGGTGTCCCCCGCCACCGGGTCCTCATCGGCCAGCCGCGCTGGTGAGGGGCGGCAGCCGCGCTGGCCTCTCCGGCGGGCTGTCCCTTCCGACACGGGGAGCGGGAGGGCTCCGCAGACCTTGGCAGAGAACTTCGCGTTTCAGAGATGGCGCGTGCTTTCTCAGTGCGCGCTCCAAGTGGTGAAGCCGCTTTCTGTCGGTTCTGCAGGTGACAAGCTGTTCAAGTGTGAGGAATGCGCAAAGCTGTTCAGCCGCAAGGAGAGTCTGAAGCAGCATGTTTCTTACAAGCACAGCAGGAACGAGGTGGGTGTCGCGACCCGGGGTTGCCTCCGCTGCGTAGGAGAAGAGGCGTTGACGGGGAGTTGGGAGGGTGGGCAGGTCTGGAGCGCGGTTACCTGAGAAGGGGACGCCCCAGGGCAGTGGGGCGGCGTGCACGTTCTTCGTGGTCCCAAATAGAGCAGGAGAGAGCAGAGGAAAGAGCTGCGACAGACACTCCCGTAGGGTCGCTCGGGTGGCACCTGAGGGGGCCAGTCTCTGTGGACTCTGCCTCGGGGGCTCTCACTAACGGCATGTCCCTTTGACCAGGTTGACAGCGAGTACAGACACCGCTGTGGCACGTGCGAGAAGACCTTCCGCATTGAGAGCGCGCTGGAGTTTCACAACTGCAGGACAGGTGAGGCGACATGGGTCTGGCCTCCCTATTGTCCCACGTGACGGGCCGTGGACCTGTGGGCAGAAGTGAAGATCGTTCAAATGAGTAAACAACCTCACTTCCGACACTGCCTTCTGTTCCTTTTGCTGCAACGCAGTTGTTACCAATCTAAAGACATAGCTAGAAGTTTTCCGTGTCAGAGGGACGAGTTTACTCCCTACATTAGTCACCCAAAGCCGTCTGCGGCCGCGTTTGGGACGTTGTGAAGCGCGGGGTCCGTGCTTGCTGGGAACGGGGCGCAGCAGTGCACGGTGTGTTCTGGCACCGCGCCAGGAATGAAAGGTGGGACAGTGGCCTGAGGAGCGAGGCTCTGCCTTGACCGTGAGCTCTCCTTCGTCCGTCTGTCCTGCGTCCCCAGGGCGGGCGTCGTCTCTTCCTCCCATGCTGTTTTGTTCTGAGCTTGCATCTGTGCCCTGGTCTCCAGAAGTGAGGTGTCGTGTGAGTCTGGAAGCTGGCCGTGCCTGGACTGGCCTCGGCGGAGGGACCGCTGGGCCCGGGGGGGCATCTCAGGCCACATCTCTCAGGCCGAACCGCTGGGCCCGGGGGGCGTCTCAGGCCACATCTCTCAGGCCCAGTTAGAAATACGCATGCACGGCATGGAGGCCACAGCCCGGCGGGAGCGTCCTATGATGCCCGGCTGCAGTTCTCCGTGTGGCCTGTGGTGGCGACGTGCTACCCTCTGGGGGCTGGGGACCACGCCTCCCTTCTAGCGCCCAGCGGGGCCCACGCGGTTGGCAGTCCCAGAGAGGGCGGAGGGAAGAGTCGCAGTTGCCTTGGTGTCCTCCCTCTCTCTAGGACTCGGAGCAGAGCCGGGGCGTGGGGGTGGCCAGCGGCAGCCAGCCTAGGGACCTGCAGGCCAGCCTTCGACACCCACCCGATCTTGCCGACCCGCTCCGTGTCCGGCACTTGCCTCTCTGTGCTGGATCTTGTTGAAGTGCCTCTGGAGAACCATGGACCAGCGTCCCTGGACTCTCACTGCCCCGAGGCTGTGTGAGGGGCTGCTCCCCGGCACCTGCTGGGGCCCTCTGCCTGGTCGGTTTGGCTCTGAGGGCTGCTGTTTGGAAGCGTCCATGGTGCCTTCCTCCCCCGGGCAGGGCTGCCCAGGTGGCAGGCACCAGTCACGTTCCACCTGAGCTTTAGCTGCTCCGAAGGCTCCATGTCCAAGGCATGGCGTGGCTTCCGGAAGCTTCTGGATGAGCTTCCAGTGCTCCGCACCACCTGCATTCTAAGCCCTCCCCTCCCAAGTGTTTGCAGGAAATCTGGGGACAGGCACCCGACTGTTCGCATTCGATGCAGCCTCAGCCGCACAGAGGAACCTTAATCTGTTATCCTCCCCGGTGGTCCCTGAGGTTGTGCGGGAGAGCAGCAGGTGAGGGCAGCGGATTCCTGAGGGTGTCGCCAGTGTCTGGGGTGCTTGGGAGGCAGACTTGCGGCTGAGGGACAGTAATTGGCTCTTGTTGTTTTTAACTATTTCTCTGGACACAAATGAAACAGTAATAGAAGCGGCCAGAGCAGCAGCTGCTACGCGTCAGCTAGAAGTTCTGTTAAGCCAGATGTTCATCTTCATTTATATTTTTTTTAGAGACAGGGTCTGGCTCTGTCACCCGGGTAGAGTGCAGTGACGTCATCATAGCTCACTGTAGCCTCAAGCAATCCTCCTGCTTCAGCCTCCCTGGGACTACAGGCACGCACTACCATGCCCAGCTCATGTTTGTATTTTCTTTTCGTAGAGACGGGGTCTTGCTGTGTTGCTGAGGCCGGTCCAGAGCCCCCGCCGTGGCCTACAAAGTGCTAGGATTACAGGCCTGCGCCCCTCTGCTGGCCTGTCTTTTTTACTTCTGTAGAGCCACCAAAGTGGTGGTGAATTGTGCCACACTTTCTCTTCTAAGAGGCTCTAATTTCAAAGGTTAGAAGTTTGGGTTGAAATGAAGGCCAAGCCTTGAAACGGAGGCATTTGCCGTGTCGCCTGCCTGTGGTGGTCCTTTTTTATGGTACTGAAGTTAGAATGTGTATCCTCCGTAGACCATTAAACCCAGAAATTGTAATGTGGAGAAAAGCTTTAAAATTCGTAGTCTGGTGGGTTTTTCTCAGGCTCCCTCCGCAGGACCTGCCTTGTTTTTGTCCCCGTGGCATGGCAAGGTGCTGATGTAACGTGTTTGAGTGTTCTGCTCGGTGGGCGACCACGAGTGCTGCTCTGGGGAGTAGCCGTGGCTCACACTAGGCCCTCGGGCAGGACACGGACCGTCACGGTCACCCTCCGCTGCGGCTTGGCTCCCCCAGAAACCCACTCTGCTGTCTCCAGGTGACGTGTGCCCCAGGCCCGGCCTCAGATCCCAATATGCGTTTGTTCTCGCTTGCTCCGCTTGTTAAAACATAAACACAGACCTCGGCAGTAGCAGGATCATTGATGGGAGAAGGGTTGTTGCTGGGACCCTGCGCCTGCCTAGATTCCTGAGCTGGTGACATGAGAATAGCCACGGCAGGAGGAGCCACCCTCAGCCGACAGAGTCCAGGACAGCTCTGCTTCCACCGGGCAGAGGCCACCTCCGAGCCACAGGGAGCAGTGTGAAGTGGGTTCTCTGTCCATGAGCCAAGAGGGCTTGTGAGGGAGAAAACTGAAGCCCAAGAGCAGCAGCGCCGCCTTCTACGGCTGCCAAGCCCTCGGAGCAGTGGGCCCGCCTGGCCAGGAGGGAGGCCCACCTGTGCTGTTCAGTACCTGTCCAGGTGGGAGGCTCACCTGTGCTTTTAGCGCCTGGCCAGGAGGGAGGCCCACCTGTGCTGTTCAGTACCTGTCCAGGTGGGAGGCTCACCTGTGCTATTAGCACCTGGCCAGGAGGGAGGCCCACCTGTGCTGTTCAGTACCTGTCCAGGTGGGAGGCTCACCTGTGCTTTTAGCGCCTAGCCAGGAGGGAGGCCCACCTGTGCTGTTCAGTACCTGTCCCGGTGGAAGGCTATTAGCACTATTAGCACCTGGCCAGGAGAGAGGCTCACCTGTGCTGTTAGTGCCTATCCAGGAGGGAGGCTCACCTGTGCTGTTAGTGCCTGTCCAGGAGGGAGGCTCACCTGTGCTGTTCAGTACCTGTCCAGGAGGGAGGCTCACCTGTGCCGTTAGTACCTGTCCGGGTGGGAGGCTCACCTGTGCTATTAGCGCCTGTCCAGGAGGGAGGCTCACCTGTGCTGTTAGTGCCTATCCAGGAGGGAGGCTCACCTGTGCTGTTAGTACCTGTCCAGGAGGAAGGCTCACCTGTGCTGTTAGTACCTGTCCAGGTGGGAGGCTCACCTGTGCTATTAGCGCCTGGCCAGGAGGGAGGCTCACCTGTGCTGTTCAGTACCTGTCTGGGAGGGAGGCTCCCCCGTGCCGATTGGGAGGCCCAGGTTGAGAGTGTCTTTGGTGATGATGGGACAGTGCTGTAAGGCATCGCCCTTCACCGGGCCCTTCACTCCGGAGGTCCCATTCCTAAGCATTCATGCCAATGTAGCAGAAGGAAAAAGATCGCATCGCTAAGTGATCTGCAGTATCGAAAAGGATGAAGTAAGTTGTGGTTGACCTGGGTGGCAGATCATGTTGGCATTGAAGTAACCGTGGGGTGTCCGCATCGCAAGTGTGCCTAGCACACGCGGAGCGCACGCGTGATGCGTACAGTGGGATTGTGCAGAGAGGGCCAGAGCCTTCGAATGCTAGGCCAGAGGAAATGGCGAGGGTGGTGGACTGTGCCGGTAATGCTTCCGACCAGGGGCAGGTTAGCGTCTTTCACAAGCTCCTTCTCGGGGCCAGGTGAGGAAGGCTCTGAGTCAAGGTTGCGCCCCGGGGTGGGAGCAGGGCCAGGTCTGCTCTGCCCGGCCTCCTGCCCTGCTGTGGTCGGAGCTGTGTGCAGGCGCCACCCCGCCCTGCCCTGTCCTGTCCTGTCCTGGGTGTAGCGCCCAGTGAGCAGAGGTGGCCTCCCCACTGCCGCCTGCTGTCTTGGTCCCAGGTGCTGGAGGTGGCCGAGCGACCAAGCAGATGACCCTGCCTGTGTCTCTGCTGCCCACGTGGGAAGAGATTAGGCGTCTGACTTTCTTCGTGTTGAGGGTGTCTGATTCCCTGACCCCCCGGGCTGCGTGCTGGAATCTCCCGAGTGAAGGCAAAGACCTACTGAGGCCCGCGTCCTGCCCCAGAATCGAGTTCATTAGTCCTGCCCAGTGGCTCTCAACCTGGAGCAGGGAGGATTCTGCCCCCAGGGGACATTGGCAGTGTCTGGGGACATCTGGTTGTGGCAGCTGGCTCGGGGCAGGGGACGCTTCTGGCGTCTAGTGGGCGGAGGCCAGGGACGCTGCTGGACACCCCCGTGCCCAGGGCGGCCCCTCCAGAGAGAAGCGTCCGGCCCGACATGTCCACAGTGCTGGGGCTGGGAAGGCCTGGGCAGTGGACCCTCAGATTCCCAGTGACTCCGTTGTGCAGCAAAGAGGGGCACGCTGGTTGGAGTCATTGTGGAAATGGCACCTTTCCATGCGGTGTCAGAGATTTGTGTATTTGGCAAACGTTTCCTGGGTGTGGGAGCCGGTCGATGGGCTAGAGCCCAGGGGCCCAGCACTGACCATGGCACAGTCTGTGCCGGTGGCCTCGCTCTGGAGAGGGAGACGGCACCTGTGCCACTGCGGGCAGTGCGGTGGCACCCGTGTCCGAGGCACAGGAGAGAGAGCAGCTCTGCTGGGCAGGTGGGGCTGGCGGGAAGGAGGAGAGGGGTTCCAGGGGATGAGGGGGCCGGGCTGAGGCGACCTGGGGTTGATGCTATGGTGGGGTGCGGTTGGGTCCTGCGTGGGGCAGAAACAGAGGGTGACTGGCTGTCTTTGAGGAGGGGCTAGAGCCGAGGCCTGCGGCACAGGATGGCTGTTTCTGGAGGCTCTGTGGAGTGTGCACATTTGTGTGTGGTGTGTGTGCGTGTGTAGTATGAGTGCGTGTGTTTGGTGTGTGTCCAGTGTGCATCTACTAAAGGGGGACCTAGGAACGAGGCGCTCAGGTTGAAAGGTGTGGGAAATTTGGGCACGCTGGTGCACCGTGGGGAGGGGCCGGCGAAAGGCAGGTGTTGGGGAGGAGGGGCGGGACTGCAGCCGGGGTCTCGATGGAGGGTGAGGGGCCCTGGAGGGCGGCCAGTGCTCGGTGACGAAAGGTGAGCACGGTGCTTGCTTTTCGAGTAGAGAAGAAGCCACCGGAGCACGTGGATTCCCTGCTGCGTCACGCGCTCGGGGCAGGTGGCACGTGACTTGCAGTGATGTCCATTCCTGGCCACGCCGCCCTCACGCACCCTCGCCCTACCCCGTGCTTCATCGCCACTGCGGAGGCCACACGCGCCCGCCTGCGTTACATGTCATTCACCTCAAAATCGCTGTGTTTGTTTGCTCTCTGGACAGATGACAAGACGTTCCAATGTGAGATGTGTTTCAGATTCTTCTCCACCAACAGTAACCTCTCCAAGCACAAGAAGAAGCACGGGGACAAGAAGTTTGCTTGTGAAGTCTGCAACAAGATGTTCTACCGCAAGGACGTCATGCTGGACCACCAGCGGAGGCACCTGGAAGGTGAGCGCGCCTGCCCTGGGGAGGAGGGCGGGCTGGCCGGGGCACTGGCGCAACCCCTGGGAAGCATTTGGCCCCTCCGCTCTGCTGCCTGAAAGCGGCCCCCATCGAGCACATAATACTCCCTGGGAACCTGCCCCGGTCGCAGAGAGCCCAGGACACGGTGTCAGTAGCACTGTGTGCAGGCGGAGAGGGCTGGGGACGCCCGAATGTGCTGCAGCGGGAAGGAGTTAAGAAAGCCAGGCTGTTCTAGGATTGAGCATTGTGCTCCTGAAAAGTGTTTTTCAAAGACACAGGTCCTGTGAAAACGTTTCAGTGTGACGGTGGGGAAAGCAGCTGAAAGAGCAGCTGCCCTTTTGCTGACCAGCCCTTCGTAAATCACCGACCAAAACTCCTTCTTATAAAAATTCAGAAAAAATCATGTTAACAGAGAATTACAAATGAAGCTTTATGCTTGTTGAAGAGAAAACGTGAGCTAACAAAGTCACATGTAAAGTAGAGCTGTCTCCATACAAATATGTACACACTGGTATTATTGTGCCTGTTTTAAAAAAACAAGACTGGGCCAGACGCAGGGGCTCATACCTGCAATCCCAGCACTTTGGGATGCTGAGGCAGGAGGATTGCTTAAGACCAGTAGTTCAAGACCAGCCTGGGCAACATAGTGAGACCCCATTTCTACAAAAATTAAGAAAAAATTAGCTGGATGTGCTGTCTTGCACCTGTGGTCCCGGTTACTCAGGGGGCTGAGGCAGGAGGGTCACTTGAGCCCAGGAGTTAGGCTGCAGTGAGCCATGATCATGCCACTGCACTCCAGCCAGGGCAACAGAGTGAGACCCTGTCTCAAAATAAATAGAAAATAAATAGCAAGACTGCATCCTACATCATTTTTTGCACGTTACTTAGTTTACCTGACTCTTCTTCATGTTGGTTCATAAAGACGCACAACTTGTTTCTTTGTGATTCCTTGAGTGGCACACTCAGGTCTCCACGTAGTGACCAGGCAGCCTTCAGCAAGCCACCGTGCCTCAGTTTCCCCACCTGTACAGGGGAGACAGGAATCATGCCCGACCCCCTGGGGTTGGGGTGAGGGTTGAACCAGACCCTGCTCAGGAAGCCCCTCGAACAGCGCTGGCGCAGAGCAGAGCACGTGCTCCTAAATGCCGTTGCTGTGGTTGCACGGGGTCGGCTGTCCGCTGTGACGCTGCGTCCACATAACTCAAGCCGTCCGTGGGAATGAACTCAGCTGTGACTGTTTCACGGTTTTCCCTTCACGCTGGAGCTTAGTCTAGGCCCTCCCTAGACGCCCGCTGTCTGTCCCGCTGGTGCCACCGGAGCCTTTGGGGAAGGGCCCGCGTGGCCCGCGTCCAGCTTGCCAGGTGGACGGCAAGTCTGTGGCTCCGCGTGGGTGCCCAGCGCGGCGGGAGCGTCCTCAAATCGGTCAGCAGTGCGGGGAGAGCCCCAGAGGTGCGTTTCCCTCTCGTTCAGGTTACCTGTTTCACACGAACTCCTAAAATCTGTTTTGACCCCAGTTTTGAACAATATGCCTTAAAACCATAAAGATTTTACCAGCTGACTTTTTGCCCTGATCCTGATTTGACTGATTTAATTTATAAGGGATGAGTATTCGTGTCTTTTAAACAAAAACATCTGCCTACTTCCAGCCGTCTGGAAGGACCGTAACGTGGCCTGGAGCCCTTGGGTGGAGTGAGAACACCTCTCCACGGGGGCTCGCTGCAGCTCCCGCTCTGTGGGATTTAAAACACTCCATGCCCTCCTCTTTCCAAGTGTTCCGGATGCAATAACCGTCACAAAGTCCCCTCCCTCCTGGGAGCCCCTTTGGGAGCAGCAGTGTACAGGTGACATCGCTCACACGGTCACTGTCCCTCCACCTGGGCAGCGCTGTCCTCCCGTCCGGCTGGGAAGGACCCTGGCTGAACAAGCATCCGATTGACCCTCCGTGTTCCGCGTGCTCACGCTTTTGCCTGCGGGCTTGGGGATTTCAGGAGTGCGGCGGGTGAAGAGAGAGGACTTGGAGGCCGGTGGGGAGAACCTGGTCCGCTACAAGAAGGAACCTTCCGGATGTCCGGTGTGTGGCAAGGTAACTCACCGTTGGTGCAGGAGACTGGGACAGAAAGGAACGCACGTTGTTTTCTTACGTTAAGACGCAGAGCTGTGCCCATAGAGTGTTGGGGGAAGATTTTTTGGGTAACGACGGGTGCTCAGGACACTGAAGCGTCCACCCTTTGCACATTAGTCGTTCTGATCTCCTCGGCACCTGAAATGGGTGTCCAGCGAATGAGCTGAGAAAGGTGTATTTTTCCTTGACAGCCTTTTCCCCCTTTTGCCGTAATTGTTCACCTGAGCCACGCCACGGCTCGTGCTGTCCTACGTGGCACCTTTGAGATGTCCTTTGGGAGGGTGCAGGCACAGTGCATGAGGAGGTGGGAGGTCCGGGTGGCTGTTTTGCCTGTCAGCTCTGGTCTCCCCGCTCTGAGACCGGGGAGCGCTTCCTGCGTTGGAGCGTGGCCGGTCCCGTGGTTACGGAGCTCCCACGGCAGGCGTAGCAGATGCCAAGTGAGCGAGGCGTGACGTTGCCTGTGTGACACGTCCGTCCCAGGGCCTCTGGGGCCGGCCTAGTGTTGGCTCAGGATTCAGACACCGCTTGCTTGGCGGAGATGCTGGATCCTGAACAGCCAGCGCCACACCGCCGTCCCAGGAGACCCCGCGGGCCATGTCCGTGGTGCTGACGCACATGGTGCTCAGACCACGCTTTCCCTCACGTCACTGTCACTGCCACGCCAGGCTGCCGTGTAAAAATGGTCTCATTCTCTGCAAATGAGTTCCTTGATGGTCACTGGAAGTGCTGTCTCCCAGCCCTCGTGGTTGACGTGTTTGTAAGATGTCAGCTGAGTCCTAGGAGGACTAGAGCGCGTGTCCCTCCTGGAATCCATGTGCTGTGGAGCAAAGGTTTGGAGAGAGGCTCCCACGTGGGCCCTGCGCCCCAGCAGGTCTGGCATGTGGCTTTGGAAGAGGAGGGACACTGGTGAATCTGTCACAGCCAAGCACAGTTCACAGGAGCCGCCTGGTGCTGGTGTTTTGGTGAGATGTCACACGCCCATGTGCCTCAGCGCTGGGGAGCGCAGGGCCCCGCGGATGGCCAGCTGGACTGGCCCAGCTGCCCTGCCTGCTGGCACGTGGCAGCATTGCCAGATCTTCTGACCTTTTCAAGAGAAAACGGAAATACGTGTTTTTGTATGAAATTTCCTGATTTTTTTCAAACCACAAAGCAGGCCAAAGCAGACGGGTCAGCAGGGCAGTGTGGCCTGAGGGCCCACATTGGGCCCCAACCCCAGGCTGCGGGTTTGGGGGCAGGCGAGGCCGGGGTGGGGCGGAGCAGGTGGAATGGGGGGTGTGCATGGGCCGAGATGGCCGGGCCTGGTTGTGCACGGGGCAGAGGCGGACGAAGCCCGTGCCCCACGTCGACTGTCCCTGGCCCTCGGGGAGAGCCCGTCCCACACACCTCCCACGCTGCTGGGAGATCGTGCGTGTGGAACCGCCCAGCTCTGTGCCTGGCGTTCAGGTGTTTCGTTCTGTGCATTCTCATCAAGGGTCGAGGCAGGTAGCGAATAGCATGTATGTTTTGGTAGCTGAAGTCTTGTCTCTTTCCAGCCATTTCTCATCTTCAGTTTAGGCTTCCCTGACAAAGGAGGCAGCTGACTCCTGTGTACTCTTCCTTCCCCGAACCCGATGGTGACAGCCTCCTTCGTGTCCCGAAACGCCATAAACCCCTCACCGCGCCGCTCTTCCGCCCGCAGGTATTCTCCTGCAGGAGCAACATGAACAAGCACCTGCTGACCCATGGCGACAAGAAGTACACCTGCGAGATCTGCGGCCGCAAGTTCTTCCGCGTGGACGTGCTCAGGGACCACATCCACGTCCACTTCAAGGTGTCGATCGCACGCCACCTTTGCCCTCGGCACAGAGGCCCTGGGCCAGCATCTGTCTTAGCTCGGGCTGCTATAACAGTCCCAGGGACGGGGGGCTTGTAAGCAGCAGGCGTTTGCTTCTCACCGTTCCGGAGGCCGGAGGTCCAAGGTCAAGGCACCGGCAGATCCGTGTCCGGGGAAGGCTGCTTCGCCTTCCTGCCAGGTCATCACAGCAGGGAAAGGGCGAGGGGTCTCCCTGGGGTCCCTTCTATGAAGGCACTGATCCATTCACTTCGCGAGGGCTCTCGTGAGGCCTGGTCACCTCCCAGAGGCCTCCCCTCTTAACACCGTCACCTGGGGACACACACATTCAGAGCGCAGCAGTGTCTGAAACAGGTGCAGTCTGGCCCCATCCGGTCTGTTCAGCGCGAGCTCTGATGACGATCACTGCGCCGTGTGCGGCCCTGCTGCAGGGCCGGGAGTAAAGTCCTCCACACCGGGTGCCCCCACGGGGAGGAACAAGAATTGGGGCGGCGTCACTCTCTTTCCCCCCGCCCTGGAGGAAAGCAAGGAGTTGAGTGGGTGCTTGAGGGAGCAGCGAGGACTAGGGTGTGACGAAGGGCAGGAGAAGCTGAGGAAGGGACAGTGGCGCTGTGGGCCCGGGTAAAGCGCAGCGTCCAGACCTGCGAGTCAGCGCCGGCCAGCTCGAGCGACTTCCCCGCAGGGCCAGGGCACCGCCCGGGCTGGGATCTTGCTGGGCGTGAGAGAAGCAGACGGAAGTGCAGAGAGTGGGTGGTTCCGGAGTGGGGTGGCCCAGGACCAGCTGGTGGGGGGCCGGCCCACACCTGTCCCACGAGGGACAAGCTCGTTAGGGCGTCCTGTGCATCAAGAGAGGCGTTTTCTTCTCCAGCGAGGTGAATTATTAATTGCCCCTGTGCTATAAATAACGAGGCTTCCGCCACACCTTAGAAATCGGGAATCGCGGCTGTCTTCCAGGACATCGCGCTGATGGACGACCACCAGAGGGAGGAGTTCATCGGCAAGATTGGGATCTCCTCGGAGGAGAACGACGACAACTCTGACGAGAGCGCAGACTCGGAGCCTCACAAGTACAGCTGCAAAAGGTGTCAGGTGTGTGACCGTCCCGCCCTCAGACGCAGGGGTCGTCTGGGAAGGATGCTTGCAACTGCAGGGCGGCACCGCCGTGCAGACTGGGAGCGGCCACCCCTGCACAGGGCCTGGGGAGCCGAGCGCAGGCCGGGCGCTCAGACGTGCCTGGGAAGGCCACCCCGTGTCACCTCAGGGCGGAGGGGTGGTCCATGTGGTCTCACAGCCCCCCCACCCCAGGAACCTGCCCCTTGGCCTGGTGCGTGTCCACACGTGCAGTGTGGGGCCGGGGCGGGTCAGTCCCCAGGAAGGTCGGCTGTGCGGGCTGCAGGCCGGGGCTCCTCTCCCACCCACCCCCCCCAGACCGGAGGCCCCTCACGAGGACCCCCGTGCAGGGAAGGGGCTTGCTGAAAGGGAGGTGCTTTGTTTCCAAGGAGACCCATCTCCTGCGTGGGGCTCCACCACTTGGGGGAAACCTCGGCTCCCCGTCAAGGCCCCAGGAGTCCCTTTCTCCGGCCAGAGTGACGAGCCTGGTGTGTGACACCCTAGTTAGCTAAGAGACCAGGGACCGATTGTCCGTGTCGCGCCCGCAGCTCACCTTCGGCCGGGGGAAGGACTACCTGAAGCACATCATGGACGTGCACAAGGAGAAGGGCCACGACTGCAGCATCTGCAACCGGCGCTTCGCGCTGAAGGCCACCTACCACGCCCACATGGTCATCCACCGCGAGAACCTGCCGGACCCCAACGTGCAGAAGTGAGCCCCCCGGGGCGTCATGCCGGAAGGGAGGGCACACGGTTCCCTGCGAGGACCCAGAGCCGTCCAAAGCCCCGAGCAAGTTCTGTGCCCTGGGGCCGGGCCGGGCTGCGGGGAGGCTTGGGCACTGTCGATCTGAGCTTTCTGGTGTCCCCATGGCTGGACTCACAGCACACACAGGTCACGTGACAGGGAAACAGCAGGGTTCTGGGCCTCCCCACAGACGACCAGGAACCCTCTCTCCCCACGGTAATTGGGTGTATGAATGCCGGGCCACATCTGGCACGCAGCCCATAATGAGCGCCGAGGGCGCGCGAGCGAGTGAACCGTCCCGGCTGCAAGCCGATTAGACTCCCGGGGCCGCCCTGACGTAGCACAGACGGGGCGGCTTAAACCACAGGCATTTATCTTCGCTCAGCCCTGGAGGCCGGAAGTCCAGGGTCCGGGTGCCAGCGGGTTCCTCTGAGGCCTCTGCCCTGGGCTTGCAGACGGCAACTTCTCCCTGTGTGTGTCTGTGTCCCAGTCTCCTCTTGGGATGGACTAGGGCCCAGCCCTGAGACCGCGTTTCAGTTTAATTACCTCTGCAAAGACCCGTCTCCAGACGCAGCCCGGCTCTGCAGAGCTGTGGGTTGGGACGTCGTCAGATCGCTGGGCGGTGGGGTCACAGTTCAGCCCCTAACAGAGGCTGAAATGTTTGCTTCTTGTGTCATCCACGTAGCACCGTTTGCCTCACCGTTGCCAGTAGGGTGCTTGCTTGGGAAGGCACCCTTGATGCTGACGCCCCCACGGCCGTGCACCACTCTGAGGGGGGTCTCTGGTTTCAGGTACATCCACCCCTGCGAAATCTGCGGGCGGATCTTCAACAGCATCGGGAACCTGGAGCGCCACAAACTCATCCACACAGGTAGCTGCGGGCGCGTGGGGCTGGTGCGGGCGGTGGAGGGGGGTCTCCATGCGTAGCGCCCCCCATGCCTTCTGCTCTTTCTCCAGCTGCTTCTGTCCCCCCTGCCCTACTACTCGGAGCACCCCCTCCTCTATTACCCCTTCCAGGGCCTCAGAGACCTTCTCATGCCCAAGCCCCCCAGAGGGTCCCGAAGAGGTGACCCACCTTGTCACTGCACCTCCTGCTGCGGTCGAGTCCTCTCCCAGGCGCTGCCTTCGTGTGGACCCCACAGGTAGGGATTTCGGGGCTCAGGTTCTGACATGTGTTTTAGGTGTGAAGAGCCACGCCTGTGAGCAGTGCGGGAAGTCCTTTGCCCGGAAGGACATGCTCAAGGAGCACATGCGCGTGCACGACAACATCCGCGAGTACCTGTGCGCCGAGTGCGGGAAAGGTAGGTGCGGCTCTCGCGGGACAGTCTCCGCCGGGCCACTGGGTGCGCGGGTGTAGAGATGCCACCTTTGCTCACCGAAAGGAGACGTCGGTGAGAACTGGCATGTCCAAGTGCAGAAGGCTCCACCGGGGCATCCCAGGGGCCCGCAGGCTTCGGCAAATTGCTTAACAGCAAGGAAGGACGTGCGGTATTTAAATCAGGAGTCTGGAAGAGAGACGAAGTAGTCCAGAAGGCAGAAAGACGTGCTAAATTTAAAGGCAGAAACAAACAATTCTAAAAGCAGGAAAATGATGCTCTGTGTAATTGTTTAAAGTACAAAGTGATTCTGAGAATCCCGGCAGGGTCCGACAGCTGTTAACCCTCAACACTAAACCACTAACTGACTACAGTTGGCTGCGTGTTACGAGATCAGCTTAGCACGGCCAAGGAATCTTCTTTGTCATACATAAAGTTAATTAATAATCTGTGAATAAAATAGATCAGTAAGCAGAATTTTTCAAAAAACATAGGTCTAGTACATGTTAAAATTTTGACCCATTCCTGTTTCTAGAAAAGCTACAGCCTCCTAGAAGACCGGGGCTGTGTCGGGGCCTCGCTGTCCCGGGGGCCGCAGAGCCTCCGCTCAGATGAGAGACACGGCAGCTTCCTCTGCTGGCCGTCAGGACCTTTTAGACACACCGTACTCCGCAAATGGTTTTGTTTTCTCCTCTGTTGGGTTTTTAAAACTTAAACAGAAAACTATGAAGAAAACACGATTCCCCGTAACCCCCTCCCTGCAGGGGACGCTGAGTCCCCTCCCGACCCTCAGGCCTCCGCCCGGGGCCAGCATGGGCGCCGGCTCTCGTCCACTGTCCACTGTCCAGAGTAACCGGGTGTGAGGACAGCACGTGGGTGGTTTGTTGAAAAAGCAACTTAGGCACCTAGACAAAAAAACTAATTTTTAAAACAGTACAAATGGATCTGCAAGATGAAATTCAGTTACTCTCCCCTCAGGGCCCAGGTACCCTCCTCACGGAACCCTCGCGGGTCCTTTCTCTGAACGTCTCTGGCAGCGTCTGTCCCGGGGCCCGGGCTGACCCTGCTGCGTCTGCAGCGCCCTGTGCTGTGAGCTTCAGCCGTGCGCGCCGCTTGCCCCGCCAGCTCCCCTTTCCTCCCCAAGCCCACCAAAGTGAGATTTTTTAAAAAGTGGAGTGGGAGCTGGCGCCGTGGCTCAAGTCTATAATCCCAGCACTTTGGGAGGCTGAGGTGGGAGTATCACTTGAGTCCAGGAGTTCGAGACTAGCCTGGGCAATGTAGTGAGACCCCCGTGTCTAAAAAATAAAAATTAAAAAATTTAGCCAGTCATGGTGGCGCAC
>NW_012139191.1:5617948-5630833 GCF_000956105.1 Propithecus coquereli | reverse complement strand
TTTTTTGAAAAATTAGCCAGGTGTGGTGGCACACGGCTCTAGTACCAACGCTCTGGGAGCTCAGAGGTTGAGGCAGGAGGATCACTTAAGGCTAGGAGTTCAAGACCAGCCTGGGCAACATAATGAGACCCCATCTCTACAAAAAATAGTTTTGAAAAACGAGCCAGGCTTGGTGGCGCACACCTGTAGTCTCAGCTGTTCAGAAGGCGGAGGCGGAAGGATGTCTTGAGCTCAAGAGTTTGAGGCTGCAGTGAGCTATGATTGTGCTGCTGCACACCATTCTATGTGGCAGAGAGACACCCTGTCTGAAAAAGTAAATAAATAAAAAATGTCACAAACACTGGCTGTGACAGGCGGTCGGACGTGGAGATGAGCGTTGTTGTCTCTTTCTGTCTCTGGGTCCGGGTTCCCCGTGGCCGCGTGTTAGCTCTGTGACGTAGCAGGCGTGCGCCTCGGGTGCACACGGAGCAGGGTGCCGGGTCGGGCGGGTCGGTAGGAGCCGCTTCCTTTGGGTCAGGTTCACCCACTTAACTCTGACCTCGAGGAAACCGTCCCGCCCAGGGTCAGCGCCACGATGCCGGCTGTGCCAGTCACACCTGGAGACGCTTCTCGTGCCGGTTCCAGGGGTGGGCAGCCGGGCAGTGTCTGCCACAGTTAGACGGAGCTAGAAGTTTATCCTGTGTCTTTGCGGCGTGAAGGTCTGTTTGCAGTGGGAAGATAGGCAGTGTGTGTCCCCTGCAGCTTGTTTGTGACAGAACGACTTCAAACACCGAGGGATTAATTACACCTGCTGTGGTGGTGCCTCAGGGCCTCCGCACCTGCTGTTCCCCATGCCAGGAATGCTCTTCCCCCAAGTACCTCTTGGCTCCTCTCACACTTGTTCCAGGTCACCTTTTCAGAGGGCTCATCAGCAGGGATCCCCTGACACCCCATCTGATGAACTGGGGCCTCAGCCGCACCCTCCCCTTCCCCGTCCCACTCCCCCTCCCCCCAGCCTCTGCTCCATCCTGCTTCTCCATCCCTTCTCAGATGACACTGCTGTGTTTGCTTGGTTTTTGTTTGTTTTTGAGACACGGTCTTACTTTGTCATCTGGGC
Source organism: Propithecus coquereli (assembly GCF_000956105.1). Taxonomy (NCBI): domain Eukaryota; kingdom Metazoa; phylum Chordata; class Mammalia; order Primates; family Indriidae; genus Propithecus; species Propithecus coquereli. The sequence continues at coordinate 5,629,737 of NW_012139191.1, read as the reverse complement.
TAGAGTGCAATGGTGTCATCACAGCTCACTGTAACCTCCAACTCCTGGGCTCAAGCAATCCTTCCGCCTCAGCCTCCCGAGTAGCTGGGATAACAGGCGTGCACCACCACGCCTGGCTAATTTTTTAAATTTTTTGTAGAGACGGGGTCTTGCTATGTCACCCAGGCTAGTCTTGAACCCCTGGCCTCGAGCAGTCCTCCCTCGGCCTCCCAGAGTGCTTGGATTTCAGATGTGAGCCACCACGCCCAGCCCACGTTTGCTTGTCTGTTCCTCTCCCCCACTTAGAATGGGGACCTCGTGAAGCCAGGGACTCCGTCTGGCTCACTGCCCAGGGCCTGGTGTGCACACAGTAGGAGCTCAGCATTTGTTGGAATGCCACGAGTGGGATTTAGCTGTTGAAACCAATGTGCTTGAGGGGTTTGCAAGGCCAGGGCTGATGTCCTTTGTGGGAGACACAGAAAGACAAGCACTTGAGGATGTTGTCGCTCGGTGGCACCGGCAGGCTGGAGAGAGGAGGTTCTGTGCAGTGTGACACTGCCCCGGGGGTGTGGCCAGAGGGGTGCCAGCACCGGCCCAGTGTGTGCTGGGCACCATCGTGTGACCTGAAGGTCAGGTTGCTGGACCACCAACCCCTAACCCAACCTTTCGTCACCTGTGGTTTTTGTCACTGAGTGCGTATGAGTTTTTTAAATCAAAAAGTTTAAGAGTGATTCTTTGAGGTACAGTCTCTTTGTGGTTGACACGGGCTAGCACTTGCCCCGCTCCGTGGCGTCTGCATGGGCACCGCGGCGTCCTCTCGGGGGCACGTGCTCCCTGTGGCTCAGGGCGGTTTTCTCAAGGCAGGCGAGGCTGCCCGGCCCCCGGTTTCACAGTTCAGGCGGGAGCTGGGTGAAGTTCGCCTGTCTCCGGCAGCTGTAATGGGGGTTTTCTGGGAAACCTGGTGAGTGAGCGGCATCGGAAGGGAACAGCCGGCAGCTTCAGAGAGAGCTGTTTCAGTGCAGTCGTTTTCCTCCTCCAAATGCAGAGGCCGACGGCAGTGGTCTGGACATGCCAACTCCACCGCTGCCCTGCGCAGCACAGCGCAAGTCGTCCCTGGCCCGGCCGCTGCCCCTGGGCTGGGCCCACTTGCAGCCGGCAGGACCGGACGGGGTCTGCCCGGTGCGTGTGTGCCCTGCACGGCTCGCGCACCGAGCCGGCTTGCCCCCCAGCCTGTTCCGGGGCCTTCCCTTCCCCCCTGGCCTGAGTTAGCCAGGTTGTGCCTATTTGTTTAAGGAGCGGAAACTCCTTAAGATCAGCTTCTTTAAGTTAAACTAAAAGTAGGTTGAAAGTCACTCTTTAAACCATGTAGTGTCCTAATCTTAATTACGTCACCAAGGTCCAAGGAAACCTTAGTCACACTAGTGGGTCTCCCCACATGGTCCGGTGGGGCCACGGCGGTAGCACCTGAAGTTGGCCGACAGCCCTGGGCGTTGCGTGTGGCCGTCAGGTGCAGGGCCAGACGCCAGCAGAGCTGAGCACTTTGGGTGTCACAGCCAGTCTCCAGGGATGGTACCCGCCCAGGTCTTGCTGGTGGCGGTGGGGGGAGCCGTGGGACCCGCACCCCACGGCGGCCCCTCACCGGCGGCACTGCCTGACACCTGCGCAGGGGTGGGGTCTGCGTGGTGGGCGTGGCCGCTCTCTGATCCCCGCCCCCGCTCCCCGCAAGGCATGAAGACCAAGCACGCGCTGCGCCACCACATGAAGCTGCACAAGGGCATCAAGGAGTACGAGTGCAAGGAGTGCCACCGCAAGTTCGCGCAGAAGGTCAACATGCTCAAGCACTACAAGCGACACACGGGTGAGTCCCGCAGCCGCCTCGGTGGCAGGCGCCAGGCGGGGAAGCAGGCGGGCGTCCCGGTGGACACGTCATGCGAAAGGGCCACCTCGAGACGCCGCCCTTTCGCTGGGTTTTCTGGGTGACCCCCCAGAGTAGTGGGTAAGCAGCTGCATGCGTCAGAACTTCGCTCCCAGGGGCCCTGTCACACGCAGCCCCGTGCACACAGGAGCTCAGCGTGCTGCGCAGCTTTGTCGGGGCGTCTGGCGATACCCGTCAGTTCTTAGCTGTCCCCCATCCACTCAGCCGTCTTCCCTGCGGGCGTCTGTGCCCAGGACACGGTGCTCAGCGCAGGGCCAGAGAGGCATCTCAGTGTGAGCTCTGCAGCGGGAGCCCACGCCATGGTCCCCAGGGCCCCTAAACCACATGTCGAGTCCTACCACCATCTGACCCCCTCTCCCCAGGGCGGCCCAGGCTGCCACGTGGCTCTGCCGTGGGTCCCCTGGCGTGTGGGCGCCTGCACTTTTCCGGAGCCGCACCGTCCTCCTCTTTCCTGGGGGAGCTCTATCCGTTACTCACTTTGCCTTTTCTGGGACACTCTCCTGCTCCCCAGAACTGAGCCACGTGCCCTCTCTGGGTTCTCAGAACACCCCACACTCTGCCTACCGCCCGCCTGCCAGCCCACTGGGCTGTGGTGGCCTCTGTCCCATCATCCCAGGGCCCTGTGCACACGAGGTGCTCAGTGAACTCTCGCAGGAGTGAGGGCACCTTTTAAAATCCCTCACCTTGTTTCCATTGTTTGGGGGGAAACCTTTGTTTAAAGGCATCCTTAGAGGCCACCTCCCATCAGTCTGGGGAGTGGAACAGGGGCTGACTCCATCCCCTCGCCCAGCCGAAGGCGGACGCGGACCCACCCTGCTCTGGGGCTTCAGTCCCGCCCTGGGAAGGGACGTTTCAGAGCCCTGTGCATGGGGGCCGCGGGGAGGATCGGGGGCCTCTGGTGTCCGTGTTACAGTGTCTGCTCCCGGCTCTTGCCGGGCCAGTCCCAGGCCAGGACTGACTGAGCACTTACCTTTGAGTCAATAGAGAGTCAGATCAGCTCTGATTTAATCATTATAGTAAAGGTTCTTTTTAACCATATTAATTTTGTGCAACTGTAGCAATTCCATTGTCTCTCGTGCTTGGTGTGCCTCTGCTCTCCTTGCACGTGGTCCTGATTTCAGTTATTACTCCAGCTCTCCTTGTGTGTATCATGTATGATGCCTGGATCTTTTTGCGCTGAGGGGGGTGTAGATAAATGAATGCATTAAAGTGGTTGTTTTCCTCTGTGAGTCCCACCCCACCTGTGTCCTCAGAAAACTTCCCACATCTCATTACTTTTTGACATGAAATGTTGCCGCCGAGGGTACGTTTCTCAAGCCCCACTTGCGCTGAGTGTGGGGATGGATGTTCGCGGTCTGCCGTCCCCTGGCAACTCACCTTCTCCCGGCGCTGCAGTTACTCACGCACGTCAGGGTGAGACATCCTCTGGTGTGACTCAACTTCAGACGCTCATCAGACACGTGGAATTAAGCGTGCCTTTTTCTGCAGGGATTAAAGATTTCATGTGTGAGTTGTGTGGAAAGACCTTTAGCGAGAGGAACACCATGGAGACGCACAAGCTCATCCACACCGGTGAGTGGGCGCCATCTGGGGAACCTTCCGGCTGCAGGCCACCATCTGGTGGGGCTGTCGGAGCGCATGCAGGGGTGGACACACCTGTTCTGTTACATGGACTTTTCCAGAATGGTCAGTGCTGTCTTGGCTTAGCAGTGACCATTGGCCCTCTGAAAGTCAGCCCGCTGCGGCTTCAGTGTCCATTCCCGAATTGTCAGACACCGGCGGGTGCAGACGGGGCTCCGTGGGGATGAGGGCCGCTCGCCTGTGTGCATCTCGACCTGACCCGCCCCGCTGCCTGCACTCACTTGTCTTTCCCTCCCCGCCTGCGCGTGCGTGAGAAGTGGGCAAGCAGTGGACGTGCTCCGTGTGCGACAAGAAGTACGTCACCGAGTACATGCTGCAGAAGCACGTGCAGCTCACGCACGACAAGGTGGAGGCGCAGAGCTGCCAGCTGTGCGGGACCAAGGTGTCCACCAGGGCCTCCATGAGCCGGCACATGCGGCGCAAGCACCCGGAGGTGAGTGCGGCGGCCCAGCGCCTTCTCCCTGCCCTCCGCAGCGCAGGTCTGGACACCCCACCCGTGGTCTGTGCGCGCTTCCGGGTCTCAGACACCCCACCACGCTGGCTCAGGGATCTGTCTCCCTCTGCAGACCCTGAGTTCCTCGAGGCAGGGCCTGGGTCTTGGGTGCCTCTGCGCGCACTGCCTGCCACGTGGAGGTGCAGAGCGGTGAAGAAGGTGGGGTAGAAGAGCCTCAGTGTGCTTCTTGCTAAGGTTATAAACCGTATTCCCCCTGGGGTCAGGGCGAGATGGATGCACAACCTGCCCCTCCCCTGTTCTTCCCTCCAGAGTAGCCAAAGTGCAAAACAGGGTCCTCGTTGTGGTGCTGGGCCAGCTAGAAAACAGCGTTGAGGGCCGGGAGGCAGAAGTTGTTGGGAAGCAAGAGGAGGCCGGCTCGCTTGAAAGCCTGTTCTGTAGGAAGGCCCAGGGATGTTCAGTAGTCAGATGTGTTTTCAAAGAAGCAAACCGACAAAGCAAGGAGAATACAGGGAAATAGTTAGAGCACTGCAAGGGGAAGACTTTCTGAGCGGAAAAGCAGCAAAAGAAGTTGTGTATAAAATATCAATAGATTTGGGGATATGTGCACTTCTCTGTAGGTCAAAAAAGTAAGCAAAGGGCAGACTGAAAAACGTGTGTAGGCTGTTACTATCTTTGCCAGATATAAACTGTTCATACCAAAGGTGATAACCGGCCGGGCAGGGTGGCTCATGCCTGTAATCCTGGCACTCTGGGAGGCCGAAGCCAGAGGATTGCTTGAGGTTAGGAGTTCAAGACCAGCCTGAGCAAGAGTGAGACCCCCCATTTCTACTAAATATAGAAAAATTAGCCGGGCATGGTGGTGCACCTGTAGTCCCAGCTACTTGGGAGGCTGTGGCAGGAGGATCGCTTGAGCCCAGGAGTTTGAGGCTGCTGTGAGCTGATGCCATGGCACTCTAGCCCAGGCAACAGAGTGAGACTCTGTCTCAAAAAATAAATGAATAAATAAAGTTGATAACCGCTCGATGAGAAATGCAAGAGGAACCCAGCGTGTAGCTGGGCACCGTGGTGTGCGCCTGTAGTCCCAGCTGCTCGGGACACTGAGGTGGGAGGGCTGCTTGAGCCCAGGAGTTCAGGGCCAGCCTGGGCAATATAGTGAGACCCTGTCTCAGAAAAAAAGAACCAAGTGTGTACATGGAGAGTCAGTTCATGAAAGAAGAAATACGTATGGTTTAAAAACATTCAAAAAGGCATTCAGCCTCACTGCGAATCCCAGAAATGCCAGTGTTAACGGCAGACGACACTGTCCTTCGCCTGCTGAGTTAGCAGGAGATTTTTAGATTCGAAACGACTGTGCTGGCATGAATTGGGCACTCTCACTCTGATGTTTTTCTTGAAGGTAGCGTGACAGTATTTCTTGAGTGTTTCGTAAGTTATTCCAAGCCCTCGGTGTCCTGCTTTAGGAATGTGATTAATGACAGTGTAGCAGTGTGTCTGCCTGTACACACACGCTCACAGAGAATTCTAAATAAAATGGTAAAATGCTCGTTATATAAATGAAAAAACAATCCACGTGTATATGTCACGCAAGTATATAAAATACATGTCATACACATCGTGTGTGTGTGTAATACTTATGTAATATAAACGAGATAAGTAAAGAAAGGGAAACATCACACAGTGGTTTTCTCCTGGTGTCAAACTTGTGGGTAATTTCGTCCCTTCACGTTTTTCTCCATTTTCTAGGACTCCCTGTAATGAGCACGAATTGCTTTTGCAATTATACAAGCACATTCTGCCTTAAGTGTCCGTCCAGTGATGCCTTAATTTAGAGGTGGTGAATTGCTGTCACTCTCCTCTGCAGACGGTTCGGGTCCTGGAGCTGTGCAGGGACTTGACCGGCTCTCCAGTCTGGCCGAGGGACCATGCCGGCGTGCTCTGCCCTGCTCCCTGCTCGGCGGGAAGCTCGGAGCCCCCTACGCAGGCTCTACGTATTCGCTTCCCACTTAGTGGCCAGCTAGTGTTTGCACCTGGAAAAATAAAGTCCGGGGAGCAGGCCTGAAGTGCCAGGGTCCGGGAGGCTTCCCAGGGCGGGCAGCAGGCCTGTGGGCCCATGAGCAAGGCTGGAGTGCGAGCAGTCTCCGCCTGACTGTGGGGTTTGCAGAGTGAAATGTGTTAATAAGGAGTGTGCAGACCCGGTTTGCCGGCTGGGCGTCTGACGTGCGTTGCTGGGTGGAGACAGTCCTTGCTAACAAAGTCATCTCCCACAGACGCTTTTGCCCGGCGGCCCCCTTTGCCAGGGCTGGTAACCACTTCCTCGTGGAGCACCGTGCAAGGTCACCTTCCAGTGCTCTGCCCCCGAAACCGGGCAGTGCACTCCCTTCCCTGCTCCCTCGAGTCCACGCCAGACAGAGTCAGGTGCACTGCGAGGGGGAAGCCTGAGCGACACGGGGGAGAGCGCAATGGCGGCCCTTTTGTCTGTCTGCTTTGTTCTAGAACCATTTTGTTTCTCCAGCCTTCTAGCATGTTCTCGTGGGTCGTTCCTTTTGCTCATTTCACCCATGACTGTTTCATTCTGTATTGACTCAGTCACACGCCTGCCAGTGACGAGCCAGCCAGCTCATCGCCGCCCTCCCGGGCTTCGCAGTCTGGGTGGGGCACGGAAGGAAAAAGAGAAGTAGACCAAGAGGCAGGGGCATTGCAAACTGGAATAGGTGATGTGGAAGAGGCAGCCCCGGCAGTGGCTTGAGGGGACAGGTGGGACCCCGTGGGCTTTGCTCTGGTCACGCGGGTGCTGCAGCTGAGGCCAGCTGTCCGGGAGTGTGGGGTCAGTAGTCCCCTCCAGCCTGTGGCCACTGGTGCTGTCACAGACTCGAGGAGGGAGGTGTTCCTTGGCGTCAGGCTGACATATTAAACAAACTATTTTCAGAGATTTAGGATTGATACTATTTTGTGACTTCAAGCTATGATCTTTCTCCCTACCTTGAGTGAATATTAACACTAAAAAAAATTAAAACAAAAAACACTTTTCGGCCGGGCATGGTGGCTCACACCTGTAATCCTAGCACTCAGGGAGGCCGAGGCAGGAGGGTGGCTTGAGGTTGGGAGTTTGAGACCAGTCTGAGCAAGAGTGAGACCCCGTCTCTACCAAAAATAGAAAGAAATTAGCCGGACAACTAAAACTAGAAAAAAATTAGCCAGGCATGGTGTAAGCTACTCCAGAGGCTAAGGCAGGAGGATCGCTTGAGCCCAGGAGTTTGAGGTTGCTGTGAGCTAGGCTGATACCACAGCTCTCAAGTCCAGGCAACAGAGCAAGACTCTGTCTCAAAACAAAACAAAGGAAAAAAAAAAAACTTTTCACTTTTGGTCTTATCTCCTAAGAAGAGTAAAGCCAATGAATGCATCTATGTTGGTTCTTTTGTGAAATCAGCTTTCAGACTGTGACTAGGACCCTGATGATGTTGATGGTGGGGGGCGGGGGCAGCCCCTGCAGATGGACTTGTGGTTTTCCCCAGTCTTGCGTAGCGTCTCCACAGCTAGTTCCCTTCTGTACCAACTCCTGATGTCACACACCCCAGCACATTCCACTGTCCCAGTGCTGTGCCCCTTGTCTCACGTGTGATTCAACTCAGTGATCACGGGGACAGTACAGCTAGTGTGAGCAGGGTGTGGGCGGTGGACACTGCTCACCTTGGGCAGGACTCGGTGAGCCGGTGGGAGGACCGTGTGTGCACGGGGGCGTGGTCACGGCGTGACCATCATGTGCTGAGGACACTGGTCCGTGCAGCTGCTGGAGGGAAGGCGGGGGCAGGGCGTCACTCTCTCCCAAAATTGACAAGTGAAGGTCCTTGTGTATGGACTCAGCTAAAAGTTAAGATGTTTAAGGCACAGGTGTCTTATTTTTGGTGATTCCTTGGAGGCAGGTTAACTACCCCGTGTCCTCCCTCTGCTCTTCCCTGGAAATAGCAGAAGAGCCACCACAGTCTCACCTGAAAGCACATTGCTGTGGGCAGAAAAGGGAGGAAACAGAGTCTCCACCCTCGGGGTGGACATGAGATGGTTCAAGGACAGTGCAAGACGGCACCGCCCACCTGAGGTTACCGCAGGACCTTGAATTAGGGGTGAGGGGTCAGGAAGGGTGAGCCTGGACAGGACTCTGGAGACGGTGTTTCGCGGTCGGTCCTGGGCAGAGCAGGGTCGGAGGCACGGGGGTGCCCACGAAGGGGAGTCGGTGACCCGCCTGTGTGGTGTCTGGGTTCCTGCCTGTGTCCGTGAGCGGCCGCTGGCGGGCTCAGCACTCCCCGCTCGCCGCCCCTGTCCTCGTAGGTGCTGGCGGTGAGGATCGATGACCTGGACCACCTCCCAGAGACCACCACCATCGACGCCTCCTCCATCGGCATCGTCCAGGTGAGCGGCTCGGCACAGGTGCGGGTGCTTCTAGACGAGCAGGTGCCTGCAGAGTGGGACCCGGTGGGCTCGGCCAGGCTGCGGGGGTGGCCGCTGGACAATCCCTGAGGTCTGCACCTCGTGTTGCGTGGTCGACTTTCATTCTCTGGTTTTTGGTTGATCTTTTCCCCCAGAACCTTCAAGAATATGTCCTAGTTTGTGTAAAGTTTCTATAACTTCAGTTTTTTGAATACTGGTATATCTCACTTTGGAGAATAGATGGCTTCTAGAAAAAATGAGCATAACTGTTTTATGCAAAATAAGTTTGACCATATTTATTAGATGAACTTACTTTTTTTTTTTTTTTTGAGACAGAGTCTCACTCTTTTTGCCCAGGCTAGAGTGAGTGCCGTGGTGTCAGCCTAGCTCACAGCAACCTCAAACTCCTGGGCTCAAGCGATCCTTCTGCCTCAGCCTCCCGAGTAGCTGGGACTACAGGCATGTGCCACCATGCCCGGCTAATTTTTTCTGTATATTATTTTAGTTGTCCGATTAATTTCTTTCTATTTTTAGTAGAGACGGGGGTGAGCCACCGCGCCCGGCCTGAACTTACTTTTTAAAGGAATTTTTAGTCAATACTTTGTAAAAAAAATTTTATTACAAAGAGAACATGTCGTTCTCCCAGTTGTTCAAGATGGCATGTAAACTGCCGTGTTTGGAGACGGTGCTCTCGAGCACCGTGTGGATTTAGGGGTTGGGTCACGCTGCGTGAGCATGTGGAGGTCCAGGTGCAGCCCCAGAAACCGTGAGCCGTTTCTGCCCCTGGCAGGTCGCAGGTCGCAGGCAGAGGTCGGAAGGGAAGTCCCACCACGAGCGTGCCCTGCCCAGCTCCTGCTGGGTCTGTGTGCTGCAAGGTGGGATGACAGGAAGCACGCGAGGTGTGGAGGTGGCCAGGGTGGGGCGGGTTGCCAGCCACCACTGCCCGAGGCTTCTGGGAAGCCGAGCAAGCTGGCCAAGGAGTCCGCCTGCGTCAGAAGGCCTGGCTGTGGCCCAGTGGTGCCTGGACACTAGCACAGCAGTGTGTGGGGCGGAGGCCCTGTCTGGGTTGGCCATGTAACGCTGGGCCCTCCTTTGCTGTCCCGAAAGGAGATGTCATGCGGTTTTTGTGGTCAAACCCATTTTAATCCAAAAGTGTTTTCTACAGTAAGTTGCTTCAGCCCTGGGGACTAGAACCCTGACTGACAGCATTTCAGCCTTGGCCTGAGCTCACCAGGGCTAAAACATTTCCCTTTATCCAGTGGCTTAAAAAAATTAATTTTTTTAAAGACATTTACATTTTAGCACAGAATTTGGCTTTGAAAAATATGAGGTGTGTGTGATATTCTTAAAACACTGAAACCAAAGGCACTTGCCTCGATCCTTAGAGATGCAAGTACGCACACAGCTGTGGTCACCGGTTCCCGTGGCGGCTCGGTGGCCCAGGAGCCTCCGCACGGACCCGCGAGTGTGCCGCGACGGTGCTGGGGCTGCCCTGACCAGGCGGGACGCAGCCGTCGACCTGGTCGGTCGCTGAAACGGATCTTCCCGCAGCCCGAGCTGACGCTGGAGCAGGAGGACCTGGCGGAAGGGAAGCACGTGAAAGCTGCCAAGAGGAGTCACAAGAGGAAGCAGAAGCCGGAGGAGGGGGCGGGGGCGCCGGTGCCCGAGGACGCCACCTTCAGCGAATACTCGGAGAAAGAGACGGAATTCGCGGGCAGCGTGGGCGACGAGACCAGCTCCGCGGTGCAGAGCATCCAGCAGGTTGGTCTACTCTCTGCGCTCGGCTCAGGCCAGCCGCTTCACGGGAACAGCGTTCCCTAAGCGCGAGTCTGCTCCCGTGACTCCAGTCCCTTTCCTATCCCTGCAGCCTGCAGCGTGGACCTCGCTGGCTGAAGCAGCGGAGACGTCCCATTTCTCACTCGTGTCACGTAGCTTTCCGAGTGCTGAGTGCAAATCACACTTGCCGTTAACGGCTACGTGACGCTCTAGCGTGTTGAAGAGAGACGTCTCCCCCTGGTTGGGGGTGGTTAGGTGGGTTGTTTCCAGTTTTGGGAGGTGACAGATGGCCCGCCTCAGCGCCCTTTTTGTAGAAGTGCAGCTCTGTGCACGCGCTGACCAGCCCGGGAAGCAGGACCTGGGAGCCCGAGGGTTCCTGCAGGGAGGGTTGCAGGGTGAAGGCAAGGAAGGGCGTGGCCGGCCGGTCCCGCCTCCCTGGGTGGAGCCTTGCACCGTGCTCCACCGTCATCGCTTTTGCTTCTGAAGCCCCAGCGTTGGCGCGGTCCGTGTCTGATCCCGCGCGCTGTCGCGTGCTTTTGGAGATGGTAATCCCCATTGCAGAATCCTTGCGTTCGGCCTCCCGTTGCTCTCCGTGAGGAAGAGCGCTGCGTTCTTTCTTACTAGCTGTCGGTACTGCAGATGCTTCTGTCGCCCTTTTCAGCTTCCAAGTTGGGATTTTCGTTTGCCAACAGCCAGGCAGTTTAGAGACGGGAATGGAAAAGGAAGAATCTCCTTTTTGCCATTTTCATGCTAACTTTTCTCTATTTTTCTTCTAGCCAGTGAAATCCATTTGTTTCTCGGTTCTTTCTCATTGCTGCCATGATTCTGTCTGTATCTCATTTCTCTTTGTCACTGGAATTATTTTTCCAGAACAGAATTAACTTGGTTTCCTCTTTCACCAAGGAACTTTGCGCTTCCCTCCCTCGGGCGAGGTGTGTGATTGTCCCAGCACGATACACACAGTGCCTGTGGGGAGGTTACTTTCTTCTCCATTTTGCAGAAACAATGACTGTCTTTTGTCACGTGTGACTGTTCCAGGTGGTGGTGACCCTGGGTGACCCTAATGTGACTGCCCCGTCGAGCTCAGTCGGCCTGACCAACATCACAGTGACTCCCATCACCACTGCAGCCGGGACTCAGTTTACCAATCTCCAGCCGGTGGCCGTGGGGCACCTTACCACCCCCGAACGCCAGTTACAGCTGGACAACTCCATCCTGACCGTGACCTTTGACACCGTCAGCGGGTCCGCCATGCTGCACAACCGCCAGAACGACGTGCAGGTCCACCCGCAGCCGGAAGCCTCCAACCCGCAGTCCGTGGCGCACTTCATCAATCTGACCACCCTGGTCAACTCCATCACGCCCCTGGGGAGCCAGCTCAGCGACCAGCACCCGCTGGCGTGGCGGGCGGTGCCGCAGACGGACGTCCTGCCGCCCCCGCAGCCGCAGGCGCCCCCGCAGCAGGCGGCGCCGCCCCAGGTGCAGGCGGAGCAGCAGCAGCAGATGTACAGCTACTGAGCCCGGGCGGGGGCGGGCGAGACCCACAGCGAGGGCATGTTGGATGTTTTTAGATTTGTTTGC
>NW_012139191.1:5603290-5614275 GCF_000956105.1 Propithecus coquereli | reverse complement strand
TGAGCTACCGCGCCCGGCCTGAACTTACTTTTTAAAGGAATTTTTAGTCAAAACTCTGTAAAAAAAAAATTTATTACAAAGAGAACATGTCGTTCTCCCAGTTGTTCAAGATGGCATGTAAACTGCTGTGTTTGGAGACGGCGCTCTCGAGCACCGTGTGGATTTAGGGGTTGGATCACGCTGCGTGAGCATGTGGAGGTCCAGGTGCAGCCCCAGAAACCGTGAGCCGTTTCTGCCCCTGGCGGGTCGCAGGTCACAGGCAGAGGTCGGAAGGGAAGTCCCACCACGAGCGTGCCCTGCCCAGCTCCTGCTGGGTCTGTGTGCTGCAAGGTGGGATGACATAGGAAGCACGCGAGGCGTGGAGGTGGCCAGGGTGGGGCGGGTTGCCAGCCACCACTGCCCGAGGCCTCTGGGAGGCTGAGCAAGCCGGCAAGGAGTCCGCCTGCGTCAGAGGCCTGGCTGTGGCCCAGTGGTGCCTCGACACTCGCGCAGCAATGTGTGGGGCGGAGGCCCTGTCTGGGTTGGCCATGTAACGCTGGGCCCTCCTTTGCTGTCCCGAAAGGAGATGTCCATGCGGTTTTTGTGGTCAAACCCATTTTAATCCAAAAGTGTTTTCTACAGTAAGTTGCTTCAGCCCTGGGGACGAGAACCCTGATTGACAGCATTTCAGCCTTGGCCTGAGCTCACCAGGGCTAAAACATTTCCCTTTATCCAGTGGCTCAAAAAAATTAATTTTTTTAAAGACATTTACATTTTAGCACAAAATTTGGCTTTGAAAAATATGAGGTGTGTGTGATATTCTTAAAACACTGAAACCAAAGGCACTTGCCTCGATCCTTAGAAATGCAAGTACGCACACAGCTGTGGTCACCGGTTCCCGTGGCGGCTCAGTGGCCCAGGAGCCTCCGCACAGACCCGCGAGTGTGCCGCGGCGGTGCTGGGGCTGCCCTGACCAGGCGGGACGCAGCCGTCGACCTGGTCGGTCGCTGAAACGGATCTTCCCGCAGCCCGAGCTGACGCTGGAGCAGGAGGACCTGGCGGAAGGGAAGCACGTGAAAGCTGCCAAGAGGAGTCACAAGAGGAAGCAGAAGCCGGAGGAGGGGGCGGGGGCGCCGGTGCCCGAGGACGCCACCTTCAGCGAATACTCGGAGAAAGAGACGGAATTCGCGGGCAGCGTGGGCGACGAGACCAGCTCCGCGGTGCAGAGCATCCAGCAGGTTGGTTTACTCTCTGCGCTCGGCTCAGGCCAGCCACTTCACGGGAACAGCGTTCCCTGAGTGCGAGTCTGCTCCCGTGACTCCAGTCCCTTTCCTATCCCTGCAGCCTGCAGCGTGGACCTCGCTGGCTGAAGCAGCGGAGACGTCCCATTTCTCACTCGTGTCACGTAGCTTTCCGAGTGCTGAGTGCAAATCACACTTGCCGTTAACGGCTACGTGACGCTCTAGCGTGTTGAAGAGAGACGTCTCCCCCTGGTTGGGGGTGGTTAGGTGGGTTGTTTCCAGTTTTGGGAGGTGACAGATGGCCCGCCTCAGCGCCCTTTTTGTAGAAGTGCAGCTCTGTGCACGCGCTGACCAGCCCGGGAAGCAGGACCTGGGAGCCCGAGGGTTCCTGCAGGGAGGGTTGCAGGGTGAAGGCAAGGAAGGGCGTGGCCGGCCGGTCCCGCCTCCCTGGGTGGAGCCTTGCACCGCGCTCCACCGTCATCGCTTTTGCTTCTGAAGCCCCAGCGTTGGCGCGGTCCGTGTCTGATCCCGCGCGCTGTCGCGTGCTTTTGGAGATGGTAATCCCCATTGCAGAATCCTTGCGTTCGGCCTCCCGTTGCTCTCCGTGAGGAAGAGCGCTGCGTTCTTTCTTACTAGCTGTCGGTACTGCAGATGCTTCTGTCGCCCTTTTCAGCTTCCAAGTTGGGATTTTCATTTGCCAACAGCCAGGCAGTTTAGAGACGGGAATGGAAAAGGAAGAATCTCCTTTTTGCCATTTTCATGCTAACTTTTCTCTATTTTTCTTCTAGCCAGTGAAATCCATTTGTTTCTCGGTTCTTTCTCATTGCTGCCATGATTCTGTCTGTATCTCATTTCTCTTTGTCACTGGAATTATTTTTCCAGAACAGAATTAACTTGGTTTCCTCTTTCACCAAGGAACTTTGCGCTTCCCTCCCTCGGGCGAGGTGTGTGATTGTCCCAGCACGATACACACAGTGCCTGTGGGGAGGTTACTTTCTTCTCCATTTTGCAGAAACAATGACTGTCTTTTGTCACGTGTGACTGTTCCAGGTGGTGGTGACCCTGGGTGACCCTAATGTGACTGCCCCGTCGAGCTCAGTCGGCCTGACCAACATCACAGTGACTCCCATCACCACTGCAGCCGGGACTCAGTTTACCAATCTCCAGCCGGTGGCCGTGGGGCACCTTACCACCCCCGAACGCCAGTTACAGCTGGACAACTCCATCCTGACCGTGACCTTTGACACCGTCAGCGGGTCCGCCATGCTGCACAACCGCCAGAACGACGTGCAGGTCCACCCGCAGCCGGAAGCCTCCAACCCGCAGTCCGTGGCGCACTTCATCAATCTGACCACCCTGGTCAACTCCATCACGCCCCTGGGGAGCCAGCTCAGCGACCAGCACCCGCTGGCGTGGCGGGCGGTGCCGCAGACGGACGTCCTGCCGCCCCCGCAGCCGCAGGCGCCCCCGCAGCAGGCGGCGCCGCCCCAGGTGCAGGCGGAGCAGCAGCAGCAGATGTACAGCTACTGAGCCCGGGCGGGGGCGGGCGAGACCCACAGCGAGGGCATGTTGGATGTTTTTAGATTTGTTTGCTGAATACCAAACAAACAAAAAAGTCATACATTGCGACGTAAGTAAGGTTGACTTAGCTTTTACAGAATTGTCTCCAAATCCCTCCAGTGACCACCACGGTCCGTCAGCTTAACTCGAGAAGTGACCCGACAGGCCGAGTGTTAAACCAGGTCGGGTTCCACGCCGCACCTTAGCAAGGCGGAGCATGGGGGCCGGGCCACCCCACCTGCCCTTCCAGGCTGTCTGTGTCCGCGGCTTTGGGGACGTGAAACGTGGAAGCAGGTTCCCAAGAGGCAAGTGATAAGTTGCTAGGAGCATAAATGGTTCATTTCTTCCTTTCCTTTGAGCTCAGTTACTGCATTAAATTTAACAGACAGTGTTCACCCATGGCAGCCCGCTGCAGGGAAACACGGTTTTCTCCTCCTTTGGGATTTTTGCAGCAAGTGAGCAGGTAGAAGTTTAAGTAACGTTTGTTGTCTTCTTTGAAATATGAGTTGAGTCGATCTGCTACACGTTGGGCTGGAACCAGGTGTGAGGTGTGCCCTGCAGCATGTGCGCCTCCAGCCTTCAAGGTCATCCTGGGGTCGGGCGAAGTCACTGACTCCGGCATCAGAGACATCTTAGTAATACCCGTGAATCGATGTTCAGTGTAGTTTTTTCATTTTTTTACTTTATCTCAGACATACATTATGTATTCAAGACTGTGTTGTGGCCAATATTGTTTTTTAACTTTATTTTAACATGAGTCGTTTGCACTGTAGGACAGTGGGTCTGGTCCAGTTCTGCACGCTGCCCCAGGCACAGGTGCGCCCGGGTGTGTGTGGGGAGCCCTCACAGTGGTCTCAGGACTCTGCCATCCACGGTGTTTATTCGTGAGCTCAGCAGAGCCCCCTGGATGGGAGGATAGGGAACACATTCATGTGTCCTCTTGTTTAAACTTTAATTCCAAAGGCTGACGTGTTTCAAGACCAACACAAAGAAAGTTCTGAGCTCGCCGGGTGGGAAAAAGCAGGGGCAGCTGGTCCAGTCGCAGAAGCAGTAATTGCCCCTAATAAATGAATGTGCGGATGAACAGCCAGCTCTGCGTGTGTGGGGACACGTGCTGTCATACGCGTGTGCAGCTTCAGGGGTGTGGGCCAGGCTCGCGGACGAAGAGGCCCCGCCGCCAACGCCCTGCTGCCCAGCCACGGGAGCACCAGGAGGCCGGGGGAGAAGTTCGATTCTCACTTTCCTGATATTTTTGTAACATTGTCCAAATGAAATGATAAACTTGCCTTATTTTGCCCTTGGTCCCTACTGGTCCCAGATCTCATGTTCCCTGGGAGGCCATCTCGAAGAAACACCGTGGACCATCAGTGATTGGCAGCCGAGGCCAGAGGGACGCGATGTCGCCAGCGAGGCACAGGTGGTTTGTGTTACACAGAATGCACCTTTCTCACCACTTAACGCCATTCCAGACAGCAGGCTTCTGCGGACAGGGCCAGAACGTGTTTGTGCAATACACGCCTTCGTGGGCTCGGGAGAGCGCCGCACACAGGCAGCTGCGGGAGGCCTGCGAGCCCGCTCCCCCATCCCAGCTCCCGCCTCTCAGCCGCATCATAGTGGGAGAGACTTTTACTTTTTAATTTATGATAATTATTTTTATGTTATTTATGTATATAATTAACTACTTTATACATAATAGTTTCATCAAATGAACTTGGGCTAGGAGTGATATATTTTCTAAAATACTGTCTCCATCCTCCAAATGTGCGTGGTCCAGGCATCCACCGGCTCAGAGAGAGATCCAGGGTTCCTGAGATATTTTTGTAAAACTCGATGACGATTTCTTTTCGCCTTGGCGGAACCTAGCGGGCAAACGAGCTAGGCAAGAACCCACACGGGCCCTGGGCTCGTGATCCGACATCACTAGCGTTTACCTTTTATTCCTCTCCCCTGTGAGGAAAGGCCTTTGAGATCACAATTTTATTTTTCTAAAGAAGTTGTTTTAGTGCCTAGAGTAAGACTGCATCAGATGTTTTTAAAGAACCTAACGTAGACTGTGGCCCTGGTGTGTCGCCACTATCTATTTAAATGCCAGACGCGTCATACTTGTTACAATAAGGGAGCACTCTAAATAACAGTCAGACTTACTCCCAGGTTTCCTGGAAACACACGTGGTCTTACTGGGGCCACGGCCTGAGGGACAGCGCGTGGCCGCGAAGCAGTCGCTGTGAGTTTGCGTGTTCATAACTGGATGCAAAAAACAAAAGTACTGCTCAGCACGGTCGTTGAGTGCACACTGTCTGCATATTTATCACTGTTTATCGACAGAAAGTATTTAATTTTTTAACTGATCCACGGTGCACAGATGTATCCATAAAGGAAGAAATCAGATCGAGCCATTGTGGCCTCTGAGCTCTGTGAATCCATCTCAGTTGTTATAAATTAATAAATTATGAGAATTTATTTTCGGTCTGTGGATCTGTGGCTCTGTGCGGTGAGGTGCCACACGCCGGTGTGTACGGCCGCTCCCCTGGACTGGCGTGCTCTGTGTGGAGGCGGCCCGGGGCCCCGGACGGTTCTGGCGGGTGGCGTGTTCTCTCAGGAAAGCATTCTGTGCCAAGTGCCCCTCACCGTGTCCGCCGGGAGCTGCTCTGGAGAGTTCCGGGCATGGCAGGCAGATTTCCTGACGGTACGTGGTTTTCCCGCTCATGGCTTCCCCTAGGTGCGGTGTCTCTGACTTTCCCGTTGGAATTTGAAAGGCAGTAAGACTGTTCTGAGACGTCGAGTGTATTTCGTGTTACATCAGTTTGTAAGATGATAAATAAAAGGTGCTGCGACCTGTGTTTTTCAATTGCTGACCCTCTGCTCAGACCCTCTGCCCATTGCGAAGAGTTGACACACCTGGTGTATTTGGAGAACGGTTGCGATTCCTGCTATCAGCTACATGTTGATTTCTCTCCAGTCCAGACCTGTAAAACATTTGGATTATTTGAAGTGTTCCCTGAGAGATTGAGGTATCAGAAGCTTTCTCAGGGATTACACGCCGCCCCCCCCCAAAAAAAGACAAAGTGCATATAACATTTTTTGTAAAGCTTAGATCGAGAGAGACTGGGCACCAAGAGAGACCCGTAGCCGTAGGGGACATTTAGCAGGCATTTCCTCAGGGTTTGAACTGTGAGAACCACATCCTGGACGTTTTGGTCCTGATTTAGATAGTGTCTGGTAACAGCTAATTCTTCTGCCAGTAAGGAGGATTCATTCGTTTAGCATTTAACTAATTACGAGCACTTTCGTACACGCGCCAGGCCTGTGTGGTTCTCTCTGCACGCAGAGGCAACCCAGAAATGCTCCAGAGGAAGAAACGGTGGCGACTGTCGTTATGGACACTTGGTTCATCAGCGCCCGTGTTTCTTGTAGAGTACAAAGTGCCACGTAGCGATTGGCTCTGCTGACTGCCACGTGATGTGATGAGAAACGAGCGAGGTCACAGCCTGTGGTGCAGCCTTTTCACATGCATTGAAAACAAGTTCCCGTAGAGAGAGGGAAACAGCTCGCCACTGGCTCCTTCCTCGTCATTTTTTATATCTGGCTTGAGTGTGTCACCATCAAAGTGTTTGGTTTGACAGGGATGCATGAGCTTGCGTGTGCAGCATTGCGATCAGAATTATCTGGAAAGGGCCTGGGTTGCCTCGACGAGGCTGGCCAGGGCCTCCCTCTGGCCCGAGCCTGGCTTCCCACAGAGCTGAGGGCTTCCCCTCCCTTGGCCCTGGACTGTGACTGCCCCGGGC
Source organism: Propithecus coquereli (assembly GCF_000956105.1). Taxonomy (NCBI): domain Eukaryota; kingdom Metazoa; phylum Chordata; class Mammalia; order Primates; family Indriidae; genus Propithecus; species Propithecus coquereli. Next base: position 5,607,710 of record NW_012139191.1, on the reverse strand, counting down.
CCGCCCTCCCCAGGTGCAGGCAGCTGGCGCTCCCAGTGTCCTCAAAGCATGGCCCCCCACATCCAGACTGCCCTGGAACCAGGTGGGCTGCTCTTTCCCCACTGACAGATTCGCCTTCTCATATGTGTTCCCTAAAAAGGGAGGCCCCGGGGGAATGTGGAGCTGCCCTGTCTTTAGAGACACCCCTCTGGGAGACGGAGGACAGAGACCCGTGGCTTCACGGCCGCCAAGTACAGCCTGTCCCACGCGTGGGACGTTCAGTTCCTACTGACCGCTATTGTGCCACCCTGCCTGCGTTTCACCTGGAGCTTGGCCTGAACCCCAGAGCCCTTGCTTCTGTCCTGAGTGTGAGGCACAGAATCTGGCAGCGAGGTAGTAATGGGCAAGAGGGAGCTGCCTCTGCGCTGTAGGGAGCAGCCCAGGAAACCCGAAGGCTGCACCATCTGCTGACCAGAGACAGTCTGGAATGGGGGTGCTGGCTGCAGTTAGGGAGTCCTGTGTGGCTTTGTGCTTTGCCATTGTTTCTTGAATTAAAGTATACCGATTCCTCCCCACCTGGCTGGCTGAAGGATCAGCAGGCTCTACACGTCCCACTCCCAGAGTTCATGATCTTTCCCAGCCCCCATGCTCAGCCAACAGTCCTCTCACCACCTGATCACACAAGCTCGGAACCCAGTGTCATCCTGGGCAGGTCCCTGCCTCCCACATTGACATCCGAGTACTTTTGAAAATGTCTGGGTTGCACCACCTCCTCTGCTGCTCCCCGACTCCACCCTTGCAGCTGACACCCCCTAAGCAGCCATCCAGCTTCCCCTCTGTCCCAGGGAGTCCGTCCTGCCTTATGTGGCCCCAGCGACCCTGCAAAAGTGCGTGTTCCATTGTGTTGCCCACGCACCGAGCCCACTGTCCTCCATTGGGTCCTGAGAGTTCTCTGAATACCGCCAGATCCTCTCTGTAGCCTCGAGACCTGCAGGGTCTGGCCCTGCATCCCCGCAGTCTTCTCTCTCGCCCCGGGGTCTTTGCATGTGCCATTCACACTGTGTGGAGGGTCTCACGTGCAATTCAGTTCTCTGGTCTGAACACTTCTGCTTCTAACCAAGATGGAGTACTTGAAACGGCTAAAAGCCCAGACAAGGCACGTGAAACAATGGTATCGAAGACACTGGCCATCGGGAGTGAAGGACAATAGGACCCGAGAGGTGAGGAACAAGGTGAACCCTACGATCACCCAGCTCACAGCCTGGACAGGGTGTCTGGGCCCCAGGAAAGAGAGAGGGAGTGGGGGTGGAACGCAGCAGTGTCTGAACTGATGGGCAAAGGTGGCAGTTGAGGAAGGCAAAGCCTCTAGAGTTCCCTGGAGAGCAGGAGCTGTGCAGAGACAATGCCAGAGGTCAGCAGAGGCCCCCTTGATGCCTCAGCTGAGCCCTGGCAGAACATGTGAGGAACTACCTATGCCCAGCGTGCACGGTGAAAAATCTCATAACTTAGGGAAATTTGGACAGAGTTCTCCAGAAGCATTTTGCCTAAACATGAGGGGAAATTAACCCTAAACTCTGCTCTGGTCCCACCTAACAAAACTTAAAAGCAAAACGCAAAAGGGTCAAACTGTTTCCAAGTTGCTTAACTAAATCCCAGAACAAAGCTCAAGAATATTTTATGGGAACACAAAACATCCAGCACCCAACAATGTAAAATCCAGAATGGCATCCAATCAGAAATTACCAGGCGTGCAATGAATCAGGAAAATATAACTGCTGATAAGGAGCAAAATTAATTAATGGAAATCTACTTGGACATGATAGAGTTGGTAGACACAGATGTTAAAAGCATGATTATAACTGTTTTTCTTATATTGAAAAAGCTAGAGGAAAGATTGAGCATGTTAAAAGCTTGGAATATATGGTTAAAAAAACTAATTGAACTTCTAGAGATGAAAACTTCAGCAATGACATGAAAAATATACTGTATGGCATTAGGAGCAGATCAGACATTGCAGAGAAAAAGATCAGTGAAGTTAGAGCAATAAAAACTATCCAAAATGAAATACACAGAAAAACAAGACTCGGGGAAGATCGATAGCATCAGTGAGCTGTGGGACAACTTCAAGCTGCCAAATATATGTGTCAGTTCAGCCCTTGAAGAGTCCCTGGAGGGAGAGAGGAAGGAACAGAAAAAATATCTGAAGAAATTATGAGCAAAATTTTTCTAAATTTGATGAAAACTATAAATCTACGGATTCGAGAAACTTAACGCCAAGCGCAAGAATCATGAAGAAAACTATGTCAAGGCACATAATAATCAAATTGCTTAAAACCAGTGATAAGGACAAAACCCTAAAGGCACCCAGAGGAAAGACACATTACACACAGAAGAACAAAGATAATCATGACAATCGGCTTCACATCAACAGTGATACAACCCAGAGGACAGGGGCACAACAGAAAGAAACCGGCGGTGAATATTTTATACCCAGCAAAAATATCTTTCAAGAAAAGGCAGCCAAGGCCAGGCACAGTGGCTCACGCCTATAATCCTAGCACTTTGGGAGGCCAAAGTGGGAGGATAACTTGAGGTCAGGCGTTTGAGACCAGCCTGAGCAAGAGCAGGACCCTGTCTCTACAAAAAATAGAAAAATTAGCTGGATGTGTTGGCATGTGCCTGTAGACCCAGCTACTTGAGAGGCTGAGGCAGGAGGATCGCTTGAGCCCAGGAGTTCGAAGTTGCAGAGAGCTATGATGACACTGCTGCACTCTAGCTGGGGCAACAAAGCAAGACCCTGTCTCAAAAAAAGGGGGGGGGCAGCTAAACAAATAGGTTTGGATCATAATCCTGAAAGTCACAATCCCGAATGTTGACATCCTTGAAGATCAAAATCCCTAAAGTCTAAATTCCTAAATTCTAAAATCCATACCATTTAAAATCTTGAAAATTACAATCACAGGGTAGTTGCATCATGTTACACAGAACTATCACCTTGCTCTTGTCTTTACGTGAAAATTAAGTGTGATTTAAGGAGATGCATGTGGGTGCCAACTGTACAAGGCATGGACTGTTGACTTTAGTTCAGGTGTCAACTTGACTGGATTAAGGGATACCAAAAAACCTGGGAAGGCACAATTTTGGGTTTCTGAGGGTGTTTCCAGAGGAGATTACTGTGTGAGTAGTCTAGGTGGGGAAGTTCTGCCCCCAACTTCAGTGGGCACCAACGAATCCACTGGGGGCCCAGAGAGAGCAAACACAGAAGGCGACCTGGTTTCTCTCTGAGAGCTGGGGCAGACTTTCCTTCTGCTGCCTTGGACATTGGAAAATGTTGAAACTTCCTCAATAAATAAGGAGATGTTCTTTCTTGTGCATCTGCATTTGTGAAAGATAAAATTTCTCCAGTCCTCAGCTCTTTGGGCAACTGCGTACACAGTGGTGACCCATTGCGGTTTTGGGTTGAGCCTGTTGAAAGACTGAGGTTGTTCGTCACGGTATCGGATGACCATGGTTATAAAGCTGGGTGCAAGCATAGTGAGGAGTGTTTACACATTTCCCTTTCGACCTATTTCTTTATGAATACAGTTCGTGGGCCCATAACTGTTACAGCCATGCAGCTGTTGTTAGTATACCTGAGCGTTCAGGCTTGCGAAACTGTGTATGTTATTGTTGCCTATTTTATTGTGTAAAGTGGCCTACAAAGTATTCTGTCATGTTTTTATATGTTTCTGAAACAAAATATCTTCTAAATAATTTTTAAAATTATTTTTTCTTTAATTATATGTTTGGGATGTTGACCTTTCAGGCTTGTGACTCTCGAGTTTTAGACTTCAGGGAATTTTATCTTTGGGGATTTCAACATTCAGTATCGCGGCATTTGGGATTGTGTCTTTCGGTATTGATTGGCTCCCCATTAAAGACTTTTCCAGATGTACGAAGGCCTAGGGAGCTGCGCGCCAGCAACTGCAGCGCACGCTGCCGTAAAGGGAGCCCTGCAGGTGGGGCCGGGATGACTCCAGGAGCAGATCCGACCTGCGCAGAGACGCGAAGAGCGCTGGGAACGGTGGGCGAATAGGAAGACTTTATTTTCTTATTAGTTAAGTATATTTAAAAGGTAATTGCCTACTGCAAAAATAAAAATAATGGGCTTAGACTATAATATGTGGGTATGGAATGTCTGGTAACGATGGCACTCAGGCCGGAAGGGGAGGGAGCGAAGTCGTCCGTGATGCAGTTCCTGTCTCTGTGTGAAGGGGTAGAAGGTGGTTCATGGTGAGGTAAAGTGGGTGCTAATCCCTAAAGCAGCAACTGAAATCGAAGATGAAAGAGCTATGGCAAGTAAGCTATAGCCAACAGAGGTGATGCATAAGAAATGCTTAATTAGGGCCGGGCGCGGTGGCTCACGCCTGTAATCCTAGCTCTCTGGGAGGCCGAGGCCGGC
>NW_012139191.1:5601254-5601570 GCF_000956105.1 Propithecus coquereli | reverse complement strand
GGTGACCCATTGCGGTTTTGGGTTGAGCCTGTTGAAAGACTGAGGTTGTTCGTCACGGTATCGGATGACCATGGTTATAAAGCTGGGTGCAAGCAAGTAACCATAGTGAGGAGTGTTTACACATTTCCCTTTCGACCTATTTCTTTATGAATACAGTTTGTGGGCCCATAACTGTTACAGCCATGCAGCTGTTGTTAGTATACCTGAGCGTTCAGGCTTGCGAAACTGTGTATGTTATTGTTGCCTATTTTATTGTGTAAAGTGGCCTACAAAGTATTCTGTCATGTTTTTATATGTTTCTGAAACAAAATATCTT
>NW_012139191.1:5597719-5598378 GCF_000956105.1 Propithecus coquereli | reverse complement strand
TATTTTACTGATGAGTGTATGTTTAATTTTAGAGCATGTATTTGTCAGGATTGCAGCAAATTCCTTGCTAGTGAGAGAATTACATGGAACCAGGTTAGAATGCATGGAGAGTTAGAGCTCTTTGCACTTTTTCTATAAGCACAGATGACTTTATAGAAATTTTTATACTCAAATATAAAAAGATATGTCACGTTATAACTTTATATAGTAGTTTATTCTGAAAACAGTAAGAATAAGCCAGTTTTATCATTCGATTAATTAGTGTCTACCAAAACCAAGAAAAGAAAAGCTAAGATGTATCCCTAGAGAAAGTAAAAAATTTACCTTTTAAAAAAAATACGTTTGATTTTTTACATCCTAAATGTCCTTGTAATGAGGTTTTTTTAATGGTAGTTTCTAGTTGTGGCGTGTGGTCCATGTTCGATGCTGAATAAGCTTAGCATAGAAAAACGTATGATTTTCGTAGCATTTATTTCTCTCTCTCTCAATTCCTATCTCGGACTATGGCCATTAACAACTTCTTGTGCCTATCTGCAGTGTGGGCACTCTGTCTCCCCGCACCTGTGGGCTGCCAGGGAGAGCCTCTGCCAGCTGGCATCACCCATCCTGCCTTCGTTCCTCCCTGGTCAATGAGAGGAAGGGACGAGGAGGCTGGCACA
>NW_012139191.1:5591555-5597669 GCF_000956105.1 Propithecus coquereli | reverse complement strand
TGTGTGTGTGTGTTAAGTTCTATACAATTTAATCACCTGTGTTGGTGTGTATAACCACGACCACATCAGGACACTAAGTACCTCACTTTCTGCGATTGGCTTTTTTCCCCATTCGGTATAATAATACCCTTGAGATCCACTCGAGTTCTTGGGTTCCTTTTCATTGCTGAGTCTGTTATGTGGATATACCACAGTTTGACCATTCACCCACCAAAGGATGTTTGGGGTTGTTTCCAATTTGGGACTATTATGAACATAAGCTGCTATGAGCATTTGTGCATGAGTGATTTTGTGCACGTTGTGGAAGCACTCGATAACTAACATTAAGTTGTTTCAAGTATGGTTTAGGTTTTCCATGTAACTGGTATTGTAAGTACAGAAGTTATAAAAATTATTCATGCTGTATTTTAAGAGAAAAATTTGACAATCTAAGATCATGGTTTGGGAGATAAAGAATTTGAGGGCCAGGCGCGGTGGCTCATGCCTATAGTCCTAGCACCTTGGAAGACCAAGGCGGGAGGATCGCTTGAGGCAAGGAGTTCAAGATTAGCCTGGGCAGCATAGTGAGACCCAGTCTCTACAAAAAAAGTTTTCAATTAGCCAGGTGCGGTGGTGCATGCCCGTAGTCCTCGCTGCTCTGGGAGCAGAGATGGGAGGATCAGTTGAGTCCAGCCTGGCCAACAGAGTGAGACCCCCTCTCTAAAACATAAACAAATAAATTTAAAAAAAGAAAAAGAATTTGCCCAGTTCAGGTGAATCATGGGAGGAATGATTCTCAACATCTTTTATTTTTAACCATGTGTTTCCTGAGTGTTGTTGGAAAGCGTACTTTCTTGTCTGCCAAAGCTATGAATCTCCAAACAAATAATTGAATTTGTTATATCCAGTTGGAATTATCACTGAAATTCCAAGTCTTCATGAGGCTTCTGAAAATCCTAATTTTCAATGATTCAGTCTTATTAAGATCACTAATTAATTCTTCAAATTTATTAAGTTACAGTTTTTGTCCTTTGTCAGCTGACAGTAAAACATGATTATTCCAGCATTTTGATCCTTCATACTGTCTTAATGATTCATGGCACGTGACTCTTCAGTAGCAAATGGTTCTTTCTTTATGACAAGTGATCTTCATTGTGTTTAATGATCTGGGGATGGAAATGTCAGATAACAGAGACATTTATCGGACACAATCGTATGTCTTGTGACTGAAACTGCAATATGTTTGGAACACCCTGAGGTCCATGTTGGCATTCAGACACAGAACTGGTGAAGTGTTACTGTACCCTGTGTGGGTTCACAAACCCCATTGCCTGGACTGTCCCAGTCATTCCTATATAACTTCCCAGTATCCTACTGTGAATTTATTAGAGTTGGATAAAATTTTTTAAAAAGTAGAAATTTCCAATAAATACCACAGAGAAAAAAATACCCATGCCTCATGTTCTTAGTATCTTAGTATCCCAAGCAACGATCTTTTTGCTGCAGTGCACTGTCTTTTTGGTAGGTTTGACATTGCTTTTTTTAGTTCTTTAGAGACTGAGAGCCGCAATGTGTCTTCTATACATCTCGAAGGCATCGGTAAAAGCGTATCATTGAAATGAACTGTGTTTACACATCCAGCCCTGCGGCCTTGGGACCACACGTGGATTTCTGGATCCTCCAGTGCTGCCTTTTAATACAGGGGTTTGTCCTGTGAAGTTTGGGTTTGGTTGAAGGGCCGCACGTGGCCTCGAGGCCGCAGGCCCCCGCCCCTCACGGACCCTGGGGCAGCCTCCCCACCAACACCAGCTCAGCCGGTCCCTCAGTGACCCCCGTCCGATTACGAGGTGGTCTGAGGTTTCCCAGTAAAAGGGTAGAACTCATTGCCAGCAAAATATTAGCATTACAAAATTACAAATATTGTCCTAATGAGTCTGTAATTTCATGCTCGTGGAATTGGGTTTCTTCCATTTGTATTCGGATCGGCGTCTGTACTTTTGGAGAAATCGTGCATTTTGAGAGGCTGCTAGCCCCCTACTCAGGCCAAATAATTGCTTTGGGGAAAATAACGACGTCAGTGACTGTCACTCTCAGCCGGGCTCGGGCTCCCGATGAGGAACATCCCGCCAAGGTTCGTCAGAACATTCCCGAAATAACCAGCAGGTAAATGTGGCGCCAAATAGTACAGAGACTGTTTTTTAAAACCAGAGATTTTTTTTTTTCCTTTAAAAGGTAGCAACAAAAAGTTAAATTGCATCCCAGGCTCCTAACTGGCGCTCGGTAATGGCGACTCCGCTCTGGGGTAATCACGGCCCCCGCCTCCCCCGCCTTCAGGTGGGGCCACGGGGAGCTGCGCTGACGGCTACTCGCCCGCCGGGCGGACTTCCGGCTCCGGGTCGGACTTCCGGCTCCGCGTCGGACTTCCGGCTCCCGAGGCAGAGCGTTGCCGTGGTTTGCGGGGCTCCCTGCCCTGCGAGTGCGCTCCGTGGACAGCGCACGCCTGGCCCCGGCGACTCACGGCCGAGCCCCGCGTCCTTTCCTCCGCCACTCGGGCCCAAAGCAAGTCTTATAGCCCTCGGCTGCAATTTGACGGCCATCATTTCAAGCTAAGAACAGAAACGTGGCTAAACGACCCCAGCCAGGAGTTATTTTATTATTAAGGAAGCAGGTGGAAGAGATCTCACAACTTCACACCTCTTCTAACAGTGTTCCCGTCCACACACGTCCCCGTGTCGGGTAATTCAGGGTCTTTCCTCTTGTTCTGCTCTTGGCAAAGACCAAGAAGGGCCGATTACGGCTTTGTGTCTGACACCCTTTCACGTCTTAAGCCCACAGGTAAGCTTTGAGCCGGCCCTCGGCCACCAGCGCTTTCTGCAGGCGGTGCCTCCTCTCGAGTACTTTCCTCCCAGCCGTCAAGGTTGCAGGTATTGGTCGTAAGCCGCAAAGTGCAATTCCCCATATTGTCCTGGAAGCGGCTTTCTGGTGAGGGCTACGTGTGTGATTGGAGTCTAGGGACTTATCCGAACCATTTTACTTCCATGACACGTGCCTTCAGTACGGAGAGATTTTCTAGAACGTGTTGACGGTTGTTCTGTCTTTGGAGATTAAGTTTGCAGAACATTGCTGAGATAATGACATTTTTAAAATCCTCACTTTCCTGGGAGTGATAAAACAAGAAGTGTCTGAACCACTTTCCTGTAACTTGATGCAGGAAATTCTAACATGTTTAAAAATTGCAGTGACATGGATCTATATTCAGGTAATACAGGGCAGCTCATGAGAGGACGTGCACTGGCCTTCTGACGGATCTCGTGCCTAGAACATTGCTCAGAAATAGATCCCTTACGTGCTTCTTAATAAAAACTGCAATAAGGAGGCTAAGGGGAGAGCTGCCTGCTGCCCACCATAGGTTCTGTTTTTCTACTGTCTATAACCAATATATTCGTTTTAATGCAGTCTGAACTCCATCTTTCTTTCTTATACAGAACAGAGCTTCATTATTGTGTATTTCTGTGCTTTTATTTTCTACTAAGTGTATGACTCCATACAAATTTTTAACTTAATTTCTTTGATGATGAGTTTTTCAAAAATCCCAGGGGGATTTAGAGTTTTACTTTATCCTTCATGTGGTTACACCCAATCCGAATGCTTTTTGCAAACTTCAAACATCGCGCTGGGCTTGCCCGTGTCGAGAGCCTGGGTCCTAGGCTGCACGTTTTTCTTAGTCTTTTCTTCTCCTTCAGAAGAGTGTGTTTGGCTCATTAAAACCCCACTGTATCGATGTGAAATGAAACTTTCGGGATTTCTGTAGCTCGAATTGTGCTGTACTGAGTGCATATTCTACATTTCTCTTTCTTTTTCAGGTGGTGTAGATTGAGTCCTCCACTAGACAAAGGCTGTAAATATTGCTTAATCATCTTTGTTTCACTTTTAAAATGCCTTGCAGAAAGCGATGCTACTTTATCACAGCCAGGAAAACACCCCCTCGTTGAAGGCCCTCTTCTTCATAATCCACGAGACCCCGCCTCAGGCACCGCCTGAGAAGTGCTCACGTTCACCTCGGCAGGGTGTTGTGGTTTGTCCTCCTTGTACAGGAATGTTTTCCAAAAATACTGTTTTTGATCTTGTGAAACAATAGATTACAGAAGATAATAAGTCAATTACTTGTTTTCCCTAACACATGAAATATTCTTACAAAATAATAAGTCAATTACTTGTGTTCCCTAACACATGAAATATTCTTACAAAAGAGTTTTCTGTGGTCAGGTGAAAGTAGGACGTTGAAATATGAAGTTTGGGGGGCTTTAGAGTCGAAGTCATGTGCTTTGAGTCAGTGCTCCCTCCGGAATCTGAAGTTAGGGGATGACTCCATGGACACAAGGCTGCATCACTGCTCTGGACACATGGGCAGATAATTCTGCAATTAATCATTGAGGGTCAGAGGGTTCCTAATAACGTCTTTTAGAGTTGAACCAAATTGACAAGACTGAGACACCAGTGTCGTGTTATTATTGTACAATGAAGTCTCATACTGCGGACATTAATGCTGATGTCAGTGGGTTCGGAATCCAGGCAAATCTCCTGTAGTCTAAATTCAAAGCCTTGCTTTCTTCCCAGCTGAGAAGCACAGTATGTGAATTGGTAGGAGTTCTTCTTTCTTTTTAATTATATTTCAATTTGAAGTTCTTTTAAGAAAAGTTTAGAAACTGTATTATTTATTGTTAAGACAAAAGACAAATATGGAAGTTTAGAAATTGGAAGTTTTAGAAAGTCTTAGAAATTTTTAAATAGAGTGGCTATTTTTCTATAGTTACTGTTTTTAATTCAAGGAAATTTTTCTTTCTTTCACAGTCTACAGCATTTCCTTTTTCGTAGCCATCCAATGAGTAGCTTCATCCTAATTTAAAAATTCCTTGACTTCTTTATATTATTGAAGATCTTTTTCTGGATATAAGGATAAGTAAAGACATTTTCCTGAAAATCTAAGGTGACTTTAAAGGCATTTGTCTTCATACCTTAGGATAACTTTGGGTGACCTATGGGTGACACAAACTTCTTTTGTGTAGACAAATATGGGGCAGTCCCCAGTTGTGTAAGGAATCAGGCCCACTGTATTTGGGTGATGTTGGGCTCTCCAGGTAAAACAGCAAGGAAAGAATTCAGCACTACTCTTAGTACTCTTCTGTAGCATTGACGCATTACTTTTTTTTTTTTTTTTTTAGAGACAGAGTCTCGCTCTGTAATCCAGGCTGAAGTGCAATGGCCCGATTACAGCTCACTGTAACCTCCATTCCTAGGCTCAAGGAATCCTCCTTCCTCAGCCTCCTGAGTAACTGGTGACTATGGGTGCATGCCACTATGCCCACCTAATTATTTTTTTAAAAGTTTCTGTAGAGATGGGGTCTTGCTATGTTGCCCAGACTGGTCTCAAATTCCTGGCCTCAAGTGATCCTCCCACCTCAGCCTCCAAAGTGCTGGGCCACCTCACCCAGCCTGAAGCATAATTCTTAGAAACCTTCTTAATTTTATTCCAACATGGGGAGTTCAAGGCCCTTGCCCCACAGACTTATAGACCCCATGGGTACCAGATGTCTGTTGAGTTAGAATAGGCCAGGGTGGCCTTGATTTCTCCATTTGTAGATGGGAAGCGTGCAGTGTGTGTGTAGCGCATTTCAAGAGCAGGCAGTCTAGGCTAAGCCTTGTGACCCCTGATAAACTCTGTTGTTGGCCCAGTTATGCTTTCAGAATTTAAAGCTCTGTTATTAGAAAGCTTTTCCCATAGGAAATGTTGGCAGAAACAAGAAACATTTTCCTCTATGCAATTACACATACACACACACACACACGCATGCACACACATGCTCTTATATGCACAACTCAAGTTCAAGGTTTCAGACAGTGTTTTCAGAAAGGATTTTTATCTTTGATATTTAGTTTGTCTTTGCAAATGAGTGTTTAACATTAGTGAACTAGGGTAGAGGTAGAAACATCTTCTGAAATATTTGCTTGTGGGTTTATTATTGCCGTTTAAATTGGATTATTTCTGTGCTCAACTCTTTGCTTCATACGTGAACCTCACTTACTTACTTTTATCTCATGTAGATTTTCAGGGACAAATATGAATTATATTCTTTA
>NW_012139191.1:5590545-5591505 GCF_000956105.1 Propithecus coquereli | reverse complement strand
GAATTTAAAAAGCAGCAGCAGCAGCAAGATCCAAGTCTGTGCCTCCAGTGAGAACCCGCTTCACAGCTGACTTCTGTTCCGGACACGACACTCCTCGCAGCTGCTCCCAACTCACTGATGACGGCGAGTCACACGGCCCGGCCAGCCACAGGGCAGGACACATGTCCCACCATGTGCGCAGAGTGGGCGTCAGTGCTGAGCAGCACTCCAGGCTCCACAAGGTGAGTTGTGTGATCCTCCTCACTGTACACAAGGGAAAGTAGAGAAGCGGGACGCGCCAGGCCGCACTGCTGGTAGGTTGGGAAGTTGGGATGTCGTACTCACGCCTGCCGGACCCAAAGCCCGCGCTCTGGGCCTTCGTACAATATTATTTGAAAGTCTTCAAAAGGAACATTGTCGTGGGTTGAACCGTACAAACTCATTGTTTCTGTAGGTCAAAAATCTGCCAAGCATTAGTGATTGCCTGGGGTTCAATCCATTGTGATCGAGCCACGGTGAAACCTTTTTTCGTTGTTGCCGCCTTAGTTTTCTCAATGTTTGAATTCTGGGAGTCTGATATTTAAGTACTGCCGAATGTTGGAAGTAAGCTGGCTTATTAATAATAAAGGTCTTGAGTAGTCTGTCCTGAAGCGGAGTCCTGAGGGCGAGGCAGAAAAGATGTGCGTGTCTATACCATGCAGTGTTTACACTCCAGTACAGCATGCTGAACACTTTAATTTTATTTCGGGTTTTCTTATACTGGAGTTGGAAAGTTGATCCTGTGTTTTGGAACTATTAGACATGGTAGGCAACGTGGGTTTTTTAAAATTTTGAAATAACGATAGACTCACAGTGAATTGCAAAGTACAAGGAGGTCCCACGAGCCCTTTACCCAGCTTCCTCCAGTGGGAGCAACTTCCATGACTTTAGTACAATGGCAAAACCAGGAAATTGACGTCGGTTCGATACCATGAACTGGAC
>NW_012139191.1:5578382-5580575 GCF_000956105.1 Propithecus coquereli | reverse complement strand
GTCTCAGCCTCCCCAGTAGCTGGGACTACAGGCACGCGCCACCATTCCCGGCTAATTTTTTTCTATTTTTAGTAGAGACGAGGTCTTGCTGTTGCTCCCCTTACAGGACCCATCAGGATCTGCAAAACAACCTGTGGTGGTGGGAGTCAGAAAGTGGTCGCCCTGGGTGAGGATTGGTTATGGGGCCTGGGAACCTTCTGGAGCGATGGTGGTTATACAGGTACACACTATATTGTTACGGCAGGGCTGACGAAGAATAGACCGAGAGACACACACAGAGATCTTGGCAATACAGATTTTATGTGCCGGCCGGCAAGGCTCAGAGGGGAATTTGCTCTCCCCAAATTCTGAGCACCAGACAAAGAGCATTGCAGTCTTTATACACTCTGCTTAAGCAGGAGGGGCACGGCTACAACAGGGTTACCTTTAGTGAGGCAGGGTCCTGAGCTACTTTACAGCCTGGTACACTAATTGCTACAGGTGATTTATGAGGGCAAGGTCGCAGGGGAGGAGGGGGCCCAGGCAAGGATCGCAAGGAAAAAAAAAGCCCGGTAGTGGAATTTCTAAGAATTCCACTTTAATAGAATTTTTCAATCTTCCACTTCATTCCCCTTTTTGATGCCCCTATGTATATATCATGAGGCATTCATCCTCATGTGTCTATTACAGGGCATCATCCTTTAACGGGGAATAGCCTTGTAAGGCCATTATATCAGCAGTTGTTTTTTGGGTTACAAGTTGTTTGTATGAATTTTATAATTGTGCTTAGTAAGCGGGAGACAGACAAAGATTAGAATGGGGACAACATTGTAACCAGGAAAGGAACCCCATAAGAGGACTAATAACAGTCTTTCCCCTGGCCCCCAGTCCTCTGGGGCCACTGAGTAAAGTCCAACACCCAGTAGTAAGGTCAATAGTCCAAACAGGCCGTTGGTGATGTAATAGGCTGGCTCGGTCATTCGGCTTGGGTGTCCTCTGGCGCGGTTGCTGGGCCTTCGCTACACCAGAGGTGGATTCTCAGTGGGTCCTCTGGGTCGTGTTGTGCTGTCCAGGTGTCCCGGTTCCCCTCAGGTGTGGCCTTTTTATTCTCCCGTGATGAATCCAGGGTGCTATTCCTGCAACTTTAACAGCAGTGGGTGTGATTAAGACTACAGGGTGGGGGCCTGTCCAGGTGGGCTCTAGTGGTGTTTTCTTCTGATCTTTAACCCAAACTGAGTCTCCAGGCTGGTGCAAGTGGACTGGGTGTCCCATTGCTATAGGGATCTTTTCCAGAACATTGTGGTGAATCTGACTCAGGGTTTTGGATAGGGAAATAAGCTGAGTGTGTAGGGTCTTTTCCCCTATCTGGGCGATGTCTCCCTTAAGCTGCTTGATTATGCGAGGGGGCCTTCCGTATAAGATTTCAAAGGGTCAGTATCCTGTTGGCCCTGGAGTGCATCTGACTTTAAGCAATGCTAGACTAAGTAAGTCTATGCAAGGTAACCCTGTCTCTTGACATAGCTTCGCAAGGGTGTTTTTAAGGGTCCGGTTTATGCACTCTACTTTCCCTGAGCTCTGTAGTCTGTAAGCAGTATGGAGTTTCCACTTGACCCCCAATGCTTTAGTTAGAGTCTGTGTGATTTCTGCCGTGAAGCTTGGTCCATTGTCGCTGCCGATTGAGAGTGGCAGTCCATAACGGGGGATGATCTCCCTTAGAAGAATTTTTACTACCTCTTTAGCCATTTCAGCTTGGGTGGGAATAGCTTGGTCCATCCTGAGAAGGTGCATACCATTACTAACGAGTATTTCATTCCCTTGCATTGTTGTACCTCGGTGAAATCGGCCTCCACATCTTCAAAGGGAGATGTTCCTGTATGTTGAATACCGGGAGCAGGCCTGGGTCGTGCGACTGCGTTATTCCTGGCACATGTCTGGCAACGAGCGCAAGTGGTCGCAGCTAGAGAAGGGAGTCTGGGGATGTAATAGTGGCGGTTAAGTAAGGTGGTTAGGGCAGTCTTTCCCATGTGTGAGTGTAAATGGTATTTGGAGGTGACTGAGTAGGCCAGCTTCTCAGATATGAAAATCCGACTGTCCGGTAGGCACCACCACCCTGTCTTGGTCTTTTGGGCTTTTTCTTTCTTCCCAGGCCTCTTCCTCTGGGCTGTATTTAGGTTGTTCAGGCCACTCTGGTGCTAGGAGGATTTTACTGGCTTT
>NW_012139191.1:5572326-5576387 GCF_000956105.1 Propithecus coquereli | reverse complement strand
GGAACTGAGACTGCCATCATCATGGACTTCAGGGCAGACAATGAGAAGTCAGCCGTCCCCTCAGGGCGGAAAGTGATTCCAGCTCCTAATTTATGTAAGAGGTCCCAACCCATCAGGGGTATCGGACAGTCTGGTAGGTAGAGGAATTCATGTGTCACTTGGTGGCCTCCAAGCTGGCAGGAGCGGGACTGGCAGAAAGGTCTGACCACCTGGTCTCCGGTAGCCCCGACTATAGTTGCTTGTCGCCCTGTAAGGGGGGTGACTTGGGTGGTCACCCCTGAATGTTCAGCCCCAGTGTCTATCGTGAAAGTTATAGGTCGGTCCCCCACATCCATGGTGACCATGGGCTCCCGGGGGCCAAGGTTGAGGGAGCCCGGTCGGTCCTATTTGGAGTTCACGCCTGCAAGGTCAATTAGGTCCTGGGCCTCCGATTCCATCTGGAATCCCCCAGGAGGGCCTCGTCTTGGGCGGGGCCAGTCCTTCAGTGTGGGCATTTGTTTTTCCAATGCCCTGTCTCTTTGCAGTATGCGCACTGGTCCCGTCTTAGTGCCCTCTTCCTGCGGGGCCCCATCTCAGGTTTTGTACTGAGCCCTGGGGTAGACACAGGAGCCCCGAGTGCTGCTGCCAGGAGTGTGGCCTTATGTTTCATCTTTTTCTCACTTTCCCTCTGGGCCACACGATCTCGGTTCCTGTGCACATTTTGGGCCACCTCCACCAGTCTTCCGGCGGCCCTTGGTGGATGGGCTTGCAGTTGGAGTCAGGAGACTTTCTTGGCTTCTGAGCAAAGAGGACCTTACTCTGACCCTTCTCTACACAGAACCGGACCCAAGGGGCAAAGTTTGGGCAATTCGTAGCCAGGAATCGATGTAGGGGAACTGATCTGGGTGTCCAGGGGTGACTGTAACTCGTTTCCATTCTGCCTGGATAATAGAAGTGTCGAGGGTGCCCGAATCGGACCACCTAACTCCAAAGGAAGGCCACTCTTCTTCGCAGAGTGTCTGGAGGCGATTTGGTGACATCTTAATTCCATAGTCACCTGAAAATCCCTTCCTAAAATTTTTGATCATACACCTAAGGACAGTTGGCTTGGATTCCTTCCCTCTCATTGTGTCCTACTGATCGGTGTCGCACAGGGAGGGGTTTTACTGTCAGATGTCTGCCTGGCTGCTCCCCTCGCGGGGATTTAAGCACGTCCTGGCTAAGGTGCACCCATATAAACCCCGGGCCTGGTCACTCTCCTTTCGGAGGGCGAGTCACCGTTATGCCGTACGACACTGCCACAGAACCGCAGGTAGGGACCCAATCAGACTCCGTAGCTTTTGGCCGTGGAGCCGTAGCACTCACACTCACACACAGGTTATTATATTCCCTCCCCCCTTTGGGGAACCTTAACCTTTCTTAGGAGGTGATCAAGCTCCTCTTCCATCCTGAGACGGGCCTGGCTACCTCTGGACTGGGTCCCAGGACCTTACCACGGTTCAGACGGCTGCTCCTGGTTTTCCTGGTTGCCTACACCTCGCCGGTGTCCGGGTGGGTCCGGAGAGCATCGGTCGGCGGAGCCCTTCTGAATGGAGAAGAAGTTGTCCCCAACCGGGGGTTTAGGCGCCTGGATTCCCTGCCGGTCATCAGGGTCAGTCGGCCGATGTCCGTCCCAAGCCGGTGGCCCCAATGGCCAGCGCATTCGGGTTTCCTGGTCAGGGAACCAAAATGTTACGGCAGGGCTGACCGAGAATAGACCAAAAGACACACTCAGAGATCTTGGCAATACAGGTTTTATGTGCCGGCCGGCAAGGCTCAGAGGGGAATTTGCTCTCCCCAAATTCTGAGCACCAGACAAAGGGCATCGCAGTCTTTCATACACTCTGCTTAAGCAGGAGGGGCACGGCTACAACAGGGTTAACTTTAGTGAGGCAGGGTCCTGAGCTATTTTTACAGCCTGGTACACTAATTGCTACAGGCTACAGGTGATTTATGAGAGGAACGGTCACAGGGCAGGAGAGGAGGAGGGGCATGGTCACAACAGGGTTAACTTTAGTGAGGTAGGGTCCTAAGCTACTTTACAGCCTGGTACGCTAATTGCTACAGGTGATTTATGAGGGCAAGGTCGCAGATGAGGAGGGGGCCCAGGCAAGGATCGCAAGGAAAAAAAAAGCCCGGTAGTGGAATTTCTAAGAATTCCACTTTAGTGGAATTTTCCAATCTCCCACTTCAATATGATTGTCAAAACTAACCACACCAAACACGTGAGATCTATACATCTTATTTTACGTAAACTATACCTCAATTTAAAAATAAATTTGAAAGAAAACTGTATCTCCACCGAAAGTCACACGTGTGCATTTCTATGGGAGCCGTCACAGGCACATGGTTAAACTGAATGGCCCAGAAGGGCTGCAGGGGGAACAGCAGGACCCTCGGGGTCCCTCCCTCGCCACAGTCCAAACAGTTGTTCTGTTTTCTGTTTCTGCTTTCGGGTGGTGATCTCCCTGCATCTCTCAGTCGCCTCTGTGCGCCTCTCTCTCTTGCTTTGTCAGTTGGTGACATTACCTGGGGGTTTCCTGAAACAGGGAGAGCAGTTGCCTTCCCTTCCACACCCAAATTTTGATCATTGGCTCACTATTTGCATTTATGTCTGTAATTAAAATATTCACGGAGAAGCTATTTTAAGCGTTGCTGGAAAGTGAGGCAGACCATCCTTTGAGAGCAGGGCTGGAGGGTGGCCTAAGAAGGGTGGCAGGAGGGGAGGGGCCGGAGGGTCGTTAGGAGGTGGTGCTGAGGGGGCAGTTGGCAGGAAGGAGACCTGATGCAGGGAACGGGAGGGATGAGGGGCAAGGGCTTCACTCCTGAGGAGCCAGGACGGGGGGTTCGGAGCCCACTGGATGTGGCTGGGGCCCTGCTGTCATGGGGGTACCCCGTGGGACCCCCGGGGGGGAGGTAGGGGCCTGCAGCCCTGAGGCTCTACTGCGCTCCCTTCCCTCTGCTTTCTGTCTCTTACTAATTTTCACTTTTATCGAAGTGCTACCTCTGCAGCAAGTACTGAAAGGCTCCTGAACAATCCCCGCCTGCCGTTCTCTGTTCTCCCGGGGCTCCGGCTCGGGTGGGATGTTGACCGCCTGTGCGGGTCCGCTCTCCTTTTCCCTTCAGTTGCCTACCTGTCCAGCTTCTTTGGTGATTTCTGGATGAACTCCTGGGCTCTTTCCGATCTTTACTTCTGGCCATGAGGGTTCCATTTCTAAGAGTTCTTTCTGGTGCTCTGGTCCCCGGTCCTCCTTCCCAGTTTCACAGGGGAAACGTCTTATCCTCTGACGACTGCACAAAGGCCTTTTTGTTTTAAGCCCCCGCCAATCTGAACTGCTGCTTCTACGTCCTCTTTTCTGTTTCCTGCCTCTCGTGCTGGAGGCTTCCTTCAAATCCCTGGCAGTTCTGAAGTTTCTTCGGGTGTAGCTGGGGCTCGTGCACCTCTAAGCCTCCCCAGTCACTGCGCAGGAGTGGCAGGGGTGGCGATGTGGGAGGGTACAGCTGCCTCACGGTGTCCCGGGAGATGGGAGCCGTTCTGGAACGTTCTGCAGGCCCTGGGCTACCCCTGGTGCGGAGTGCGGAGCCTCTGAGGTTCGCTGTCATGAGCCTACACACACACACACACACACACGCACACACCCGTGAGCACACATGCACATGTGCTCACACACGAACCGGTGCATGTGTATACACGGTATAAAGCAAGTACACCGGGCATAAGAGGAAAGGCCATCTAAGGACAGAGTTTTATAAAGATAAGTAGATTTTTTATGTGTTCCGCAGTTACACCTTTGATCTTTCTCTGCTTCCCACTAGATAGGTCTTATACTTGAGGCATATTCTTAATAATAAATATTGACTTTTCTTTCAACAAATTAAAAATGAGCATTTAAATAATGCTATACTTTGCTTAAGCTTTAAATTACAAATGAGATGCAT
This sequence comes from Propithecus coquereli, assembly GCF_000956105.1. Taxonomy (NCBI): domain Eukaryota; kingdom Metazoa; phylum Chordata; class Mammalia; order Primates; family Indriidae; genus Propithecus; species Propithecus coquereli. The sequence goes on along the minus strand of NW_012139191.1, from coordinate 5,572,430 downwards.
AGTCATAAAGCAGCGGCACGTTGGGATATAATTTAAAGATTACATTAATTAAGGCCCCTTTCACGTGAGTTCCTTGCAGCTTCTACATTGTGTATGTAAGCACA
>NW_012139191.1:5569757-5572276 GCF_000956105.1 Propithecus coquereli | reverse complement strand
CTACGTCCTTCAGTGATTGTAAATCCCAAATACTTGACAACTTGGCGGCAAATTTGTGCTTTCTTCCATGAAACCTTATATCCCCTCCCTGCCAGCAGCTGAAGTAAAGCTCGTGTGGCCTGCAAGCATTCATCCTCAGCCCGGCATGCTAGGAGGAGGTCATCTACGTATTGCAGAAGAGCGCAGCTGAGCTCCTCGCGCGGGTACGAGTCCAAATCTGCAGCCAGCGCTTCCCCAAAGATAGTTGGGGAGTTTTTGAAACCTTGGGGTGATCTTGTCCAGGTGAGCTGCCTCCTCCTTCCAGTGCCGGGATCTTCCCACTCGAAGGCGAAAAGAGGCTGACTTGCCGCTGCCACATGGACACAAAAGAAGGCGTCTTTCAGGTCTAAACAAGTGAACCATTTGGCGTCTTCGGGGATGAGCCCCAGGAGGGTGCAGGGATTTGGCTACTGGGTGGAGGGTGATTGCAGCCTCATTTACTATCCGAAGGTCCTGGACGGGTCAGTAGGTCCCGTCAGGCTTCTTCACTGGGAGCAGGGGGCGTTCCAGGCTGAGTGACATTCCTTCAGAATGCCTTCCTGAAGGAGTTTGTTTAGGTGGGTTTGAACTCCCTCTCGGGCCTCTGTCGGGAAGGGATATTGCCTCTTCCTTATGGGCTGGGCTCCTGGCTTTAATTCTACTATTATTGGAGCTCGCTGGTGCACCAGCCCAGGGGGATTGTCTTCTGCCCACACTGTTGGGAATTCTGCCTTAATTTCGGGAGGGTTCTCCTCTCCCAGTCCCATTATGTACCCAAAGTTGTGTGGGTTTCAAGGCCCCAGCAGGCGGCCCTTTGCAACCTGACAGCATGTCCCTGTCCGTCTGGCCCAGGGGTCAGAATAAATCCGCCATTCATTTCTCTTGGAACTGAGACTGCCATCATCATGGACTTCAGGGCAGACAATGAGAAGTCAGCCGTCCCCTCAGGGCGGAAAGTGATTCCAGCTCCTAATTTATGTAAGAGGTCCCAACCCATCAGGGGTATCGGACAGTCTGGTAGGTAGAGGAATTCATGTGTCACTTGGTGGCCTCCAAGCTGGCAGGAGCGGGACTGGCAGAAAGGTCTGACCACCTGGTCTCCGGTAGCCCCGACTATAGTTACTTATCGCCCTGAAAGGGGGGGCGACTTGGGTGGTCACCATTGAATGTTCAGCCCCGGTGTCTACCATGAAAGTTACAGGTCGGCCCCCCACATCCATGGTGACCATGGGCTCCCGGGGGCCAAGGTTGAGGGAGCCCGGTCGGTCCTATTTGGAGTTCACGCCTGCAAGGTCAATTAGGTCCTGGGCCTCCGATTCCATCTGGAATCCCCCAGGAGGGCCTCGTCTTGGGCGGGGCCAGTCCTTCAGTGTGGGCATTTGTTTTTCCAATGCCCTGTCTCTTTGCAGTATGCGCACTGGTCCCGTCTTAGTGCCCTCTTCCTGCGGGGCCCCATCTCAGGTTTTGTACTGAGCCCTGGGGTAGACACAGGAGCCCCGAGTGCTGCTGCCAGGAGTGTGGCCTTATGTTTCATCTTTTTCTCACTTTCCCTCTGGGCCACACGATCTCGGTTCCTGTGCACATTTTGGGCCACCTCCACCAGTCTTCCGGCGGCCCTTGGTGGATGGGCTTGCAGTTGGAGTCAGGAGACTTTCTTGGCTTCTGAGCAAAGAGGACCTTACTCTGACCCTTCTCTACACAGAACCGGACCCAAGGGGCAAAGTTTGGGCAATTCGTAGCCAGGAATCGATGTAGGGGAACTGATCTGGGTGTCCAGGGGTGACTGTAACTCGTTTCCATTCTGCCTGGATAATAGAAGTGTCGAGGGTGCCCGAATCGGACCACCTAACTCCAAAGGAAGGCCACTCTTCTTCGCAGAGTGTCTGGAGGCGATTTGGTGACATCTTAATTCCATAGTCACCTGAAAATCCCTTCCTAAAATTTTTGATCATACACCTAAGGACAGTTGGCTTGGATTCCTTCCCTCTCATTGTGTCCTACTGATCGGTGTCGCACAGGGAGGGGTTTTACTGTCAGATGTCTGCCTGGCTGCTCCCCTCGCGGGGATTTAAGCACGTCCTGGCTAAGGTGCACCCATATAAACCCCGGGCCTGGTCACTCTCCTTTCGGAGGGCGAGTCACCGTTATGCCGTACGACACTGCCACAGAACCGCAGGTAGGGACCCAATCAGACTCCGTAGCTTTTGGCCGTGGAGCCGTAGCACTCACACTCACACACAGGTTATTATATTCCCTCCCCCCTTTGGGGAACCTTAACCTTTCTTAGGAGGTGATCAAGCTCCTCTTCCATCCTGAGACGGGCCTGGCTACCTCTGGACTGGGTCCCAGGACCTTACCACGGTTCAGACGGCTGCTCCTGGTTTTCCTGGTTGCCTACACCTCGCCGGTGTCCGGGTGGGTCCGGAGAGCATCGGTCGGCGGAGCCCTTCTGAATGGAGAAGAAGTTGTCCCCAACCGGGGGTTTAGGCGCCTGGATTCCC
>NW_012139191.1:5556734-5562873 GCF_000956105.1 Propithecus coquereli | reverse complement strand
GACAGAGTAAGACCCTGTCTCAAAAAAAAAAAAAAAAAAGACGAAGAAGAAAAGGTAACAATAGCCTAACTCATAGCATGCTTAGATTATCAATTTTTATTGATTTTACTGATTATTCTGTGCTGCTATTTTTCTTTTAAAGTAGAGCTCCTTAACTTCCATTCTCTGATGCCCAAAATGCACAGTCTCCGTGACACAGGTAACGACAGAATTTGAAAATCACAGTTGCTCTGTCCTTCCGTGCACACCTGGCAGCCTCAGCATAACAACACCAGCAAGCCTCCAACGGCATTATTACAGAAAAGGCTTTGAGGTTTCTTCCTTTCTTCCTTTCTTTCCCTCCTTCCTTCCTTCCTCTCCTTTTTGTAGTTCCTTTTGTCCTTGGTGTATTTTCCACTAGGAATGACTGTCAAATTCCGACGTTTTAAAGTCAACTGGAAGAGCTCCCCTCTGGTTGGTTGGGCCACCAAATGGATGCACATTTGCTTTATTTGCTTGATAGTGGATAGGTTACATAGATAGATGAGAAATAATAGATGATTGACGAATGGATGGTAGACAGATGGTAGTAGATCAACAGTATACAGATGATAGATTATAGATGGGCAGATGAAAGAAAGAAGAGGAAGGAAGAAAGGAAGGAAGAAAGGGGAGAGAGAGAGAGAGAGAGACAAAGTAGACAGATGGAGGCCCATTTCCTGCCAGTTCTGGCTAAACGACAACACAGTGTGCGATATCTTCCGCCTGGCTGTGTCCGGAGCGTTCACTGTCACGCTGCGTGTCTCTCCTCCGCGTGGGCGAGCGCCCGTCGATGGGGATTTGGGCTGCGTCACATCTTTTGCATTTACAAATTGTATAATATTTTAACAGAAACGGGTCTCATTACGTCAATGCCTGTACCTTGCTCTTTTGATCGAATACAATTTGATTTTATTATATCTGTCCAGATGTTCTCATTCCTTGTAAGGGCTGCATATCTGATCAGATATTCAATTGAAATAACATTTGTCTGTTCTCCCTGTGTTTTTCTGTCCCTGCATTTAAAAAAGGCAGCCCCTTTCTCTGTGTCCCCTCTCGAGACCTTTGCAGGAGCACGGGGAGCACAGCAGAGGCGCGGAGACTCTCCAAGGCTGAGCTCGCTGCGCGAAGCTGTCGGGAGCCGACCGTACCCCAGAGAAGCACACGTGTGCAGGGCTGTTCCACGGCGGCGGACCAGCGTGTGTATGGGCGGGGGTGGGCTCGAGCGGTGTGTGTTTTATGAGGATGTTACACCGCAGTTAAAGGAAGTATCTCAGAGCGACACTGTATCTTCATGGATAATTCTCAAAAGCAAAATTCAGTTAAAGGTGAAAACAAAAACCCTACAGACAAATGCGACACAATATTAACGGTTGTTACTTGTGGAGGACAGGAAAGTGCTTGCTCATGTTATAAAACAATCATTTGGCACTCAGAAGATTAAGGACTGCTGGCTTTAAAAGAAATTTTAATTTCCATGGAAAAAACAAAGATGTAAAGCTGATTGGGAAGAAGAGCATGACGTGGACTCAGGATAAGCTGACAGAGGCACGGGCTGTGTTTCTGAGGAAAATCACAGGATGCGCGGGACAGGGGTTTTTCAGAGATGTTTTACGACTTGGCTGCAGCTGCGGGACACTCTGCTTGTTTCCGAAGGCCAGGTCCTGGCCCGACCACCGTCATCTGTGCCTACGCAGTGCCTGGCTGGTGCAAAGCAAGCGCCCCTGTGTTTGCTGAGTGAATGAATGACCGCTTGGTTGGGCACTGAGACCGCCTGACTCCTGCGCAGCTGTGGCTGCAGTTCCCAGCACGGCCCACAGATGGCAGGTGGCACCTCGCGGAAAGGCTCCCTGGAGAATTAGGTGCCGCTGCGTGGGGTGGGGGTTGTGAGAAGTGGAATCAGAGGAGAGTTCTTTTCCAGATGGAGGACAAGAGTCTCGGCTGGCGATGTCCGGTCTGGGGTGGCGAGAGGAGAGATGCACTGGCAGCCAGGGGCAAAGGGGACTCAGCCTGGGCTGGGCGGGACTCTCGTGGTGGGGGGCAGCCTGGCTGGGCCTCTGGGGCCAGCGTGGCCCTCGGGGACAGCGCAGTGGGGAGGGGCAGGAAAGCTGCATCTTGGACTGCAGACGGGGAGGCCAGCTCCGACCTTCAGACGCCTGTGCAAAGGTCACGTTAGTGCAGCCCCTCGGAAAGAGAGCGCCTGATTTCTCGGGTCTCCACTTCCTTTGCGGAGCACCTGTCCAGACAGCTTGAGTCTCGTCTTTTGACCTTGGACAGCGGCGTCAGGCTTCATTGCTGTGGCTTGAAAATGGTTTTTTAAAAAATGAAAGAAAATTACAAAACACAAGAGAGTCTGCAAAAATGTGAGTCTACCGGGTCTGCCAGCAAAAAGATCGGCCTGGTTCTAGAAAACAGGGTTAAAATGAAACGGAAACCTTTAAGACTCTGCGTGCTCAGGGTGCTCCGGAGAAACAGGCCCAGTAGGGTGTGCGTGTGCGTGTGCGTGTGCGTGTGCACGTGCGTGTCTGTGTGGGAAACTGGCTCACGTCGTCACAGAGGCGGACAGTCCCCAGGGTCTCCAGGCTGGGCCGACAAGCTGCAGCCCCAGGAGACCCGATGTGTGGTTCTGCCTGAGTCCCAAAGCCTGTGACCCAGGAGAGCCGATGGTGGAAGGCAGGAAAAGGCTGACGTCCTGGGTCAAAGGTCATCAGGCAGGGGGGATTCTCTCTTACTCAGCGGGGTGGGGGGTTAGGGGGTCAGCCTTTTTGTTCTTTTCAGCCCTTCCCCTGATTAGACAAGGCCCACCCACACAGGGGAGGGCCATCTGCTTAACTCAGTCTGTTGATTTAAACATTAATCCCATCAGGAAACGTCCCCACAGAAACACCCAGAATAACATCTGATCAAACACTCTGTGGCCCAGTCAAGCTGACACAAAATTCACCACCACAGACCCCCAGCGAGCTCGGAGACCAGCCTATGTCAGCAGGCCTGCAGGCGTCGCATGCACACAGACAGCCAATGTCTCTTGGTTTAGGACAAGATAAAGGTCCTTGTAGCTGTGACCGAGACCCTGATCTCAGTGTCTCGTGGCTGCCATAACAAAGGACCACAAACTGGAGGCTGAAATGAACAGAGATGTATTGTCTCACAGTTCCGGAGGCTGGAAGTCCAAAACCAAGGTGTTAGCAGGGCCATGTCTCCCTGACAACTCCAGGGAGGAGCCCTCCTGCCTCCTCTAGTCTCTGGTGCCTCCTGTCTGTCCTTGGCATCCCTTGGCTTGTAGATGCCTCACTCTGGTCACGTGGCATCTTCTCCCTGTCTCTTCCCATCCTCTTCCCCTAGTGCAGGTCTGTGTCTGTGTCCAAATTTCCTTCTTTATTACTATAAGGACACCAGTCATCTTGGATTAGGGCCCACCATAATGACCTCGTCTTAATGTGTTCATCTGCAAAGACCCTATTTCCAAATAAGGTCACATTCTGAAGTACTGAGGGTTAGGATTTTAGCATTTTTTTTTTTTTTGAGGGGACACAAGTCAACCCATGACAGTGGGTCTAGCCAGGTCCAGTGGGCAATGCATCCGCTAAGTTCCTCCCCAGCCACTCCCGGGGACCCAGAGCGTCGGGGTTTTGGCAGTCTACTGGATACTGCCATTTTCCTTTTCCTGACCTCTGGTCCCTGCAGAGCCATCTGCTAGTTGTGCTGTCAAGACCCTCAAAACAGTTGTGAACTCCCCACAGGCAACTCGCGACTCAAGAGGACCCCTGCTGGAATGTGATGCCTGGAGGAGTTAGTGAAACGTTCTGTCTTTGCGCCCCGTCCAAGCTGCTCTCTCTCCCCGGGGCCCAGGAGGGAGCCCGTGGGGTGGGGCTGCAGCCAGCACTGTGCACTGGCCGTGTTCTGCTCACGGGCCCCTTGGCCTGCTCCCCGCCCCACCAACCAGGAGATGTTTGGACCCAAAGCGTAGGCCCTGCTTGCCGGGCTCTTTCCACAGCCTGCCTGGCTCACCAGCTGGGGCTCAGGGGTCTGCCAGAAGCCCCTCCCCGGCTGTGCGCTCCAAGAGAGGGTGGACCAGCTGTTCCCTGTGGCCACTGTCCCTGTCCAAGCTTTCCCCCACTCACCTAGCACAAGTACACCAGGGGCTGGGGGTCACTCTCTGGCTCCCTGGCCCACTCTGTGGCTGGGCTCTGCTGACCTGCTCTTTGAAGTCAGCTCTGCTTTCAGGCAACCTCCCGGAATGCACATCCAACTGCTGCAAGGGGCGGCTGACCGTGTTTCCGAAGCCTGCTCTGGGCCTCACCCCCAGATGCAGATAAGGTGGGAGCCTCTGCCTGGTCTCCAAGACACCATTAATGACACAAGATCAGATCCCAGCCTTGACAATCCAGAGCAGACAACTTTATCTGGCTTCAGCTAGAGCTCAAACAAAACCCGTGCCCACCTTGGAAAGTAAAATGGCCTTAAAGAGGCACGTGTGGGCATGAGGGTTAAAGCCCACTCCTTGCCCCACCTGCCTGGATTATTTCAAGCATGCAGACATTTATTCACTGCCCTTCTCCGGAACTCGGATTCCGTCTACAAAAACCCACGTGAGTGGACCTCGGTCAGCGACACTGGAGAGCACAGCCCCGAAAATAGCCACTGCTCTCCTTCCAGTCACTGTCTCTCAAAATAATTCAAGCTGGTTTTCAAGGCTGTAGAGTTTCATTTTTTCTCAATATGTTTTGTCACCATAAAACACACTGGAATGACGTCTGCAAAGTATTCAAGAGAGATTTCCAGGGTTCCATTCTTCCCATCGAACCCTGTAACATTTCCCCGAGCAGCACCTGGAGCTGGTCTTGCGCCTCTGTCTTCCGTCTTCAGAGCTACACCACCAGCTGCCTCTGGGTCGCGGCTGAGAAACTGCAGGCTCCTTTCGTCTCCTGGGCTCTGAGTGTCTGGTGATGCAGACCAGCTGGCATGTGTCAAAGTCCCCTCCGCCTCTGACACTGGGTGTCAGTAAGTGAAAAGAAACGCTCCAGGGTGTGTAATATTCCTCCCAGAAGTGGGCGTTTGGAGAAGAAATTGGCCCAATATTTTTTGTTTGGAAGGAAAGGGTGATTACAAACAAAAAGAGAGAGGAAGAGGAAATAATGGATGAACATCTTAAGGATGTATTTAAGTATTAACTTTACAGTTAATTCAACTCCAAATATACCTATGATCACAATTCCCAGACCCTGGGGCAACATGGAGAACTCACACCACAGCAGGATATTTTAAATTTTGGAGAACACCAGCAAAGTCCATCGGAAGCCATGGGAACTGCTAAATCCAGGTAACTTAAGATTGCACTACTTTCCTTTTGCTAATGCTATATCTTTGCAAAGTTGGGTTTTTGGAGGTTGCTGTGATAAAAAGCAGTAATGAAAATCAGTGTAGGAAAGGAAATGAGAGTGACAAGGTCCAATCTGATTCGCAGGTTTGAGAAGTTGTACAGTGCCCAACAGGTGTGACCATCTTGTTAGTATGTAACTGTGGTGGTTATGAATGACATAAAGATTATTTTTTTCTTTTAATTTACATGTATCTTTTTAAAAAAAAGCTACCAAGTTTTGGGATATAAATGTTTTTTTAAAAATTGAGGTGGCTCATGCCTGTAATCCCAGCACTCTGGGAGGCCAAGGTGGGAGGATTGCTTGAGGTCAGGAGTTTGAGACCAGCCTGAGCAACATAGCAAGACCCCGTCTGCACTAAAAATAGAAAAAATTAGCCGGATGGGGTGGCGCGCGTCTGTAGTCCCAGCTACTCAGGAGGCTGAGGCAGGAGGATCGCTTGAGCCCAGGAATTTGAGGCTGCAGTGAGCTATGATGATCAATCTAGCGTGGGCAACAGAGTGAGATTCTGTCTCAAAAAAAAAAAAGGTGAAATTCACATAACAGAAACGATTTTAAAACGTACAATCCATTTAGTGCATTCCCAACAATATGCAGCCATCACCACTATCTCTATAGATCTCTAACCATCCCTAGTAATCCCAAACATTGTCATCAGCCCCAAAGGAAACTCCATCCCCTTTGGCAGTCACTCTCCCTTCCCCGTTTCCCAGGCAACCACCAATCTACTTTCTGTCTCT
>NW_012139191.1:5535358-5556684 GCF_000956105.1 Propithecus coquereli | reverse complement strand
TGAGAGTGACAAGGTCCAATCTGATTCGCAGGTTTGAGAAGATCTTCCCCAAAGGGTCACATCATCTTGTGTACACTCATATACAGTACTCACAGCCATGCAAATGCCATGTAATGCTGTTCTTTTAATTTACATGTATCTTTTTAAAAAAAAGCTACCAAGTTTTGGGATACAAATGTTTTTTTAAAAATTGAGGTGGCTCATGCCTGTAATCCCAGCACTCTGGGAGGCCAATGTGGGAGGATTGCTTGAGGTCAGGAGTTTGAGACCAGCCTGAGCAACATAGCAAGACCTCGTCTCCACCAAAAATAGAAAAAATTAGCGGGATGGGGTGGCGTGCGTCTGTAGTCCCAGCTACTCAGGAGGCTGAGGCAGGAGGATCACTTGAGCCCAGGAGTTTGAGGCTGCAGTGAGCTATGATGATCAATCTAGCTTGGGCAACAGAGTGAAAATCTGTCTCAAAAAAAAAAAAAAGGTGAAATTCACATAACAGAAACGATTTTAAAACGTACAATCCATTTAGTGCATTCCCAACGATATGCAGCCATCACCACTATCTCTGTAGATCTCTAACCATCCCTAGTAATCCCAAACATTGTCATCAGCCCCAAAGGAAACTCCATCCCCTTCGGCAGTCACTCTCCCTTCCCCGTTTCCCAGGCAACCACCAATCTACTTTCTGTCTCTATGGACTTGCCTATTGTGAATATCTCGGATAAATGGATCATACGCTATGTGGTCTTTCGTGTCTGGCTTTCTTCACGCAACATGATGTTTTTAAGGTTCATCCATGTCACTCCCGTGTCAGACTGCACTTCCTCCGTGTCTAGATAATATTCCATTGTATGACTACAACACATTTTGTTTACCCATTCATCCACTGGTGGCATTTGGGTTGTTTCCACCTTTTGCTATTGTGAATAGTGCTATGAACATCACTGTACACATTTTTGTGTGAATAGCTGTTTTCAGTTCTTTGGGGTATACACCAAAGAATGGATCATTGGGTCATATGGTAATTCTATGTTTAACATTTTGAGGAACTACCAGACTATTTTCCCATAAATAGATTTATGGGAATATATCCTAACTACTTAATAAGTAAAACCATTGGGCATTTCTTCTGGCCTAGGGATGCCATAAAAAGATTATGAAATACTAAATGTGCCATGTGCAGAGAAAGTCTGGGAACCCCTGATTTTGGGGGCACTTGCAGTATCTCCCAGGCAGCATGGGGGCGCTCTGGAGGCAATCCAATCACCCTCCACTGACAGAAATATGTACCAGGGGTTTAGGGTTAGTGTCAGCAGGGAGTTAGCGAACTCCCTAACTCTCTAGTGGCTCCCAGGAGGGTGGTGTCTAGCAGGAGAGGGTCGTGCTTACAGGGTCATGAGCTAAGGTGTCTGGGAGGAGGTGACATGGAACAGGAAGGGGTGAGGGCAGAGGACAGAGCATCCCAGGAAGAGGGGATGCAGGTGCAGGGGGCCTTGCTTGGGTCGAGGAACACAAAGAAGGTCAGCTGGCTGCAGCAGAGAGAGTGGGGGTAGCAGGGTGGGCCTGGGGAGGTGGGTGGGGTGGGTCACAGCTCTCTTTTGGGGGGGTAGGTGCCCCACCAAGTCTGGAGTAGAGGAGCCCAGCCAGCCCAGCCATGTGCTCTGAGCCTACAACAGAGGAAACTGATGAGTCTGGGGCTCAGGGGACACCTGAGATGGCTGAGTGGAGTAGACCAGGTATCACCGAGTGATTTGGGAAGCAGAGAACTTTCCAGACAACAGGATAGCTTGTGCAAAGGTCTTGTGGAGCCAGGTTGGAGGACCTTGGAGGACTGGGAAGGCCCCAGTGGGGTTGGTGAGGGGGGAGGGTGCCGGCTGGAGGACACTGAGCAGCGGGGAAGGCAGAAGCCAGGAGTGAGGCCAGCTCCCTCCTAAACACAGCGAGTGGAGGTGGGACGTGTGTTTTCCCAGTGCTCTGCAGCGGGTGAAGAAGGGCTGAAGAGGTGCCACATGCCCGCCCCAAGGACCAGGCGGGAGTGGTGGGACCCGGGCCCAGGGGCTGACTTCAGAGCGACTCAGGAGGGCAGAGCTCTGCACTCTTGGTGACAGACCTGCACTGGCATTTACAGGCCCTGGGAAGGGTTACAGAGTGGAGCCTAGATGCCACATGTCCAAATTGTTGAAAGTTCTCAGTCAAGCTGGCAAGATGTTACATGAGACACGTCCTGTACTCCGACACATGCTCTCTCACAACCAGATTAGAAGTGAGGACTCTCAACTCCTGGCCCTGCACCGGCCAGGTCCCCTGCAAACAGCTGCTTTCTCGTGGGCACCCTTGGGGACTCAGGGTGCTCACGCCAGCAGTGCGGTCACCCTTGGGAGCCATGGACCTGCGTGGGGGGTGGAGGTGAGCTGGGGGACATTTGGGCTGGGAATTCCAGGATCCCCAGAGCTGGATCCAGGAGGGTGAGTGTCACCTGGCCCCACTCACTTCTGGTGCTGGGCAGACGACTGGTTCAAGGAGGGCCAGACAGGAGCCCTTTAAAATTCGGGGCCAGAGCAGGTTCACCTCTTGCCAGGGTCAGGGACAGGGCGGTGCTGTCATGCTGGGCTGGACTGAACGGACAGTGGTGGGCTTGAGCTACCGTCCTGGCTTCGGAACAGAGGGCGGCTCATTCACAGAGACAGGGGACTCTGGAAAGAACAAGTTTGGGGACAATCATAGGCTTGGCTCAAACATGTCCAGTTACCTTAGGGACACCCTAACATGGATGCCATGTTAAGTTTTGGGGTTTGATGCTCAGAGGAGAGGTCTGGCCTGGTGACAGGGTCTCTGTAGAACAGACCGAAGCGGAGGCTGTGAACCTGGACTAGAGGCTGGGGAAAGAGGACCAGGGAGGGTAGGACTGGGGCATTAAGGAGAATTTAAAGGGTGGAGGCTGAGGATGCCAAGGAGGACAATGCAGCTTTATCACAATTATAGTTACAATGCCAGGCGCACAGACCCAAGCCCCCAGAAGGCAGAATGTCCCCCACTTGGGGCATGGAATGAATGAACAACCCCACTGGAAGACCCTGGAACCTCTGGGTGGAAGGAGGAGGTGTCTCAGATAAGGAGAGTTTGTGTAAATAGAAAATATTTGCTTGAGAAAGAGCTAGGGGTTGGGAGCCAGCTGGGGGGCTTCCCTTCTCCCCCTCCTCCAGAGGTGGTCTGGAATTCCTTGAGGGGGGAACCGTGCTCTCCTGGCCCTCCCAAGTCACTTTTTCAGAATTAATGAAGGTAGAATCGTGCAGTGAACGTGTTCTTTTAGAAAGTAACAAAACACGCAGGGAATTCTCTAAACCAGCCTTGCAAGTTGTGGCAGGAGTGGCGGTCGTAGGGGAAGGCGGAGCCTCGGGAGGACCTGGAGGCGCCGGCTTCACTCTCCGCTCCGCAATCCGAGATCAACTGAGCCATTTGCTCACAAGGGCTGCGAGTTGCTCCGGGGACCCTGAGAAGGACAAAGATGAGCATGACTCAGGGTTTAAAACCTCTGTTTATGCATCACCTGGTAAGCACCAAACACGTACTATCATGTCCTCGGATCCCCGCAGACAACCTGAAGCACATATCGCTGTCCGACCCCCTCCATTTCGGGGATGGGCAACTCACCCACGGTCACATCCTGGGACCCCAGCCCAGGCAGGATGGCAGCCAGCCCAGAGCCCTCTACTCAGGTCTTCTCCTTGGCCGGAAAGCTTTGTCTCCTCCCCGCAGGAGGATGCTGGAGTCGGCTTCCCAGCCCTTCCCGCCACAGGGTCCTTTGCTTGTCTGCCAGGTCGGGGTGTGGTGCTAAGTGGCCCCCCGTGGAGAAGGGCACAGCCTGAGGATGCTGGCTGCAGGGGTCACCTATTTAGATTTGCTCTCAGGGGGTCCAGCAGGAGCAAACCGGACCCTGGAGCTCTTAGGAAGAGGGGCCTCCCCTGCCCACCTGCATTCCCTGGCCTGTCAGCTTCGGCCCCCGCCCCGCCCTGGGGCTTCACCTGCTGAAAACCAGCGTCGTGCCCACTACAGTGTCTGTGGCTGCCCTGCGCCTTACGCCCAGGGTCTGTGCTGAATGATTTCTTCCGGGCCGCACTGAGCACCTCGCCCACGCAGGCACTTTACGGGGTTAATTAATGTTGTCCCATTAATCCTCACAACATGCACCTCCCAAGTCTGAGATGCAAAACTTGCCCTACTATTCACTTCATATTTTTCTTAAATTGGTCCACTTTTCTTTTGACCTAAAACGTATTTAAAAGTGAAACTTTAAGTTCCTTTTATACTTGGAAATGCCAGCCTTACCCGCCAGTGACCAGCGACCAGGAACATAAATGGCTAGTGCTCTCCTGTAACCCCAGAGGGTCCAGGACCTGCCTTCACTGGTCTGTTTCCCTTTCACCGATGGGGCACCGCCTCTCCCAGGACAGCAAGGAGCCCGGGATTCCAGCCGGGTCCCCGCAGCCCTGCTGTGGTCTCTGTCCCAGTCCCTGACAGCTGGGGACTGGCTATTTTGGCCACCCTGGGCTCTGGTTCCAGGGCGCTGGAGCCCCGTGCTGATGCTGCAGCAGGCACTCCATAAATATTTGCCGGTGAAGCACACAGATGATTAAATAAATGAAATTGGAGTGTTTTATTACTTGAGTGGTGTGGGCTGTTAGTCACCCGCGGCTGCCAGGCTGTGTGCAGGTGAGACCAGAGAGACTTGAGGGAGGCTGGTGCCTCGCTCGGGCTGAATCACGGAAACAGGGCGCATGATTCATTTTCTAGTCAATTCGTTTTTTCCCCACCAAAATAATGACTATGTGTATTTTCAGGTTACCTTTAGGTATTTAAAACTTCAATTATTTTTAAAAGGTGAGTTTAAAATGTTAGTTACATTTGCTACAAACAAGCTTAAAACAGCCATTTGCCCACTCCAGCTTCAAAGAGACCAATTTTAATTTCAAGGGCAGGTGGGGAAGGACGTGGCTGCCTGGTCTGCCCAGGAGCCCCCCGCCAGCAGGCACTGTCACGTTGGGACCTGTGGGCAGGCCCCAGAGAGGAGCTGGGTGGGGGTGGGGAGGGGCTGTAAAATAAGATCATCCCGCGCCCAGGGAAGGCAGGAAGGCACGCCTGCACAGGGGAGGGCTGAGGCTTCCAGACTAGGAGCGACCCCTCTCTTCTGGTGACTAACACAAAAACACAGTTACTGTTGTTAAAACGCTCTCTCCTTTACTTCCCTGTCCCACCGGCATTATTCATCTCATTTGACCCAGAATAAGCCTGCAGGCACTATCCAGTAGTCAGGAATGAGTGTTTTTGAGGTGTGGGAATGTGTGATACACTTCCGCCTCTGACCCCAGATGTCTTCCCAAGGCTGGGAATTCTGCCCCCTCCCCAAAATTTATCTTTCCTCTTCAAACCATCTGTTCTACCTGTAAAATGAACTGTTCTGTAGGAAAGGACGGGGCAACACCTGCTGTATCTGAAATGGACTTTAGATTTGCTGTTGGAGTAATTAAAATTAAAAAAAAAAATGACTTCCTAAGAGGAAACTGGTGTAAAAAAGCTAGGCATGAATCTGCAGGGATTTAATGCTCGGTGAAAAAAACCAATTTCAAAAGATGAGGTCCTGCATGGGTCCTACATTAAACATAACATTTTTGAAATGAAACAATTTTAGACATAGAGGAAAGGTTAGCGATGCCAGGCAGGGCCTGGGGGTGCAGTTATAAAAGGGCGCTGGAGGGGCTTGGTGGTGGGGGACGCAGGAACCTACACAGGTGATAACATCGTGCAGAACCTAATACGCGCAAACGGGGACAGTAAACTCGGGGAAATCTGAATGAGACTGGTGACCGTATCGAAGTCAATATCCAGGTTGTGCAATTATACTGTTCTTGGTAAAGTTTTGCAAAGGGATAGCACTGGAAAAAACCGGGCAAAGTGAATTATTTCTTACAACTGCGTGTGACTGTACAATTATTTTTTAAAAAACAAAGAGAAGCCGGCCAGCTGACGCGCGCGTCGAGGCCCTTCCCACGCTGCGCGCGCCCCGGGGAGAGCGCGGGCACCCGCGCGTCCGCAGGTCTGTCTGTCTGCAGACACCGACCGGGCGCCGGGGGCGGGGCCTGCGGGGCGGAAGTGACGGCGCGCGGGGCGGGGCGGCGCGCACCTGGGCACCTGGGCGGCCGCGGCGGCGCCGGGAGGCGGCGAGACGCGCGCGATGGAGGGCGACGGTGGGAGCCCGTGGGCCCTGGGGCTGCTGCGCACCTTCGACGCGGGCGAGTTCGCGGGCTGGGAGAAGGTCGGCTCGGGCGGCTTCGGGCAGGTGTACAAGGTGCGCCACGTCCACTGGAAGACGTGGCTCGCCATCAAGTGCTCCCCGAGCCTGCACGTCGACGACAGGTCAGCGGCCGGTGGGGGCGCTGGGGCGGGCGCGGGGGCCCGACCAGGGCTGCAGTTTGATTCGGGGTCCCCCTCTACCCTGGAGCCACCTCCGGGGCAGCCTCGGGGGAAACTAGACGCCGGGCGGCCGCGAGCCCCCGGCAGCGTCTGCTCCGCTGGGCGGGTCGGACGGACGCGGCGGCGCTTTGGGGAGCTCCGGGTCTGTTGCGCGTCGGGGCCCGGGCGTGGGGCCCCGTGGGGGATCTCGGGTCGCTGTGGGGTGCCCCATCGGACTACCTGAGCCTCCCGCGTGGCCTGGATTTCCAGGGTCCCGAGCTCGCCCCGCTCCGTGGACCGGCGCCGTTTGGAGGCGCATCCGGCCCGCCCGGGCCCCCCTGGGCGCTGCGGTCTGCACCCGGCTTAGAAAAATTGCCGTGCGGGCTCCTGGGCTTTGTGAGTGGAGTTACACTCCGTCCCACTTACTCAGTAATTTGCGTTGGAGCACAAATTGGTG
Source organism: Propithecus coquereli (assembly GCF_000956105.1). Taxonomy (NCBI): domain Eukaryota; kingdom Metazoa; phylum Chordata; class Mammalia; order Primates; family Indriidae; genus Propithecus; species Propithecus coquereli. Next base: position 5,549,786 of record NW_012139191.1, on the reverse strand, counting down.
TAAGACCGTAATTATTTCGGTCGGAAGCACCGGCTTGGCTCGGGCGAGGCTTTCTCAGCGCCCCGGCGCTTGCGCGTTGGTGCTGCCGGGCTGGGGCCGGCCCGTGGGGTCGGGCGGGGGCGCGGGGTCCGGTTCGCCTCGCGCTCCCTCGCCGCAGTCTCGTTAGCCGACTTCAATTCGAAACCCAACCTCTGCGGAAGCGGCCTGCGCCGACCCGCTCTGTGGCCGCGCCGCGGGGCCCTCCTGCGCCCGTCCCGGTCCGAAAGCCCGGAGGGAACCTGCCTGTCCCTCCCCAGCAGGGCGCTCGTTAGTGGAGACGAGAGCCACCCCGGTTAAATTCGCAGGGTCGATTGTGGTGTGTGCATAATTTTGGGGGTAGGAAGAAGATTCTTGAAAAGCAACTTTTTTTTTTTTTTTGAATTTCACCGTTTATGGTTCAGTTTTAATAGTTTGTATGTATTCTTCAATTTAGCACATTTTAGTCATTTATCCTTCAATGAAACTTGCATACTACATGAAGCTACGTTTTGTGTTACCTTAAGCGGTCAGCCCTGAAAACACACACACACAACCCCCAAAAAACAGTTCCTTTTAAACCCCACCTAGCCTTTGCTGCCTGAGAGACCTGTTGCAAATGCTGGCCTGACCCAGCGATTGGGCCTCTGAGCCCCAGCTTTTCCAAAGAATGGTTGTGACGCCTGTGTCCAGGTGGCATTGTTGCCGCCCATGCCCGGTAACTGTTGTGCCTCTGAGGCTAAGAGGCCCCAGTTCACTCCCTTGGCTGGGAGACTACAGAGTAGAGCTGTTGGTGGCTTTTTGCTGTAACCCTCAAACCCAGGGTTTCTTGGAAACCTCAGGAGAGTGGCGACTGGTGTCAAAACTACTAGTTCAAGGTGAGATGCTTGCTGAGGCTGAGCCCAGACCCTGGGAACTTCTCAGGCCGGGAGGGGCTCTGGCTGTTTTGATGAAAACCAAACCACTTTGATTACCAGCCAGTGGTTAGATTCTGAAAGCTTAGACCCTCTCGGTAGAAACATTTTTATGCTCTTGGGGGCGTTTGTCTGATGCAGTCTCCTAGTCCAAGTGAGTTTTATTCATCAGCAAAGATTTTAACACCAACTTCTAGTATTGGAAGAGCAGAGTAAACAGGCACGTCCCCAGGCTGACTCATCAGCCTGCATCCGTAGAATCTGTTATTTCCAGCGACCGGTCCCTTGTTTCTTGGGTGGCCTAGTTCAAGGTAGGGTTTCTCCACTTGAGGCGGGTCACTTAGGATATTGCATAGCCTGGTTGAAAAGTGTTTTGTCCTTTAACTGGAAGCCTTTCCTGCCCTGCCCATGCGGGCAGGTGGTGGCTTGTTTTGGGCGGCTAGGTGGAGGTCAGCTGTAGCAGGAAGCGTTTTCACCTCCTGCGCTTTGCTGGGCCCCGTAGAGCAGGCTGGAGTTTTGCGTTTGCAGCAGTGGTTAATTTCTCTGATTGAAAAGATGGTCAAAACCCTTGCTCTTTGCAAAGAAGTTGACTCCTTCGGGTTAATCATTGACTGTATTCAGCTTGAGGTTCTTGTTAGGAATGTGTGTGGGTGTTGCTGTGGTCTAGGAGGAGCTGGGTCTTGCAAGGTTGCACCTAAGCCCTGAGACAGTCGTGCTACTCAAGTGTTTCAGTGCTCTTTTGATGAGTTGCCTGCTACCCGAGCCCCCGTATTTGCAAGGTGTTCCCTGGATTAGGGAATAGGATTTTTCTGGGGTCTCTGTGTGCAGTCCCCAGCCCTGTACCCCTTCTGGCTAAGTCTTGTCTCACCTGTTTGAAGGATGGCACCTCTCACCCCTGCAGCATGGGTCTGGGCCTTTTTCCAGGATGGTTGGAGTTGTTTATGGCCCTCTCCACTTGTCGCATAGGGCCCCGCCACAGGTACAGATGTGGGCCAAGCCGATTTTCATTGGCCAGGGCTGCTTGCCCCTCAAGGTGGGCTGGGGGCTCCCGGCTCCCTGTGGCTGCCCTGGCCCCAGCCTTTATCACCCCCTGGCTGCATCTGGCCCACGATCCCTGGCACCTGCAGGGGCTTCCCCGAGTCATGGCTGCCCAGCCACGTGAGCATGCATTTCTGTGCCGGAAAGGCCTCCCTGGGGGCCCACTCCGGTAGTTCACAAGTGACCCCCATTGACCTGAGTTCCCCATTGTAGGGGCCTAGGGTGGAGTGTAGGGGTGGGTGCCGCTACCAGTTTGGAGAGAATAAAGTGACCCCAAAGGCCCGTTCTTCCTCTGGCAGCCCCCAGCTATAGAGGAGGCTCAGAGTAGCAAAGCGCTTGGCCCGGGAGCAGCTCATGCGTTCCGCACCGGCTAGTCGGGGCGAGCCTGAGCAAACCCCGGGTTTGTAACTACAGAGCTGACAATCGGACAAGCCCGTTTCTTGTCAGTTTTAAAAATAGCAGTGTGGGAACCCCTCCGAGGCACCCTGGGAACGTAATTGGACTGGTGTTCGGCAGGCCTAGCTCAGAGGCAGCAGCTAACAGATGAAACCATTTTTCCGGCTGCGTCTTCCCGAGAGGTTTCCAGGTTTCTCCTGAGGAACTCTGCTCCTTGAGCTGGTCTCACCCCCGCCCCGTCCTTTCTCCCTCCCATGATTTTTGCTTCTCTGCCTCAGGAGACCGTGTCCACCGTTCCTCCCCGTTTCCCAGACGCGGTCTTGCAGAGGGAAACTGCAGCTTGCCTTGGAATTTCTCAGTCGGGAGAACCCTGTGGCTTCTCTAGAAAGTTTCTTTTAAAAATGATTGGTGCGAAGATATTTGTGCTATTTCTCCCTGCTCCACTGCCCTCCCTGGCAGGGGGAAATACACTTCCGCTGGCCCTAAATGAGAAGGAAATCGAATTAATGTAGATACGACTGAGAAGGAGTATCTTTAAAAGATTGAACCCCAGTAGTTGGTCCTATTAATGCCCAGAGATCTGCCATCTGGAACCCAAAGGGGGTTCCGAGGGCAGGGTGGGGCGCTTTCTCCGTTCCTGCTGGGAAACTGACTTAGCTAGGATGCGGGGAGTAGGACGCGGCCCTGCTGAGCTGTGCCTGAGCGGAGCTGCACCCGCGGCCCCCCACGGTTTTTGGGTGGTGTTTTAATTATTAGGGGGTTCTGGTGCCCCAGAAATGTCCTCTTCCCTATTAACAGTGAGAAATGCGATTTTGTGTCTGCGGACATGACCGAGACCTGTGCTTCTGGGGGCTGGTGTCACAATCTCTCCAGGTGTTAACCGGATAAAATCGACAGTTCCCTTTGTGTGGTGGTTGGCATAAACCAGAAACACTGCTTAACGGGGAAAAATGTGTTTAAAAAAGAATTGCCATTGACAAAAAGCAATTGGTGGGTTCTTTCTGTTCTCCGAGCTTGTTCGATGTCCCTTATCGGGAATGCCTTTCCCCGTTGCTCCCGAGAAGGCCCCTTTCAGGCTTATTGAATTGCAAATGCTGCCGGTGACACCCGACCCGGGAAGGGCTGGAGCTTTGCAAAGCCACCGGGCACCCCAGGGCGTGGGTCCCGGGAGGGGAGGGACTGAAGAAAGCCGGAAAGGTCGGGGCCGTTGAGTTTTGGCTCAGTGGGTACAGAATAGTAAGTGGCGCGAAGGGTTTCTGTGGATGCTCTGGGCTTTCTGAACAAAATCCGGGCTGGCGTGTGAGGGAGCCCCCGCCGCCACCCGCTCCTGGGCTGTGACCTCCCGCCGTCGGTCCCCGACCCCCCTCCTCCCCAGAGTCCTGTCTGCTCCAAGGCATTTCCGTTTGTGCTGTTCCTTCTGGAGAAGGCGATTTGTCCCCGGAAACAATGGCCGATTTTCCAGGACAGCTGATTTTCCTTGGGGAAGTGTCCGGAAAGGTGTTGCCCCTGAAAGGGGGAGGAAATCGTACGGGGCCCTCCCAGGCAGTTGTGCGAAGAAGCCGATGCAGACTCTCGTAGGAGATTGAGCTGGGATCAGCTTTCAGGAGCGAACCAGCTTCGGAGGCTCTTTTTGTTTGTTTCTTTCTTTCTTTTTAAATAAGGTAAATGGGGTCTCTGTTCTGCGGAAAGGGCCCCGGGCAGGAGAGAGTGGAGAACTTGCTGAACTTGGTGCGCTGGGGAGGCAGGTGTGATCTGCTGCCAGCCGGTGGCTGTTAATAGTCACTAATGAGCGAGCTCTGCAATCAGAAGTCACCTGGGTTTTATGTATTAAGCCCTTTGGGCAAATGGAAGAAAACACTTTATCTGCAGAGTGGCTCAGAGCTTCCCCTTAATAAGCTATTCGACTTTCCTTTAATTGACTTTGTTCTCAAAATACATGTGTGTCAGTCAGATTTGGCTTAGAGGGGACACTCTCAGAATGTCTAGTTGGAAAAGTGACCCTTGTGTATGGCCGGCCTGTAAACACCTCAGTTGTCAGCTCCTCAAAACCACCACCCCCCCGCCCCAGGAGGCTGTGCCTTGTGCGGTTCTAAGTTTGAAGTGGGTCTAACTCCTGTAGGAGGACTTACTGCCTGTGCCCCTGGGCCCAGTGCCCCAGAAGGGACGCTCACTGGTAGGGGAGGGGTGCAAGCTGGCCACGTTTTTTTTTAAAGAAAAGCAATAGGAAACAGACACATCGTAACTCTGATTGGTAGTAAGATATAAAACAGAAGCAGCTGCGGGTACTAAGTCCCAGATGCTACAGCTTGAGAGTGAGTGGCTGCTGCCAGAGGTGCTAGCTGTACTCATCCTGGTTTAAATAACAAATGAGCAGGGAAGAGATGAGGCGTGTCCCTTTCTTTCTCCTCCTTCGGTGACCAGTTTCATTTTAGATGATGTGCGAGGCTGGCATCTGGCCCTCTGCTTCCTTTTTTCAGATGCCTGTTGAGACTGGGAACAGGGCTGAGAGTCCCACTAGCCTGGTCTGGACTGTCACTCAGCCGGTGTGGGGTCCCAGCGCCTGGCCAAGCCCCGTGGCTGCAGAGGGGTTGGCTGTCCTGGGCCCAGGGCCCGGGAACCTGTCACTGTGGAGTTTCGCACTGGAAGGGGCAGCTCTTCAGCCCGGCCCAGGGACCGCTGCAGGCCGGCACCCCACACTCACACTCGACATCTTGTTTTCCATTAATTGGTCATTTAACAGAGTGCTAAGAAAACAAGCCATGTTAAGCTCATTTTTGTCTTACAGTAATTTAATGATTCATTCCTGATACTTGTTTCACTTGTTCCTAAGGGGTTCTTGGCTCCTTGAGGGTATTCATAAAACTCTTTACTTTCCTTCCCCCCACAACCCTCCACCCCTGCTGGGGTGCCCCCACCTCCACGAGGGGAGCTGCAGTGACTCCTGGTAGAGATGGGGTGGTCCCTGCTGGTCTCCTCCCACATCCGTCTGTCGTCCGTCTGCCTGAGTCTCCTCCAGGCTGTCTGTGCTCTGTGGGCTCCCCACCCCACTCCCAGCCCCCTGGGTCCCCAGCCCCCTGCAGGGCTCTCCCTCCGAGAGCCTTCCCTTCCCTGCTGCCTGTTTCTGCTCTGACTTCAGGCCCCCTGACTCTCCCACGGCCCCTGGACTTTCCCTTCAAATGACCTGGATGTCCAACTTCACTTCTTATTCTGGTGTAATTCCCCGTCTTCTGCCGTGGAAGGTGAGCACGCACCGGGGAGGCAGGGAAGGGGCCTCTTGGTCATCAGGCCTAACACGTCGTGGGTGTGCAGCAAACAGTTGTCGATGAAGGGAGCGGTTTAAGGGTAAGGTAAATGCTGGGAGTACTTATGTGCTGCTTCTAGACTGTAATGGTTTGTTTTATTCTTTTTTTTTTTTGAGACAGAGTCTCACTCTGTTGCTGGGTCTAGAGTGCTGTGGCGTCAGCCTAGCTCACAGCAACCTCAAACTCCCGGGCTCAAGTGATCCTCCTGCCTCAGCCTCCCAAGTAGCTGGGACTACAGGTGTGCCCCACCATGCCTGGCTAATTTTTTCTGTTTTTAGTTGTCTGCCTAATTTCTTTCTATTTTTAATAGAGACGGGGCCTTGCTCTTGCTGAGGCTGGTCTCGAACTCCTGACTTTGAGCAATCCTCCCGCCTCTGCCTCTCAGAGTGGTGGGATTACAGGTGTTTTAAATTTGGCTGTGAATGCGTTAACTTGGTTTTCACCAGCGGTTCTCACACTTGGGGCCATCCACTGTGGGGTGTTTAGTAGCACGCCTTGGTTGTGACAACCAGAATGTCAACATCTCCAGACATTGTCCAGTGTCTCCTGGGGGCAAAATCATCCCTAGTTGAGACCAGTGGGCTACACCTGGGGTCAGCTCTTGGGGACATGGGAGCTCACACTGTGTGCTCACGGGGGCTCAGCTCCCAGCTGTGGGGCTTGTGCTGTGGCAGGCATAGGGGCGGAGAGCTTTTGGTGAACAGCAGAACCCAGGGGCAGCTCCTGGCCTGCCGTCCTTCCTGCATGGGAAATGTTTTCCTAACTGCAGGAGGGGCTGTGGTCTCAAAGGGGAGGTCAGATCAGTAAGAAACGGATGCGTTCTCCGATCCTCTGGTGGGCTAGGGGCTTCCCTGCAGCCGCTCTGAGGTGGGAGCTGCAATCGGGTCCTGGGCAGGGGCTTGTGCTGGACGCCACATTCTGGGGGAGTCCCTTGGGGCTGCCCCAGCCTGCTGCCTGTGGCCTGTATGTGGACACGAAGCTGGTCAGTTCCCAGCTCCAGTGGTCGGGCCTCGCCCGGTGTGGCTTAGGGAGCTTGTTGTTATTGGAAAGCCCATCTCCACTCCAACCGGGAAACAAGGGCCAAGGCCTGGGAACCTGCATTCCAGCCAGCTTCCTGAGCGCTTTCCACCAAGTCCGTGTTTGACAGCCGCTGATCCGGATCCTCTGTGGCCAAGACGTGTCCTTGTGGGATTCAGCCTTTTACCCCAAATGCACTCGGAGACACTCGACCACTAATACAGACCTTTGCACTGGGATTCTAGTCTTTGAAAACTCTGCCTGCACTGGGGAAGTGGCCTGAGGCCAGGGGCTGGCAGGCTCTCTCCAGGAAGCGCTAGAGAGGATGCGGGCTAGGCTCTGCAGGCCACCGGGCCTCTGTTGGAACTACTCCTCTCTGCCTTGAAGAGCAAAAGCCGCCAAGGCCAACGTGTAAATGATTGGGTGAGACTGTCTTCCAGTAAAAGTTTATTTACACAAACAGGTGGCAGGCTGTAGGCAGCAGTTAGACACAGTAGCATTTGACCCAGCAATCCTACTCCTAGCGCACATCCAAAGGGATTGAAAGCAGGATTCTGAGGGATACTGTACACCAGTGTGCACAGATGTGTCTCATTGCTCACAAGAGATGAGTGGAAAAGCAGGGTGTAGTGTATTCACACAGTGGGGTGGTGCTCGGCCATAAAGAGGAAGAAGTTTTGATACACGCTACGTTACACATAGACCTTGAAAACGCGGTTTTAGTGAAATAAGGTAGACAAAGAAGGACAGATATTGTGTGATTCCACGTGTGTCAGGGACCTAGAACAGGCAAGTTCATAGAGGTGGAAAGCAGAAAACATGACACCCCGGACTGGGGAGAGGTGAAGGGTCAGCGTTTAATGGGTGCAGAGTGTGTGTTGGGGGTGATGGAGAAGTTTTGGGTGTAGACGGTGGTGGTGGTTACACAGCTTTGTGAAAGTATGTAGTGCCGTGGAAATTGTACCCTTCTGAAAGATTAAAATGATAAATACTGTGTTATGTAAATTTTATATTTTTAAAACAATGGTGGCTAGCTGGAGTTGGCCCCTGGCACACCCAGGCTTTAGCCTTGTTCTGTTCCGTTAGCGTGTGCGGTTGGATTCAGGAGTAACCGGGCCAGCCAGGGTACTAGGCTTAAACTGAGAAGGTGGCTGGTCCTGGGATGGGTAAGTAGTTAGAGCCTTTAGTCGATCGTACACTTCTCTTCCCCCATCCCGGGAGAGGGGCTGTCAGTGTGCACGTGCAGACTCGGAGAGCCTGAGCGCTGGCGGAGGCTGTCAGAATTTCTCTTCTCACTTCTGAGAACCCCAGGATGGACACACACGTGTGCCTGCGCAGCCTGCGGGCCGAGAGTCTGGGGGGCTCAGCATTTAAGGAGGTGACATTAAAGTGCGCCCCTCGCGTGCGTTTGAGTATTTTCCCGGCCACCTGGAGCCGGTCGTCTTCCGGTCAGGGTGCGCCGTGTTTGTGGCTGAGTGACCCCTGTGTGTGCCTCACACCTTTGGACTTTTTCAGGGAGCGCATGGAGCTTCTGGAAGAAGCCAAGAAGATGGAGATGGCCAAGTTTCGCTACATCCTGCCCGTGTACGGCATCTGCCGCGAGCCGGTCGGCCTGGTCATGGAGTACATGGAGACGGGCTCCCTGGAGAAGCTGCTGGCCTCCGAGCCACTGCCGTGGGATCTGCGCTTCCGCATCGTCCACGAGACCGCCGTGGGCATGAACTTCCTGCACTGCATGTCGCCCCCGCTCCTGCACCTGGACCTCAAGCCCGCCAACATCCTGCTGGACGCCCACTACCACGTCAAGGTGGGCCGCAGGCGGGTCTGTCTGCAGGGAGGGGGGTCCCCAGGGGTGGCGCTGAGGCCAGGACGGGGGCGGGAAAGGAGGCGGTTCTTCCGGGGGAAAGAACTTGAAGGCAAGGCCTTTCCCGAGTAAGAGCAGCAGGGATCTGAGCTCCTGGTGGTCGGTGTGATGCCATGTATCCCGGAGCTGGAGGACGGACCCGCGAACCCCGGGGCGCTCCGCCAAATCCTCACATGATGAATTCTGGAAAAAGAGATTATGGGCTTGTGGATTCCGTTCTTAATGTCTTATGAAATCGGGTTAGAAGTCGGACTGCGGACCAGATCCTTGTGGGACCTCAGGTTCCTCAGTGAGGGGACGTATTTCCCCTCAGTGGTTTCGGGGCTGGGGGTGGTGGGAACGTGGGGGGCGCTGCAGTGGGGCCCGCGGGGTGCCCTGGAAGGAGCCCTGCGTAGGAGAGTGTCGTGGGGCAGGATGTTGTATGATTGCAAGGCCTGGGAGCTTTGCATTTTTTTTTTTTTTGATAAATTTATAAGACAGAGAAAAGTGTGAGGGATAACATAACGAAAAACCGGCCCTTGCCGCCTGGCACGGGCAGATATTAACAGCGGCATTTCTGCACGAGGCTGTATTTCTCTGTTTCTCCCCTGGTGGCCTTTGTGTCTGGGCTTATACTGTCATCGATGCTGTAGGTGACACGTGGTTTTTCCCCATGTGGTGGTGTTTGCACACTCCCAGGACACCTGGGGTTACATGCTGGTCCACAAAGTGCGGTTGTGTTGACCTGGGAGTGAGAAGGAGCCCAGAGCCAGGGCCCGAATCATGTCCAGTTCATGTGGGCGAGCAGAGCAGTTGCCCCCTTGCTTTGGCCGGTTTGCCGTTCCTGGCTGCACAGCGCTTCCAGGCCTCTCTGTCGGCCTGACCATTAGTTAGGATAGATCCGGGTCCAGGCCCGGCCCTGCCCCAGTGCTCTTAGGGTCTGGGGAGCTGTGGCCCATGTGCCACGCACCTGGCTGTGCAGAGCACCTTGCGCAGCGGGCGGAGTGTGGTGGGTGATGGATATTTCACCTGGGACCGTGATTGTAAGTTGTCTCGTGGGTGGGTATTGCTCAGTGATCAGATTTTAGCTGGTAGGTGGAAGCGCCGTCCTGCTGAGTGAAGCGGGGACAAAAGTCCAGCGACTTGGCTTTGGGTCAGCCCTGGGGTGGCTTCTGGTGTCTGCTCACATCCTGGGAGCCTTGGGATTCCGGTTTCCTGGTGCTTGGCAGGGCTGGGCGTCACGTGTGATGCCTCCACCTGGGGCTGACACTTGCAGGGGTTCTTCCCAGGTGGCTCTGGTCCTGGGGACCCCACAAACAGTAAAGTCTCTGCCCTCCTACGTGTACTGCGCACCAGGAAGGGAAGTGGCGGCGGGTCCTGTGCGCCAGAGACTTCGCCTGCATGAGCTGCTCTCATCTTCATAGCAGAGGTGCAGGGTGGACGGCGGCCTCCAGTTCTTGCTAAGCTGGGGCTCGGGTTAGGTTAGCAGCCAGGGTCATCCCACCGTATGTCACGCGTAAGAGGCTGGAGCCCGATCCTGCCGGGCCGTTGATTAAACCAAATGACCCACGAGGGTGGAGCGAGTGGCCGGCGGGCAGATGCGGGGACAGCCCCTGGGATGGGGGTGGGGTTCTGGGGATGGGCCTTTAGATGGAGTCAGGAGTGGGGATGCAGGTGGGAGAAGAGCCTTTAGGGTGGAAGAAGCAGCCCGAGAAAAGTCTGGAAAACTCTGGGTCTTCATGCCGCGGAGGGAGAAGGCACAGCTGGATTAGAACGGAGGATATGAGGATGCCTTACCCTGTCTTTGAGGACTGCTGAGTTGGGAGGAGGCTCTTGGAACGTGCTTTTCCCGGGGAGACTGCTGTGGTGTGCGCACCGGGTACCGCCAGGCACGCAGGTGTGGTTGGACAGGTGTGTCTGCGGCCAGCGCCTGTCACCCAGCCTGGGGGTGAGCGGCCGGGAGGGGATAATACTCGTGTCTATGTCGTTGTGAGGGTCATTACGATAAAGCACTTAGTGCAGTGCCCGGCGCCTGGAAGTGCTCAGCAGGGCTTGGTGCCGTTGGTACTAGCAGATAATCTTTTCCACGTCGGGGATGTTGGTATTGCTTTGGGCGCCCTCTCAGCCCCCGACACACAGTAGGCACTTCCTGCCTGCCCAGTGCTGAAGTGAGTGTTGCTCTTAGACCGTCTTCACACCGTGGGCTCGCTTTCTTGCGTGTCATGTCCCCACTGAGTAGAGCCTCCTCCCTCTCCTCGGAAACGCCTGGCGTTGAAGGCCTGGCATGTGGCTGTCTTAGCAGTGAAGATCGCGTGGGGTTGGGTGTCAGTAGGGGGCTTGGGACGGCTACGGAGCGAGCTGCTGAAGCCCTGGTGGGAACTGTTCCAGTTTGACAGGAAGTGACACGCATCTGCGTGGCGCCCTGGGACACGATAGCGCCCCGTGTACCCTGGCGGGCCCTGGGAAAGCTTGTCTTGTGTGATGCCCTTCTTAATCAGGCGTGTTAGTCACCATCCAGAAGCACAAAAACAAACAGAAAAATGTATTTACATGTTTCTTTGATTCTTAGAAACAGCGCCTAGGGTGCATGGAGAGCGGCTGGGAGTGTGTGTTTGAGGTTCCAAGAGGCAGCGCTTTTGTTCCTAAAGACAAAACTTGGAAGCTTTGCTTAGTTGACAGTTATTTGGAGCAAGACGACTTTAATCTAGAATCTTGAGGTTAGGTACTAAGCCGCCGCTCCAGGCTAGCTACCTTTCTGTACCTAGCGTGATTGGAGTTGAAAATTTCACAGCAACCGCCTGCTTTGCAAACTATGTTAAATCTACTTAATAGTTGAGGCTAATACTTGATATTATTCAAGATTAAACACACTAAATATCAACATTAAAATATTGTGAGCAGTTTCAAGTTAACAATGAAACAACCTGGTGTAGAATCCCAGGCTGCGTTTATGCGCCCCGTCTGCCTGGACCAGACTGTATTCAGGGGGTCACGCGGCGGCGTCTTCCACTGCGTCTGACGGGCGGCTGGCTTGGTCCCGTCCGGCCAGACCCTGACGTCGAAGTGCTGTGTGCTGGGGGGTCAGGGACCCTCCCACGTTCTGAATTCCGAATTTGCATTTTGATGGCGGAGGTTTTACAGAGAATTTCTGCTTATTTTCTTCCCACCAAATATATTTTGGAGTGGCTGGCTGTATCTGACGGTGACAGAGAAAAGGTGAGATCTCCGCGTCCTAGTCCTTCTCGTTTCTGAATCTAAACCGTTTCAAGCTGCTGATAGTGGCGCTGAGACTTCCTCTGCGCGTGACTCGTTCTGCCTCCCGGCTTCGAGCTGCATTAGGGATGTGCAGGATCAGGGGTGGTTTTGCTCTGGGAACCTGTAGTTTGCTCACCGCAGTGGGGGTGTCTCTTGAGGGCTGCGCGGGTTCAAGGGCCACAGGACAGCCGAGGGCCACCCAGGGCCTGCGCCTCACCCTAGGGCGCCCGTCCCCACGAGCTTTCTTCCCCCACCCCCCTGCAGATGTGCTAGGAGCCCTGGGAGCCCAGTCACCGCCCTGTCGCTCAGCGGTGATGACGCCAGGCCCACTGGCTCACCTCGTGGGCATGGCCAGCCCAGACTAAAGGCCTGACTCAGCCCGGTTTCCTATTGCTCCCTAGGTGTGTTTGAGGAGAGGCCCAGGAGTTGATTAAAAGGCTTAAAAAAAAAATCCATAAGCCCAGAAGGAGAATAGAGGCCGTTTTCCATGTGGACTGGGGGTTCTATCAATGCTAACAAGCTGTGGCTTCATCCCATGAGATCTCTTTACACCGGATGCTGGTGGGGAAGGGGGAAGGGGTTTCCCCCCACAGAGGCCTGCCGGGTTAGCCCGGGCTCTGTGGAGGCCCCAGCTGTGGGCTTAAGTGAGCTTTAGGGACGCCTTAGAGGAGACCTGCCTCCCGCAGAGGTGGGGGCTGGCGTCGGCTCTCCTGGAGCGGTGGGCCCTGCCGACAGGGTGTTTATCAGACCTTTACTCAAACCACACACGTTCGGTGAAGGAACCAGCCAGCGTCTGCCCATCACAAGCGTTCTGGGTGGAAGAGGCTGCACACCCTGCGCGGTGTGTGTTTTGTTTGCTTTGAAGGGCCTCTGCAGGGTGTTCCCTTTAAAGGACTTGCTGCCGCCTGCCCGCCTCCCCAGCTGGCCGGTTGCGTCACCGGATCCCTTGGCAGGCACACCTGATTGTCACGTGTCTCCCTTTACCTGACATTCTGAGAGTTGCTTTTCCCTTTGTGCCGTCTCCGGCTGTCAGCCGCAGTGGCAAACGTGATGTCTTACAGAAGTAAGTTTATAATCCTTGAGTCCTCTCTCCCAGCCAGTTCCTTCCTTAAAGCGTTCTTTTCTCCTCCACCCATCAGTCAACCACGTTGCTCTTAATGCCTCCAGTCTTGGTTCTGCCCCAGCCATCGGGCCTGCCTGCCTGGGACGGGGCTGCCTGGAGAGGCACCTGGACCCACTGCGCCACCTGAGGTTGCAGAGGGGCACTTTTGATAAAGTGTCGTACAGTGTCAACCCGTGAGGCCTGGCGAGGCAACACTGATGGTTCTGACTGCTGTGTTGCAGATTTCCGACTTCGGGCTGGCCAAGTGCAACGGGCTGTCCCACTCGCACGACCTCAGCATGGACGGCCTGTTCGGCACAATCGCCTACCTCCCGCCAGAGCGCATCCGAGAGAAGAGCCGGCTCTTTGACACCAAGCACGACGTGTACAGGTGTGTGACGGGCCCCCCACCCTCCGTCCCCCTGCGGCGGGGCTGGGAGCTCTGAACCCCGATGCTTCGTGCCCTGAGTGGCAACTTTCAGAAAGGCCTTCTGTGCCAGTGAGACATGGGTTCAGTCCACGTGGACGGGGTGTGCGCTTGTTGGGTTTGGGGTTTTAGCCAGCGGTACAGGCTGCCCCAGGGATGCAGGAGACGTTTCTTTCTTGTGAGTGTTGCTGGCCGAGGACGAAGAGTGTTCGTGACTGGTGCCAGTTACAGCCAGTTACAACTAGACCGACAGCCCTGCCCCGTCAAGGCCTTGGCATTTTTATGAAATGTGGGTTTATTGCTCGGCTGTTGGGAGAACCTGCTGCTCTACATGGTCCGCGTGTCTGTGCGCACGTGGATTTGGGCTCCAGAATTCACTCTGATTTTGTGGCGTGAGCAGCTTACGCCTCCCGGTGTCACTTCCCTTTGATGAGGAACATGGGCGGGAGAGGCTGCTCAGAAACTAACGTCAGTTAGGTTGTGTGTGCCTGGGTGACAGTCCCCAGGTCACTTGGTCCCTTCCTTTTTCAAATTGTGATGGTCTCAGTCACACAGACTTCTTGGAGAGGAAAAGACGGAGGGGAGTGTGGGTGCATTTCAGCCTCCTCCCGGCTCGGGTCCTGTGCGCTGTGACTCTGACCGAGCCCCGGAGCACTTGCTCTCCGCCTTTTTGTCGCCGCCTGCGGTCCTGGCCGACTGGCCCACAGCCGCCCTTGTGCGTGCTTAGCCTGCCTTGGAGCAGCGCGCCCGCTGGGGAACGGCACCTCGGGGACTAGTCACAGCTTGCAGAGTTCAGGGAGAATGAGATAACTCCCCGTTTATTTTAGGGTTGGGAGTTTCAACTTTTGAACTTGCAGATTTCAATTAATTTTCAGTGGTGGATTCTTATGTATCGATAAACAGCCACTGTCATCAGCGCGGTGCTCCATGGTGGCTCAGGTTTTGAACTCCTGGTTTTTTTGGTTTTGCTTTTAAAAAATTTAGGCCGGGCGTGGTGGCTCACGCCTGTAATCCTAGCTCGCTCGGAGGCCGAGGCAGGTGGATTGTTTGAGCTCAGGAGTTCGAAACCAGCCTGAGCAAGAGCGAGACCCCGTCTCTACTAAAAATAGAAAGAAATTA